>NC_061116.1:139111850-139183433 GCF_002878395.1 Capsicum annuum | reverse complement strand
ATCAAATCATATTGTCCTCGAATCAATGAGGACAATATGATTTGATTCATTTATTTATTTCTTAAGTTCAGTTTTACGGAGTTAGTTGGAGACATGTTCCCTCAACTCCTTATTCAGATAGTTTGGAGGCTTTCAGATTTATGTTTAGATTTACGTTCAGATTGAGTTGTTTTGGGTATTTTCACCCACATGGTTTTATTCAGTTGAACCTTATGGCCTTACAGTTCTATGTATTCCGCATTATTATATCATGATTTGCAGTATACAGGTACAAATATCAGTCATAGGTTAGCTTGTGGTCCCTCGGGATCATGAGCATCGTGTAGCATTCTGGTTCAGCTAATCGGGGTGTTACACATGGGTACATCAATACTATATAAAGAGGCAAAATATTTTCTCTATGATGATCCCTAAGCAGGCCTTTTGGATCATCAAGAAAATTATCAATATGAAGAAGTGCTGGCAACAACTTGGAAACATACATGAGCTTATAAAAAACAAAAAGTTTCAGATAGCTAAAGCTTACAAACAGCTGCATGGGCCCTCAACAAATATGCCATGGAGGAGAGTCTACTGGCAAAACATTGCAGAACCAAAGCAAGTGTTTATATTATGGCTCTGTTTGCATAGACGCCTGAGGACTAAAAATATGCTAGTAAAATGGGGTTTAAAGGTGGAAGAAAACTGTGTGTTCTGCCAGAATCACAAAGAAAGCAGGAACAATTTAATTTTTTAATACAATATCACTAGCAGGATATGGTTTGCTATACTGAGATGACAGAAGAGAAGTAAAAACTCTAAGAAATGGGATGCAGTATGAAAATGGGTGAGTCAGCAGTCTGCTGGAAAGCATGCAAGAGGGAGGATCTTAAAAGCCAGTCTAGCTGCAGTGGTGTATATGATATGGATCGAAAGAAATGCTCGAATATTTCAGAAGAAGACTACAACAAATGAAGATTTAATTCGAAAAGTGAAAATTGACTTATGTACTAGAGTGTGAGCTAACAGTAGTTTATTTTCATATATAGGCTCCCTTTAGTAGAGGAGATTTTGTAGTTTTGAATTTCTTTATGGTAGTACTTGTAGAAGTAGGAAAAAAGAACGAGCTGCATGGCTAAGGCACTCATTGGAGCTGTATCTGTTTTACTTGGTGATTAATTTGTGAAAATTATACGAAACATACATGATAGAAATGAGTCATAAACCTATTTTACTTTGTTTGTTTGTTCTACAGAAACATATACACCAAATAAAGGACAAAAAATAAAAAGAGTAATTTAAAAAAAAAAAGTAAAAGAAAAGCAGGGAGATAAATAACCCGAAGTCAGCAAGTGGAGAAGACTATCAAAGAAACATGAAAATTGTAAATTTATAAGTTAGAGACATCACATTTATTCGAAAAAGGGGCATTTAACCACTCCTAAAAATTCTCCACAATCTTAACTAAATGCATTTTATTTTTTTGAAATTTTAAAATTAATAACTAAAATACTCCGAACAATTCTCTACAACAACGTACATTTTTTAAAATTTTTTTTAAACTAATAACTATCCTCAGACCTCAAGTCTCCCTAACAATTTTAAATTTATCCTATTATATATATATATATATATATATATATATATATATATATATATATATATATATAAATATATATATATGTATTATATTTTAAGAGAATTTTTTGACATCAATTGTTACCAAATAATACTGCATATTATTACTCCTGTTGCAACCCCTATATTATTTTTTATTTATTCATATTATATATTTATCTTTTATTAATTTATAAATCAAATGAATTTAAATATAATTTATAGTATGAAAGAAATAAGCTTATAAAATAGTAATAGTTGATTTAGAATTTTTATGCAGTAAGTTTCTATTTATAAGCTAATAATTTTTTTTAAAGGATAATATATTTTCAAATTCAAATACTTTTAATCTTTCAATTCAAAATTTTTATCACAATATTATTGACTTTGTCCTAAATCTATACACTTGGCTAAATTTTATAATATATGATGAAAATATTTTTTGTTTGCGTCACGTACAAAAAATATAACTAAGAAACAATTTATTTTCTTAAAATTAATACTACGTGTCTTCTACTATTACTGCTACAGTTATTATTGTTTATTGTTATTACTATTATTATATTATCTTTTATTGAATATTTTTTTTGGTTAAATATATCATCCTAAACGTAATATTATGAGTTCTACTATTTATTATTATTATTATTATTATTATTATTATTATTATTATTAAATTGAAAGAATTTATTTAGGACTCTTCAACTATGTTTGCTAGGTTTAAACTAATAAAAATCTTTTTTTTTTCTTTTAAAGTATTATTATTTTTAAATTCAAATATATAATAAAGATTTTATTATATTTTCAAATTCAACTAATTATAAAGATTTTATTACAATACTTTTAAACTTATCTTAAAAACTGCCAAGTGGTTTCTCAGCATTTTGCCACGTGGCTTCTTCTGTAGCTTCGTCCTCTGTGTTATAATATATATATATATATATATATATAGAAGAGAATACTATTATGTTCTTATGTTCTTTCAGTACCATCCTTATCATTAAATGACTAAACAAAACATATATATTCAAATTAATATTTTCAAAGTATAATTAAAGATTAATTTAATAAAATAAACTCCTAATAACCTTTTTCTTAGAGGGAGTATCATGTTAACAAAGATCAACTATTTTGAAGCGGAGAAGATATTAAAAATATATGTCCCGAATTTTTGACTATTTATTAAATTAAGATAAAATTAATTAATTTTTTTTTTTATTTTACCCCTACAATTAATATACTTTTTGGAAGTCCAAATAATATCTATTCATATTTTACCTATGAATATTTTTCTTAACTTTCCTTTATGTCCATTAGTAAAGACAAACGATGCAATAGTAAAATTAATCATTTCATTTATGATTTTTTATGCACAACATAAAATGAAAGTGTTCATTAATATGAGATGAAGAAAATCTCGCATTTGTTTTAAGTATAGTAATATTTGCCGTTCTAGTCTTTCCAAGAAATTTCAATTCCTCTGTTCAAAGTCTGTCAATGCTAATAATCTTCTCATTTTACTTCTTATTAGAGCTTTTATAACTTCGTCAATACGCATACATTTCGATAAAGTTTAATTGGGTTGGATTTTACGGTAGGTTGAGTATTACGTAACTTTAAATGTTAATTTTCACTAATTCGATTAATTTAAAAAAATACTTTTTTCTAAAAGTATAAAGGCATCATCTCATCAAATAGATACTAAAAATTCTACTTCCAATTAAAATAACGTAGAAGCTAATTACATAAAATTAGATGACTTATAAAAAATAAAACAAAAGTAATTTTAATTATCATTTGATCAAAGTCGAGTGATCATCTAGACATTAAACTCAACTCTTTTAGGTATTTGTAAACAAAATTCCCCTTCTGTCTTTCAAGCTTGTGCATAGCACAAATAAGCTATGCAGTGTTATCCTAAAATTCAAAGTTCTCCAATTTTGTCTTCCCAAATCGCTACCTGAAGACATGGTTCTCGGCTACCCTATCACACCAATTTTTTTTTTTCTTTTTTTTTGGTTTTTATCCGGTGTCCGGTACCTGCATCAGAGTCTGATTAATTCGGATTCGCATCGAGTAGGGCCCCATTCGGGGGTAGCGCTCCCAACAGAGTTTTCTCCATACCCAGGGACGAACCCTCGACCTCTGGTTAAGGGTGGAGCAGCCCCATCCGCTGCACCACAACTTATGTTGGTCACACCAAAAAATCTTATTCTCTTTGATTAATTTGTTTGACATATTTTAATCTGACATAAAATTTTAAAATATAAAAAAAAATTAAATTTTATAATTTTAAATTAAAATAATATATTTAACATACTAAAATATTTTTTGATTTGATGATTTTAAACATACAACGTGAAAAATTAATATTAAAAAGTTATTTAAAAGAAAAAGAGTCACTATTTTTCAAATGAAAAGGGCACAAATGTGCTATAAAACTATTAGAAGTGACTTATCTTTGTCATCTGTTATAAGTTTAACTTATTTATGTCATTGTCGTTACAAAAAATTTCATTCGTGTCATTGTTTTGTAACGATAATTTTTACAAAACTATTTTTATCACGTGGCCTCTTATTAGAGGTTCATATTACCAAATTCAAATAGACCAATATTACTTAAAATTAAAAATTAAAAATTACGCTCATTAAAATAAAATTTAATCCACACGGTTAAAATAAAAATTAAACTTATTAAAAATAAAAATTGAACTAATTAAACATAAAAATCAAACCTATTAATTGTGTCGGATTTTATTTTAGTGGGCATGATTTTTTTATTTTGATTTAAGTAATATTGGTTGATTTAAATTTGGTGACGTGGAACTCCAATAAGAGGTCATGTAACAAAAATAATTTTACAATCATCGTTGAAAAATAATGGCACAAATAATTTTTTCTGTAGCGACAGTGAAATAGATGAGCCAAACTTTTAAGGCAATGACATAGATGAGTCATTTTCAATAAAGAAAATAGTTTAAGATTAAAATGTTTACATCCCTAAGAAGCCACAACGCGTTTTGATTCATCAATTTTATTTATTTATTTTAAAAAATTAATTATTCTTTTTCCTTATCTTTCACCATGTTCAATTTTACATATTCGGATCAAAATTTTATCATTTTCACCAAATAAAACATCAAAATTTTTGAATCACCACCTAATCTATATCACCAGATGAAATCGAGTGAAATGAATAACTAAATCGTACTAGATAGTCTGCCTTGTGATGAAAAAGAGAAAGAAAAGTGGTGTCTGCGACAACGGTGGCTAATAGAATTGTGGTGGTGGGTGAGATGAGATCAACAATTTGAATTGGAGGATTGACTTGAATTGAAGTGTGGTGAAAGATAACATGGTGCTGATAGTGTAACGATATCTTAAAGATTTTTAATTTTTTGTTATTTGATTCTTATATTTTGAAATTTTAGGCAAGACTTTGAAAAAATTGAACAATGAAAAAAACCGAAAAAAGTGAAAATTTATATAAGGAGAAAAATGAAGGAATGTGAAGAATGGTCAAATAATGTGCGGAGACAACATTGATAGGATGGTGGTGGAAAATTTTTGAATATAGTGGGGTAAAGAAGAAAGAAATTAATAATAAAAAATATAATAATAATTAAAATAATGCATATATAAAATTTTAATTATTATATTAAAATTTAAAAATAAAATTTTAATAATTTTTTATGCTCACTCTTTAAAAGAGAATAAAATATACTCTCTTTGCCACGAAAGTCTTTAAACTATAATAATTTTAATTTTAAATAATTTAAGAGGTCATAAGACTCATAAAATTAAAGTATATAATTGAAATTTCAAGTATATGTTGGGAAGGTCTTAGATTATTTTCTCTTTTCAATAATTTAATGATATTTTCGAGCCCTTTCGAGCCCAGTAAATTCACCAATAAAGTGTCCGGTAGGCATATTTTCTTGGAATTTTCAAACATGCCATTAAGGACCTGTTTGAACATGAAAGTTAATACTACATATTTATTTTATTTAATATTTTTAACATTAAAAATATTGTTAGAATTGCGTTTGACTATAATATTTTAGAAATAAGATATTTTTGAAGTTAACAAAATATAAGAAGTTAATAAATTTAAGAAAAATCTAGAATTTTATGAAAATTAAATTATTTTATAAAAAAAAATATTTAAATATTTTAAAAATAAATTAAAAAATACGAAAAGTAAATCCACAAAAAGTAAAAACACTGCTAGCTTGAGGTGATTTTTAAAAATTTAAATATTATAAAAATATATTTTAAAATATTTATATTCAAATAAATATTTTAAAATAATATAAAAATATAAAATATTATGAATAATATTTATGATCAAACACCTACCGAGTCATTATCATTTATTTCCTTTCGAGTACTTTCCTGTGAGATATATGACTCGTTAATGGTAAACTATCATCAAGATGAGGTCCCGCTCATGATATGCTGCCTGTTTACAAGTACATCTTTACCAGATCGTACAAAATACATTTCTTTTTTATGCTGTCTTTTGATTTTAGACTCAGATTATATAAATTTTGATTAATATTTTAAAAAATTTTTTAATCAATTTTTTAAAAATATATTATAATTTTAATAATTTTTAAATATCTAAATTTATTTTTAAAATTAAACTTATCTAATTTAATTTAACTTTAAAACTTAGTTAAATTGACTCACGAAAAATGAAGGGAGCATATAATAAGATTGAGAGAGTACTTTTTATACTTAATAGTTTAACAACACGTGCCTCCCACATGTAATGTTTGATTATTTAAATTTTAATGATTTTGACTATTACAAAATTTTTTAGTGAAATGTAAAAAGTTCAACTCACTTTAAATAGATCCTTCACATTTTAACATACTAATGTAAAATATAAATATATATTTTTAGTATAAGCAGATATATATTTTACCACCAGAAGTTTTAAGTGATTGATCGATCACCACTTTTGCGTTTATCATACAGTACCTCTTTCCATTGCTCCGAGAGACACATCAATTTGAATCATATTTGTGGTACGATTATTCTTTTTTTTATTATATATTTTAAATTTTTTCTTATTTTTATTGTCAAATCTTTACAAAATCATCGATTACATTCTTATTACGTACTTAAAACTTTTAAAGTTTGGTACTTCTTAAATTTTTCTTATTCTAACGCTTTTATATTTATTTATAGATTTTTCAAATCTTCTTAAAATCAAACTAATGGGAAAAGTAGTAGTTATCATTAATTCTGATGACTTCTAATACGGAAAAGTTTTACCATAAATATATTTAATTAATTTTCAACACTTAAATATTATAATAAATCATTAATACGGAAAGGTTTATCATAAATATATTTTAATTAATTTTCAACTCTTAAATATTAGGAAAAATAGTGAAAAAATAATTTTGTCTGAGGCAATACTTTTAATGAAGGGTAAAAAGTTCAAGCAATATTTTAGGACCCTTCACATTTTTAATATATTATAGATTCATATATATATATATATATATATATATATATATATAACTCTCTTTTTCTAGTCTGATTGTTAATTACTTTTATTCTCATTAAAAATAATAAATACAAAATACAATTTATTAACTTAAAACTATTTTAGTAAAGATAGATTGATTTTCTCTACTAAATATAACTGAAAATAATTTTTAACTTTAATCTTGAATTTCTAAATTGATAATTATTTTGATATAATTTTTTTGAGCTAAAATAACCATGGGAAGGACTGAATACTGTTTTGTAGGCATTTGGTAATAGAATTTGAGGCTTAAATTTAAAGCTTTGATTTGAAATCAACGTTTGCTTATAAAATATAAAAAGTTCAATTTTTCAAATAATGATTTGAATTCTCAAATTTTCAAAAAATGTAGGATTTTAAAAAGTTTAAAATATAAAAGTTGATGCATGAATTTATATTTTTGCAAAAAAAAAAAAAAAAGTTCATCATCTGAACTTTGATGGAAAAAACAAATACACATGCTTGCTGTGAATGTTGTCATACCATGTTAAAGAATTATACTAAGAAGTTCTAGTTACAACTATTATGTTTTTGGATCAATTGATCTCTAAAATTATGCTTATTTAAAAAGTTCACAATATTATATATATAGTTACAAGCATTTATTTATAAAAGAAACATATATAGTTACAAGCATTTATTTATAAAAGAAACATATTGATGCGACTTTTAAAGATATTTTGTTACCTTGTTTATAAATTACTACTATAATTTACTTATTTAAAACGATTGTCTCAGAGCTATGGGCACGGAACATGTATTGATATACGTTAATGCTCCCATGTTAATGCATTGTACCGTCAATTGTTGACCGGAGATCTGATTAGGAAGGTTTTAATGATTTTAACAAATTTTTGAGTTTTCCTGTTATGAAGAAAAGTATATAAAATATTTAAGTTGTACAGCCAAATAAAATTTCAATTGTGAATTAATTTAATTTCAAATCATGATATATTAATCGTTTGCATCAAATGATCCACAAAGTGGACCTAACAAGCTAAGCCAACATTAGCCAAACGTTCATAAATGGTCCAACAAAAACTGGGGGCCGCTGAAGTCAGACATAACGAGATTAACGGTGATACTAGTCACGTGTGAACCCAAATAACACAGCGGAATCTTTCGACTTCTACTTCCTCAGTTAATTCTCTTTCATATTGTATACTTGTTCTGCATATTATCTTTAAATTCAATAATTGGACAGGATTTGCCAGTTTTCCAATTCTTTACTGACTTATGCACAATTAGTGAACGTATGTGACATCGCCAATGGTAAACTGAAGGTCCTTTCCTATAATCGAGTCGCCCCGAAAACAACATCGAGATGGGTTATGAGGGAAAGCTCCCTCTAGATCTAAGAGTAGGAAGCATAGTGACTGCACATAAAAGAACAAACATGGACCAATATGTCAGGATGCTCAGACGTGCAGATGATACTCGGCATGTCTATGCCTGATATGAAATATGTGACTGGCAATCCCCAACTGTATCTCAACATGTGACACTCAATCATGGATCGTGGTACTATTGGGCTCGAGTGACTTGATCACAGGCCAATCTTGCACTCTATAATAGTTGTTTCTTCATATATATAAAGATAAAAGATCATCTGATTTTGTCAATTATAACTCTAAGCAATAAAATATTAAAAATATTACAAAAAATACAATCAGTAATGTTACATTACAGAACAGAATATAGTCAACTCTATGTTACATTACCAAATATGACCCAATTGTATAGAAAGGAAAGTTACTTTACTTCCTCAGCTAAATTATTACTCTCCCCCATACACATTTCTCATTTTCATCTTACAAAATAGAAAAAATGTTGTCTCCTTTCAATAATTTCACAGTAGAACCTCGGCCCCAAATAATACACAGACCAATGCTTATGAAAAAAAACAAAGCAGTTAAAATTGATCTAAAGTCTTCATATTTAGAGAAGAACTGTTGCTGCATAAACAAACTAGCTCCAACTATTAAGAAGTCTAAGACTGTGCCAATGATTGCAACGTGCACCTGAATGCTCGCTATTTTGAGCTGACTGTCTTCACATACCTCTATGAATGTGTAGTTAATTTCACTTTTTAAGTGGAAAGGAAGATTAAAAGGAGAAAATTATATGAGGTTTTCATCCTCTCATAATCAATGATACATAAGGAAGTTGGTTCCAAGTATCAGGTAGTCCCAAGAGACACCAGCAACTGCAGTCTACACCAGGGTCATCGCCGCTGTAACGATCCACTTGGAATCAAGGAAGAAGACAAAGTTGGATTTTTTTTGTATAATATTTGTTATTTTATGGTGTTTCGGGTACAAGAATTTATATAAACGCAACACCAACTTCAACACAAGTTCCTGTATAAACAAGAACACCTATGAAATTCTTTAACACCTTCAACACAATAATTCCCCTTACTGTACCCGAGGTTATGGAATCTTCCTCCCAGGATAAAATGGCCTTCAATCCGAATAATAGCGGTACCTCAAATTGTTGGATTCAACGAACTCACTCAACAACTTAATGATCACAGGGAGTTTTTGTTAATAACAACAGAGTTTTTGCTGTCAAAAATTGATTACAATACCTGAGGAAAATATCAGGTATTTATAGCATTAAGTGTATCTTTTCAGAAAGGATGCATTGGTTCAGCTGAAAGACACCTTTTTTTTTGCAACACTCACGTCCCTGCGTTGGGACTGCGCTGGAGATGCGCCTGGACTGCGGCCGCAGATGACGTTTTGCACATTGCAGGTATCGACTTGCACTGCGTCTATGTCGCATGTCACCCTACGACGCGAAATAGTGTGCCTTTTCTCGAAGGGTCGCACCCCTTCGTGATGTGCGTTGCGTATGCGTTGGAATTGCGCTCGCATTTGGAGAAAATTAATTCCATCAGATTTTGAATTAACATTTCACTTGTAAACAAGTTCAAATAAATTTTGTCTAAAAAATTAGATCTCATCGATCAATCATTTTCCAAATCCAAATCCAAATCCAAAGCCGAGTCGAGCGAGCGACGACGACGGCGCGAGGCATCACCTAGTTTTTGCCTTACTATCCATGTGGAGTTAGTGTTTCTCATTATAAATACTTTCAAGTTCTCTTCTCCTACTAATATGGGAGAAATGAGTGAACTTTCTAATTATGGAGTACACTTTCTAAATTAGTGTCTCCCTTTTCTCCACCATTTTCCCTTAATTTTCTATTCACATACACCTTGAACCCAATAATCCCCCACATGAATGGGGAATGACTATCTTTTCAAGAATTTACGGACAAGCATGTGATCATTTAACAAAGACTGATTGCATCTGGATTAGTAGGTTTCCCTTTGAACTTTCCGTAGTGAACATGCATCGGATGCACTCGGTCAATCGGTAGATTTGATATCTTTAAACCGTCAAGGTTTAATGTACACCTAGACAACACATGTCATACAACCAACCTTTTACTATTTATGGTTCTCACGGTTTTGTTCTTTTCAGCCATGAACACGTCCCGATTTCATGAGAGCTTAGAGAATAGGCCTTTACTAACATTCTCTTTGAAGCGACTTCCACTTCGCCCTCACATAGGTGATTTCTAACCATTTAATCCTATAGATTAAACTATTTGGTCAAATCTGCCAAATTTAGATAATCATTAAAAGACTTTTCATTTTAAGTCTTATTCTTGTTTACTACACATTGTCTACATCATGAGAATGAGTTGGGTAATTGACAGTGTTGAACCTGTCAGGCACAATTTTGTTTGATCTCCTTGAACCTAGCTCTTGGGATCTCCAGTCTGCTAGGTAGAGTTACCACCATGATGACTTGTCCTAGGCCTTAAACCCATTTCCTTGGATGTCCTTTCCACTCCTTCTCTAGATAGATCTTTTGTAAGTGGATCCGACACATTATCCTTTGACTTCACATAGTCAACAGTGATAATTCCACCAAAGACAAGTTCTCTAGCTGTATTATGTCTCCGTCTTATGTGACGAAATTTACCGTTATACATCATGCTCCCTGCCCTACCTATTGGCGCTTGACTATCATAGTGTATACATACCGGTGCCACTGGTTTGGGCCAATAAGGAATATCTTCCAAGAAATTCTGGAGCCATTTTGCTTCTTCACCGGCTTTATCTAATGCGATAAATTCAGATTCCATCGTAGAGCGAGCAATACATTTCTGTTTGGATGATTTCCAAGAGACTGCTCCTCCACCGATAGTAAATACATATCCACTTATGGATTTTACTCCGTTCGATCCGGTGATCCAATTTGCATCACTATATCCTTCAAGTACCGCGGGATATTTATTATAATGTAAAACGTAATCTTGAGTGTATTTAAGATAACCCAAAACTCTTTTGATTGCCATCCAATGAGTTTTGTTAGGATTACTCGTGTACCGACTCAACTTGCTAATAGCGCATGCTATGTATGGTCGTGTATAGTTCATTATATACATTAAACATCCCAATACTCTTGCGTACTCCAATTGTGAGTCACTTTCACCTTCATTCCTTCTAAGTGCAAAGCTCACATCCAAAGGAGTCTTGGCAATACCGAATTGCATATACTTGAAGTTGTCAAGTACATTTTTGATATAATGATACTGTGACAATGCCAACATTTGTGGAGTTCTATGGATTCTTATACCTAAGATCACATCCGTAACTCGAAGGTCTTTCATATCAAACTTTCTCTTAAGCATTCGTTTCATTGCATTTATGTCAGAAATGTCTCTACTGATGATCAACATATCATCCACATATAAACACACAATGACTTGGTGATTCGGAGTGTCTTTAATATGAACACATTTATCACATTCATTTATCTTGAACCTGTTTGCCAACATGGTTTGGTCAAACTTCACATACCATTATTTAGGTGCTTGCTTTAGTCCATATAGAGACTTAATAAGTTTACACACCTTATTCTCCTTTTTTGGAACCACAAAACCCTCAGGCTGTTCCATGTAAGTTTCTTCCTCCAATTCTCCATTTAAGAATGCGGTTTTCATATTCATTTGATGGATTTCAAGACCATATACCGCCGCCAAGGCAATTAACATTTGAATCGATGTTATCCTTGTTACTGGAGAGTATGTATCAAAGTAATCAAGGCCTTCTTTCTGTTTGAAGCCTTTTACTACAAGTTTTGCCTTGTATTTGTCAATAGTACCACCTGCCTTCATTTTTCTTTTGAAGATCTATTTAAAACCTAAAGGTTTATTTTCTAGAGGAAGATCAACCAATTCCAATGTATGATTGCTTAAGATTTAATCAATCTCACTATTGACTGCCTCTTTCTAAAAGGATGAGTCTAATGACTACATCGCTTCTTTAAACGTTTGAGGTTCATTTTCTAAGAGAAATATTACAAACTCTGGTCCAAATGAAGTTGACGTTCTTTGATGTGTACTACGTCTTGGATTCTCTTCATTATGTACATTCTCACTTGGTTCATCTTAAGGTCGTTTAGACCCTCCACTAGACTGTTCATGTCTAGTTTTATACGGATAAATATTTTAAAAAAATTCAGCATTATCTGATTCAATTACCGTATTTTCATTTATATCCGGATGTTTGGATTTATGAACCAAAAATCGACATGCTTTATTACTTTTAACATATCCTATGAACACGCTGTCCACAGTCTTAGGCCCTATCTTAACCCTTTTAGGCATAGGAACTTGGACCTTTGCTAAACATCCCTACACTTTGAAATATTTCAAGTTGGGTTTCCTTCCTTTCCATTTTTCATAAGGAATCGATTGTGTCTTACTATGGGGAACTCTATTGAGTATACGATTGGCTGTAAGGATAGCTTCCCTCCACAAGTTTTGCGGTAAACCGAAACATATAAGTAAGGCATTCATCATTTCCTTCAACGTTCGTTTTTTTCTGTCCGCAATTCCATTAGATTGAGGTGAATACGGGGCCATATTTTTATGGACAATTCCATTCTCTACACATATTTGAGCAAAGGGAGATTCTGAGTTTATTCCTTAAGATTGTTATTTTATGGTGTTTCGGGTACAAGAATCTGTATAAATGCAACACCAACTTCAACATAAGTTCCTGTATAAACAAGAACACCTATGAAGTTCTTTAACACCTTCAACTCAAGATTACTGATAATCTATCCAAGAAGTATGTTTATTTTCAGAAATAAGATGAAACAGAATTTGTAAGGCCAAGTCTCCCGACTTTATGGAGTGTCCTTAAGGAATAATTCCCCTCATTATACCCGAGGTTATGGAATCTTTGTCAAAATTATTTTCAATACCTGAGTAAAATATCAGGTATTTATAGCCTTAAGTGTATCCTTTCAGAAAGGATGCATTGGTTTAGCTGAAAGACACCTTTTTTGCAACAGTCATATCCCTGCGTGAGGAATGCACTGGAGATGCGCCTAGAATGCTACCGCAGATGACGTTCTGCATATTTTAGTGCGCATCTGCATTTGAACTGCGTCTACAGGTCTCGACTCGCACTGCGTCTGCGGTCGCATGTCACCCTATGGTGCGAAACAATGTGCCTTTTCTCGAAGGGTCACATCCCTTCGTGATGTGCGTTGCGTATGCATTGGAATTGCACCTGAAATGCGCCCACATTTGGAGAAAATTAATTCCATCAGATTTTGGATTAACGTTTCACTTGTAAACAAGTTCCAAATAAATTTTGTCTAAAAAGATCTCATCGATCGATCATTTTCCGAATTCAAAGCCGAAGCCGAGTGACGACGACGACGGCGTGAGGCATCACCTAGTTCTTGCCTCACTATCCATGTGGAGTTAGTGTTTTTCATTATAAACACTTTCAATTTCTCTTCTCCCACCAATGTGGGAGAAATGAGTGAACTTCCTAATTTGGGAGTACACTTTCTAAATTAGTGTCTCCCTTTTCTCCACTATTTTTCCTTCATTTTCCATTCACATACACCTTGAACCCAACAATATTTGTATAATATTTTATACGAGCATACTAGACACCTCTTATAATTTACATAATATTGTATATTAGGTGTTTATGTATAATTACACAATAATATACATAATCATACAAATATATACATATGTATATATAATGTTTAAATAATATATCTACGCTGTATAAGTGTGTCTAAATTAGAGAGGAATAAAACCACCAAAATAAAAAGACTGTATTATATGTACAATAACATACAATGCAGTATACGAATATATATGACAATATACAAATATATACACTGTTGTACCAAAAAATAGATTTCGTCTTCTTCTCAAATATAAGCATCAAATACATTCAAATACACCTCTAAACTACATTGAATCATCCAAAATTTCAGATTTGGACTCCTCAATACATAACCAATTTTTTATAACATACCCACTCAAAACAAAACTTATTTACAAGAATATTAAAATCTTGAATCGTAAAAAAAAACTCAAATAATGCTGAACTTTTCACCAATTTATTTGAAGATCTTGGGAGAGAATTGGAAAAGAATTGATGTGAAAGTCTTGAAGAAGAAGGTGAGAATTTGATATGAGAAGTGTTATTTCCTATATAACTAGAAAAAAAAGTTAGTTTACATTAAATGATCAAACCAGATTTTGAGCTATGAAGTATAAAGTTATTCTGACTACTTAAATATAAAATATATTTCCTAGTTGTACTTTTGTGTAATTATCCCTAAGATATTTAGTTAGCTTCGCCTCCAAGTTACGTCTATTTTAATTCTCTCCTTTGCTTTTTCGCTTAATGTCGGTCGATGTCAAATCATTTTTTTTCTTATTTTATTTAAACGATCTGTGTATTGACTCAGAGTTGCTCTCTTGCTTATTTATTGTTCTAGTTATTTTCAGTTTATTTGTCTATTGTCTTGCAAACTTTTGATGTCAATACAAAAATACGCCTTAACTCATGCTCTTAATCTACCTACAAATCTAACTACACGGAGAACGGACACTGCTTTTCCTCAATAAGTTCCAAACTTTTATATAAAAATTGATTTAGATTAACCTTGATACATCTTTAAAGTAAAGGACAACTTTTTTCATCAATAAATTTTGAATGGGCCGGCATCGCAAAATTAAAAAAGAGTTCCGAGACTAAAGGACAACTTTTTCATCAATAAATTTTGAATGGGCCGGCATCGCAAAAGTAAAAAATTTCAAACAAGAAAAAGAGAATGACGACTCATGCCTTGTCCTTTACCATTTAACATCATCAGTTAAATAATTGAGAGCAAGGCGATGACACTGTTTTACCTTACAAGACGAAAATAGTGACACACCTTACCCTTGATACATACTCTGACTAGAGAAGTACTGGTTCAAAATTTAATTGCTGCTGACAACTGGCTCCTCCTAGGGATGGAAGAGTGTTGACTGCTGACATTAAGGGAATAAATTCTAGGAGTGTTGATTATTGAGTGTGATGAGACATGGAATTTGACTTGGCTAGTTGGTAGAAATTTAAGAGAGTCGCTAAACTGATTGGGAGGAATTAAAGATATATTTACTAGGCAGGAACAGTCCGCACTTTATAAGGTGTAGGGTTTGTCCCGACCTATTAATTTTTTATAAAGCCCATGTTTCATCCGTTATTTTCACAGTGTAAATCTTGACACCTAATTTTTGCCCTTCATAACTAAGTTTAATTCCGAGTTTCTTCGATTTTCAAATAAAATTACAACATTTATTTTATCTGAATAAAAGATTTTCAAAATATTTATTTGGATAAATTTATCATTTTAAGTAGCGATTATATATTATCGTATTCAATTATACGAAATTTTATAATTTTGTTTCATAAAAATTTATTTTACAAAATATCGGATTTTAGTCAATGCTTATGTTGAAAATAAATTCAAATGATTAAAATCTTGATTTAAATGTAATTTGCCCTCCGAATTAATTTATTTAGAAAAATATATGTTCGATTTTGTCAAACCAAGAAACTCGGAATTAAACGAGGTATTAATTCGTATCAAATTTTGATTCAATTTAGTCAATTTATTAAATTTGATCATAATTGAAATCAATTGGCTACAATTGTAATGCAATTGACCAATTTGATTTCCAAGTTGATCGAAATAGTAATTAAATTAGGCTAAATCTTAAATCATTAGTGGATATGTTTTAAATAACCTCCAAACCAACAATAATTAAAATCAAATACTGCAAGCCCAATAATTTCAACCCCAAATCACCAGCCCAAATCCCCAATCAGTGACTCGACCCAATTTTTGGCTCCCTTTTTGTCCATTAACAATTAACAGCAGCACACGAGAAAACAACCAACAACATCGATCAACAACTCCCAATTTCCATGTACAAACCAAACCCGACCCGGAACAATCCCAATTCCAGCGATATCAACGATTTAGCTCCAATAAAAAACAACAACATCATCGATAACAACTTCGAACAACACCACAAACCGACCCACCATCAACAATCAACTCGCAAAAAACCTGACGTGACCTGTTTTCAACCAACCATTTTCCCGCTTTCGTTTTCTCAGAAAAATGATCGAATCTTCTAGAGGGTGTTAAGGTGTTATCCCCAACGGCTGATTTGTATGAATTCATACAATTACAGCTGATTATTCTTATCCTCTTTTCAAAATTCAAAATTACCTTTTACAAAAATCCCAAAATACCCTTCAATTTTTTCTAATCCTATATCGGTGGAATTCAAATCCGTCCCACATTCTACTTGTTATAAATAGCTCATCCTTGAGCCAAAAATGGCAAGTATTGAAGGTATGAAAAAAATACTTTTAAGCAAAGAGTTGAAAATTTTACAATCAATTTTTTGGTTTAATGGGAGGTCTAAAGATTGCTTCTAGTGGTGGCGGATTTCGACAAAGCACGAGGTCTCATTTTGCTGCCTAAAAGTCAAATCCCTTATAAATTGAGTTTAATGGATTCAATTCCTACTTGCATTTCCCTCATGGTCCATTGAAGCCCACCATCTCTATCAAGTCAACTCTGATACTAAGTTTAAAAGTCGGCTACGTGGCGTACAATTGCAAAAAGATGGAAGAAGAAGAAGAAACGGGTTAAAATCTTATTTTTTGAAGTAACTAAAAGATTTTAAAGTCTCATTTTATTTCTTATTGTTGTCTTTTACTTTTATTTAATTTGTCAGTTTGTTTATTTCATTATTCATTTATTTGGGCCTCGAACCCAAAGTTGTAAACTAATACAGGTGAAGCAGGTTATGGGCCAAAGTCCAATATCTAGATTAGGACAGGTGAAGATGGGCCAAAAGCCCAATTAGATTAGGACAGGGTTGATGGATTTAGGCTTAAGAGCCCAAATCATTTATTTCTTCCCCTTTTCCTTTTTTTTCTATACTTATTTGCTTTGTGTTCTTTCGAAACCTAGTTAAACCCCCTAACTTAGTCGCTAAAAATTAATTTTGCATAAACTTTTAAAATATTCCTTAATCAACTTCTTTTCAACAATCAACTTTCTTTTTCTTTTAGAAGTTAGTCAAAAGAAATCATTTTTTAAACAATCCGGATAACCGCAAGTTAGCAGACATTTTAGGTGCCTTAAAAACCTTCCTAAAATATTATTTGGAACCACTTACCTAGAATTTCAAAACATAAATGATTTTTCTATTTTGAATCATTTGAGTAACTTATAAAGGTTTCTTCCTTTTCAAAATTATGTGGCGACTCAAAAATGTCAAATTTTTTGCAAAATAAAAATGACAACTCTGCTGGGGACTTTGAAGTAGATTCTAACCAAATGTTTGAATTTATCTTTTGACTATCTGTTTAATTATTTACGTGCTTATATATTTCAATTTTGCAAAATTTAAATGTTTCATTTCATGGCATAATCCCGCATGATGATTATTAAACTGTTTTGGGGTTTCGTGAATGTCCCGGCCCCTATTGTTCAACTCCAAATAAAGTGTTGAAAATACGATGATTTATTAGCACGTGAGGCGTCTGATGGCTGTTCGTATTTCCAAACCCAAGTTGTCCCCTTGGAAACCTAGTTCAAACCCACTCTAGACACCCAGGATAAAGCTAAACCAAAACCCTTTTAGGTATAAGCCTAGGACAACCCAATATCCGAAGGGTGATTGGGACATTAGAAAACTTTTTCTACGTCTATTGACCCCGAGTCAGTTACAGACGAATCATCTTTATGTGTTGAAGAAATATATATTTGTTTAATCCAATCTATTATCCTTTGGGGGTCGGGAGAATACTTGTTTTGCTTACTTTCGTGTAAGGATGCCTCAATCATACACTAATTAAGGGAGTAACGAAAAGTTGATAGATCTGGGCAGTTGCATCTAGGGCACAGTTATACGAAAATCGCTTGATCATCAGTAAATATCTTCAACGACAAAAAAGTGGACAAAGCTAAGAGGGTGAAAGCCGATAGAAGAGCATTCAAAAACTAGTATTTCCTATCCCCTGCGTGGGATATTGTTTTTTTTCTTATGTTATTTTCCCTTTCCCTAAAGATTATATTCGTGCAACTTTTGTAGGCATTTATGCCATTTATGTACACCTATGAAGGTTTTAGGGGATAATGAACTGGTTTTAAAAAACATATACTTTCTTCAAATACGTTAGGCCAACCCTTGGCTTAAAAGGGTCACTCAATTAGGATGCACCTTTATTACAATATGCTTGTGTGATATAACTGCTTATATAAAAAATGAATTGGTCCAATCTTATTTTCCACAGAGCATCTCTAGGCAGAAGTATACCCCACTATACAAAAGTTCGACCAAACATACTCCAAGTCTCCCAAGTTTCTTAGAAAAGTCCGCAGTCATTCTTAAAACTTTCAAAACACTCGCTACCATTTTAGAAAAGTTGACTTTAGAATTCAAAAAGCCAATATAGTTTTGAACTGCGTAGGGCCTGATTTCTCCTTCGTGAGATACGTAGGTAGCCTTCTGGCCTGGCCCATGTCTTCAAAAGCTCTGTCGTCCTCCACTTTTTTGAAAGAAGTAACGAGGTTGGAAAGTAGAAAAATTGAGCCTTTCTGATAAATTCCACCTATCCATATCATTGAGAAAAATCCTGTTCATTAAAATTCTCGATTCATCATTACTTCATGGATCAATTCACATGAGATGAGAAACAACACTATGTGTTTACTTTCTACCTTATTATCTTGCTTTGCTTATTACTAACGGAATCTAACATGTCTGCGTTTGAGTTGTTTTTACTTTGTAGGTAATAGAAACTACTCTGTGTTGACAAAAAATGGCCCTACTTCACCAGATCAAAATGAATAAGAGATCTCCTTATTGACTATAGCTTTGTTACAGGAAAGGAAAAATGACTAGTAGTAAAACTGGACTCTACCAATCATTTTTCAAAACCTGCAAGTGATGGTCTCTAGGATGGAATAAGGAAAATGTGAGGGAAGAATTTTCCAAGACAACCTGGATCGTGAAAGATTAATTGGAGGAAACATTGTTGAATTGGATCTCGACTCCACTCATGACTCATCGCCCGTCGCATAACAATAACATAAAACCTGCCTTTGTCATGTTATGACAAGAAGCAAGATAAATCATAGCCCTAGAACAGTCAACAGAAGAGTCAAAGAGTTCGATAATCAAAGAAGCCTAATCTAGAGAAAACCGAGGTGGTTAACTAGGAAAGCGATGACTTAGGAAATTGGACATTTGATCCTTCGTTCTATCAAAACAAACACAATGAAAACGTCATGTCATCCTTAGAAGTGCTTATTTCTATCCTAGTAAGATGGATAAGAGTATTTAGGGCCATTTAACCCTGAAAATGAGTTTATGTATGAACTACATATGACCCAAATTCCCAAGAAAGGGACACGTAGGTGGCCTATGTCGGCTTCGGTCGATCCCTTAGGAGACTTTAGCCTTTCCTTTATGTATGAACTATGCAATGACCTGAATTTCCAAGAATGAGATACGTAAGCGGCCTATGTCGGCTTTGGTCAACCCATTAAATTTTATATATATCCCTAACATAGTCCTGAACTATGTTTAACCTGATTCCTGCTTCAACAGGATACGTAGGCACCCAAACGACTCGGTCATACTACCTCAGGAAATGGAAACTGGGTAGAATTTTTGAGAAGGAATCTCAAAAATTCAAAAGAAAAGATTATCATCCAACAAAGAGAATGAAGATCAACAAAGACTTCAGATCTTTTCAAGCCAAGATCATCTCAAATAGTAGTAAACTGGGGTAGAATTTTCAAGAAGGAATCTCGAAAATTCACAAGAGGAAGATCATTTTCCAAAAAAAAGAGAACGAAGACTAACAAAGACTTCGGATCCTCTCGAGCTGACATCATCTCAAACAAATTTAAACTGGGGCAAAAATTTTGAGGAAGGCCTCAAAATTTCAAATGAACATTGGAATAATTTCAAATTCTCCAGCATTAGAGGTCAAAGTCAAGCTTAAGAAATCACCAGCTATGATAAAGTCTAGATTGACTAAATCTTCAGCTATGAAAGAACTTTTAATAGAAACCCTTAGAGATGATGATGAATTCCTGAAATTCCTCCATCAAATGTTGGATACAGTCAGAATTAAGAGAATGATGTTCGTTGAGCTAGTACATGACATGACTGGCAGAGATTTCCTAAATCTTTTATAGAAGTTTTAAAACTGGTTTCTAAAAATTCAAAAATCTATGCAAATTTTTTTACTTAGTGATTGCCTAGGCATCTATTAGGACAGGGAGTCAGGGTAGAAGTCCCAACATGATGGAGTACCCGAAAGATGCCTAGAAGCAAATCAAGGATCGAAGAAGGACAATATAGAGTAGTTTCACTCAAAACTAATCATTTTTCTGTGGATACAGGGATAAGAGCACAAAATGGGAATCTTTTTCAAAATATCCCCAAGTGAGTTGTGAGCCGCATCAGAGAATATAATGCTTAAGAATGGTATTTTTGGGTAGCCCCAAAAATGGGTTTCATACCCATTTATCGAGGACCTTTTAAATTATCTATCTCATTTCTTGAGACTATGAAGGATAAATAAAGGCGACTTATCTTCTTTATGAATATTGTATTTAGAATTTTTCTAAAAAATAGTCGCTAGTTAAAGCAACTTTGTGTCTACTAAATATTTACCTTGAGTGCAGGTACATTCAAGAGAGTCGACATAATAAATACAACAAACAAAAGGATCACTCAATAAGAGGAAGAGCAGAAAGTCATCCTCAAAATTTGCCTTGGAGCGAAGCAAACGGTATTTGAGTAATTCTCAAACAAGGACTTTGCCTCATTTACTTGCATCCGATGGATTTGCTATTTAATTATCTCTTCAAAAACAAAAGACTAATAGCAGAATTAGTCATTTAAATTATGATGCTAAGTATTCAAATTAAACTATCATAAAGCATGACTGTGATCACTAGTGAGAGCGACATTGTGTCTACTAACTGTCTACCTTGAGTAAAAGTACATGTAGAAAGTAAAACGCAGATAAACGAATGCAGGTAAAACTATTTTCAAATCACCGAAAGAACCCTTTCATGTCATTATCGAGATGGCCATTTCATATCATCTCATCGCCGAGAGGGCAATTTCATGCCGTTACCGAGAGGGCCATTTTATATCATTACTAAGAGGGCTATTTTATATCATTGCCAAGAAGGCCATTTCATGCCATTGTCGAGAGGGCCATTTCATATCATTTCATTATCAAAAGGGCCATTTCATGCCATTGAAGAGAGGACTATTTCATATCATATTATCGCCGAGAGGGACATTTCATGCCATTGTCTAGAGGGCCATTTTATATCATTGCCAAGAAGGCCATTTCATGTCATTGCCGAGAGGGCTATTTTATATCATTGTCGAGAGGGCCATTGTATTTAATATCTGTTGACACGCTAGGTAGCATACGCTGACATCGAGTATATCATCAATATTTAATATGTGTTGACACGCGAGATAGCATACACTAGCATCGAGGATATTATCGGCATTCAATATTTGTTGAACCGTGAGATAGCATACGTTGGCATCAAAGATATCATCAATATTTAATATCTGTTGACACGCAAGATAGCATACGCTGGCGTCGAGGATATCATCAACATCTAATATCTGTTGACACACTAAATATCATATACTGGCATCGAGGATATCTAATTATTTTATAAATCAGCATCTAAAAGCATCAGAAGCACATGATTTAAAGGGACGGCTTTAAGTCGCTATCTAAAAGCAAACGACATATGAGATTTCCTAGAAATTGAAAATCCCAGGGTCATCTATAAGTTATATTATTTGAAATAAGGATAGTGTGCAAGATTACCTATGAGTTGATAGTCCATAGGTCATCTATAAGCCGCAACAACATCCTAACTGGATAGTGTGCAAGGTTATCCTAAAATCTATAGTTTGAAGGTTATCCATAAGTCAAAACTAAATCCTTACCGGAGAATATGCTAGATTATCAATTGATACGCCCAAGGGTTCTCTATAATCTGCATCATATCCAAGATCGATTGTGTGCAGGATTATCCAAGGACTAGCAATTTGATAGATATCTATAAGTCATATTGTATCCAAGGTTGGATGATGTACATGAGCACCTGAAAGCTAACGATTGGAGGGATATCTATAAGTCATCTCTTATCCAAGGTCGGATAGTGTGCAGGATTACCTAAAATCTAAAAATTCAAAGGATATCTAAAAGACTTCTCGTATCCAACATCAAATAATATGCAAGATTATCCAAAGATTGACAAATCAGGAAAAATCTATAAGTCGTATCGATACAAAAGATGCACAAGACTTACTTGAGGGTCACATGAAAAGAAGCATTATCAATAACCAGAGATGTTATCATGATACATACAACAAGCATTATAGGTGACCAAAGAGGTTTCCACATCAGCATAAGATAACAGATTGCAGGGACTGTTCTGCATAAAGTGTCATCGGTGTCCAAGAGGGCCACCCCACTTTGAAGACATATTCACTCAATAAAAAAGATAATTATGCAATAACCAAGAGAGTTGTTGTGTCTATTATTGCAAGTTATTTCCTTTCAACAAATACATGAGAGGATGACTTTACTTTTTAGGTGGTAACTCACGTGGAGATATGGTAAAAGACTATATACCTCTTTCGTGAATTATATTTAGCACTAACACTTTTTGCTTGAAACATTGTTGAGAACATCCAAGAGGATGAAAATCTCAAAACAGAACCCCAGGTGCGGACGACTCCAAAAAGGATGCAGCATAACGTGAAACTCTTTCTTAACAACAAAACGGGACATAGTCTAGAGAGAGGAGTCAAACTCTCTGGACGTGAGCTAAAGAATGATCAATACCACCCTCTAACCACACTCCTATTAGAAGGCATGTGGATATTCTGGGATATTTTGGTTTCAGCTTTACCTTCGGAATATTTCTAAACTCATACCGAGGGTAACCTTTTTTTTCTTTCAAATTCGGGTGACAACAAACTTAGTGTTTTGGAAATTATGTCCAGGTAAATTATTACCTATAGATGTGAAGAGCTCCACGTTCATGGTTAAGATATTACAAGTCTCTTTTTCATAACTCGAATAACTTGTCATTCATTCCGAGTCAAAGATCGTCTAAAATAAAAGACTATCTTTTCTACCGAACGAGTCGAACTACAAACAGTATGATTCCCTGATTCTCGGGGATATGTAGGATGGACTTTATTTTTAAAACTCGACTGCATTCCAACCTTCCCCTAAATCGCTCTATTCCCCAATTTTTTGGTTTTATCAAAAACTCTAAAAATTGAGATAGCTGGTAAATTTTTTGAAAATCGAGCTTTATGAAATACAAGTGTCTTGAGTTCTCATGTAACTTGAGATATGTAGGAAAGCTGATACCGAGGTCCGTCCATAACTCTATGAAACTCGTGCGAAAGCCAATCTCTTTCGAATTTGAATTTGTGGTCGGACAAAAATTAGGAACGTTAACCTCCCTTTACCTAGGGTTACTTGCATTCACCCTACCCAAAGGGAGGTACCAGTTGTTGACACCTAATTTTTTCCCTCCATAACTAAGTTTCATTCCGAGTTTCTTCGATTTTCAAATAAAATTAAAACATATATTTTATCTGAATAAAGGATTTTCAAAGTTTTAAGTAGCGATTATATATTATCATGTTCAATTATATGAAATTTTATAATTTTTTTACTTAAAAATTTATTTTACAAAATATCGGATTTTAGTCAAGGCTTATCTTGAAAATAAATTCAAATGATTTAAATCTTGATTTAAATGTAATTTGTCCTCAAAATTAATTTATTTGGAAAAATATATGTTCGATTTTGTTAAACCAAAAAACTCGGGATTAAACGAGGTATTTATTCATTTTCTTCCCCTTTCCCTTCTTTCTATGCTTATTTGCTTTGTGTTCTTTCGAACCTAGTTAAACCCCCTAACTTAGTCGCTAAAAATCGGTTTTGCATAAACTTTCAAAATATTCCTTAATCAACTTCTTTTCAACAATCAACTTTCTTTTTCTTTTAGAAGTTAGTCAAAAGAAATCATTTTTCAAACAGTCTGGATACCCGCAAGTTAGAGGACATTTTAGGTGCCTTAAAAACCTTCCTAAAATGTTAATAGGAACCACTTGCCTAGAATTTCAAAACTTATATGATTTTTATATTTTGAATCATTTGAGTAACTTATAAAGTTTTCTTAATTCCTTTTCAAAATTAAGTGGCAACTCAAAAATGTCAAAATTTTTGCAAAACAGTAAGGATATGAATTTATGTAATTTTATATTTTATGTGTTTTGAGTATTTTACCTTTTTCCATAGTTGCTACATGTTAATTTTGGGGTGTGGGGATGGTTGAGACGATTCTTAAGGCCTTCAGGAAGATTCTGGGTGAGTTTGAGGTTATTTTGAGGCTTTGAGAGCCAATAGCCGACTTCAGTCAACATTTATTGAATCTAAGTGCTGGATGGCAAAACAGACTGCACCAGCATATCCGAAATATCTAGTGTATGTCTATAACAGTGCTGGTTTTGATTTGGAGCTTTCATATCTCATTTCGAACCTTAATTTGGAAATAATGAAAATGGGATTTGGGGGGTTAATTTGTTTAAAACATCGCCATTGAGTCTATATCTTCAATAATTAATCTAGTAACATATATAGTTTAATTCTTTTGAATCCCAAACGAATCTCGAGGATTCATTTGGAGTATTTGAAATCATAAAAATATTAGCAATTACTGATATCTAGTACAAATTAGATAACGTGGGCCTCTGGTTGCAAACGTTAAGGAGGATGCTGTCCTTCATCGCGATCAGAAGGGGGAACCGCGATCGTAAAGGGTTAAGGAGTCCATATTGGATCAAGTTCTTCTTTACGAACGTGACAAGGCTGTCGGATGTCGCGAACTCAAAGATATAAAATTGTATACCATCGCAAATGCGAAGCCTTGGCTGCAAACGTAAAGGCCAATAATTTGGCCGGTCAAACTTTGACCCCACCTCGTTATTGCGAGGTACTGTTCACTGAATAGTAGATAAGGTTCATTTAAAGTTTTCCTCTATTTTTGACATTTGAGCTTTAGATTTGGGCGATTCTGGAGGATTTCTTCACCATTTGAACTTGGGTAAGCTCCAAAATCATATTTCCATTATTTTTCATTGATTATATCATCAAAAAATATTTTAAATCTTGATTTTAAAATAAAAATTTGAGGATTTTACCGGTAAAGTTTAAAAAAGATTTTTCTTTGATTTGGACATCATTTTCATGTGGATTTTATCCTTTAGACTCCTATAACCTTGAAGAATATGTTTTTAAACTAAAACTCTGATTTTATCCCTATCATTTTTGAATTTATTTTTTGAATTGATTTTAGACCTAACCCAAATATAGCTAATTGAGTATAGTCAGTATTTTTTAATGCGTAAATGCTATGGTTGAATGTTGTAGTTGATTTAGAGATCGAAAGGGGAAGGATCCGTGTTGAAGAACTTTAGATCAGAATTTCATCATTTCGAGGTAGGTTATGACTTAAATTTTTTCAGATTGATTTAGATAGTTGATAAATAAGTAATGCATGTTATGGGTTAGGAAAATTAGATATGGATTTATATCTCTAGATTATTATTAATATTGTGTGCCCATGTGAGGGCTTATATTTTATTGTTATTGCTTGTGATATCTGATATTGCGTGTTGCCTGTGTGGAGGCTTTATTTGACATAATTAGTCTTATTTGTGTATTTTAATGCCTTTATTCTATATATGATGTCCATGTGAGGGCTTATTTTGCTAATATAGGCCTTATTTGAGCAGTGGTTGTCTTTATCATGATAAAAATACCTGAGCCAACATTTGATATAATATTAGTGATGTTGTACAGGGATATTTATTCTGATGGTGCCTAATTGAAGTTGACGATCATGAATTGTGGACATATTGAGTTGATTTCTGAGCTCACTTATATTGAGTTGATTGTGAGCATTACATCCTTATTTCGTACATATACATTCATGAGATACTAACACCATTGAAAAATATTATTTTTAAACGAAA
Source organism: Capsicum annuum (assembly GCF_002878395.1). Classification (NCBI taxonomy): domain Eukaryota; kingdom Viridiplantae; phylum Streptophyta; class Magnoliopsida; order Solanales; family Solanaceae; genus Capsicum; species Capsicum annuum. Next base: position 139,156,759 of record NC_061116.1, on the reverse strand, counting down.
ATGAGACACTTTTATGAGAATCCTCTCTATGAACACAAGCCAAAGAGGTGAGTTGAGATTGAGATATAAGATAAAGTATATGAGTTTCAAACCTTCAGTGGGTCTTACGTGAGAGTGGGGAGCTCGGTGGTGTATCTTGGGTCATATGATGACCTTCATCATTGATTCCATCCACATTGCATTATTTCATTTGCATACACATCTTTCTCGATTCTTTAGTTTCTTGACTTGTGCTTAGTTTCAGAGTATTTTGGTGTATATCTGTGTTATTTTTGTTTTCGTGTGTATGTGTATATTAGAACTATTCTGCTTGCAAGTGACGTGCTCATAGTATATTTTACTTATCTTATTTTTCGCTTTACTGAGTCGGCCTATGGTACCTATTGAGTACAAGTGGACAGTACTCATCCCTACTATAGTTTTTTGGTGGAGATTCTAATATGAGCATTATGTGAGGTGGATGAGTTTGTGTGTGAAATAGTTGGTGACTCGAGGTAATGACATACTCTACGCGCCAGGAGTTATTTTCAGGCCTCATCGTATTTTTATTTATGTCTCTAGTTATTTCGGAGTTTATATTTCAAATTAAGTTATATTATTGGATGCTCTATACTTATAATACCAGATTTTGGGATAGAATTTGTGTATATCTTTCGGACTTTTGCTTTGACTTATTGTAACGACCTAAAATTTTGATGAAATACGTGAAATTTATAATTTTGTGTGATTTAACTATTTTATCCCTCTTCATAGTTGCATTATGGTCTTTCTGGGGCATGAAAGTGATTGGCATAATTTTTGATGCATTTTGATACCATTTATGGGATATTGTGGGTTTTTATGGCTTCGAGAGCCTTATTTTAGACTTATGGGAATATCTTTTGATCCGTGTGACGGATGGCTGAATAGACTGTGCCAGCAGCTTCGGAATATCAATTTTAGGCTAGGTAGACATTTGGTTTGGGTCCTGATGCACCTGAGCTCATTTTGACCTATTGATCGAAAAGCTGAAAAATTAAAAATATGGGTGTGGGACCCACATTTGATTGAAACAAACTCAGGTGGAAAATTTGACTTTGCCATTAGATCTGGAATGTCGATTTTAGGGTGTTAGCATATTTGGTATAATTTTACGGCTTTTAAATCTCATTTCGACCCTCGATTTGGAAAATTATAATTTCAAATTTCGGTGGTCAACTTTGTGAAAATGAATTTTTTTTGAAAATTAAATATCTCCATCGTATCCGGAAAGTCAAATTTAGTATAGTTGCATAGTTCGTTTGCATTTATCGGACTCTGAATGAACCCCGGACACCCCGTCAAACTCCGGATTGGACTAAACTAAAAACCCCAGCTTTTTCCTTCCGTTAGTGCAGAAAATCTGTACTATATATATATAGCAGTTTTGGGCTTATTTTTTCTCATTTTTCATCTTGTCTCTTGAGAATTAAACCCTAAAATATTGTGGAAGTTTAAAAGTAAAATTTGTGGGAGCTTGGGAAGCTAGATTAACACTTATTTCTTGGTTTTACTACGGATTTAAGGTAAGAATTCACCATTTTTTTAGTAATTTCTCAAAACCCCCAAAATCTTAGGGCTTGATTTTAAACATCATTTTCACTCCTGTTCACTTGAATGATGTTTTTATCTTATAATTACTAATTTTTCATCAATTTAACCATCAAAACAACTTTGATTCTTGATTGTAACTTGAATTTCAAAGATTTTACCCGGTAAAGCTCAAAAATAATTTTTCTTTGATTTGAACCTCATTTTTGACTCGATTTAACTTGAATTTTTAGCTGTATGTTCCTAAAAATATGAGAAATATATTTTTGAAGTAAAGTTTTGATTTTGCTTTTCTTTTTCGGAAATACGTTTTGGAAGTCCGTTTTGACCCGTAACCAAAAGTAGTCAATATAGCTGTCGTTGGTTTTGTTTTGATGCGTAGATTTTATATTTGATATTTTTCGTAGAGTTTGATATCGTTTGTGGAAAGTAAGGTCGTGGTTTTGAGGTGTAGCAGACCGATTTTGGCTTTTGAGATAGATTATGGCTTAACTCTTACAGGCTGGAATGGGTAGTAAATGATGATACAAAATGCATGTTAAGGGTGAGAACTAATCATGAAAAATGGTTGTTTATGTGTTGTACCCGTGTGAGGGCCTATATGTGATGTAATTATCGAAATTGAGTTATTATGTGATATGTGTGACTGTGTGGGGTCCTATGTGATATTAATAGCCTTGAATACATATGAATAATTTTATTGTATTGTTAAGATGCTTAATATGGCATATGAGACATATGAAAATTCGTGAATGAAACTGAAATAATGAGTAGATATTGACTCACGTGGTTGTGAAAATATATCATTGTGGTTGGTTGTGAAAATATATCATATGGTAGGTTGTGGAAATATATCACGTATTTGGTTGTGAAAATACTCATTGTGATCGGTTGTGAGCATTGCATATTCATATCATACTTATTCATGAAATATTGGTACCACCGTGGCAACATCTGAAAAACACTGGCAACACCTTTTTAAAATCCTCCCTGAGAGATGTGTTGGAGATGATATATTATAACACCTTATAAAAACTCTTTCGAGGAATGTGCCGAAAAGAAGATATGAGATATATGGTTCGTATACGGGTTGACGAACTCCCCATGGGTCCTGCGTTGGGAGACTTACCTCTGTAGGTGTATAAGAGGATTGTGCGATGATCCCGAAGGTTGTGCGATGACCTCGTGCATCATCATCGTCATTATCATCATCATCATATCCATCCCACTTACTTTATTGTGTTTATATTGTGTTGTATTTCCATTTATGTAATTATCTTATCTTCTTTTACTTGCATTTGATGATCTTGTATATGCACGTTCTCTCTTGTTCTACTTATATGTGATATAATGCATACTTTATTTTCTATCTTGTTATAATATTTCAATTTATGTGATATATTAGAACTATTAGTGCAAGCAGTGTGGGCTATCGTTGTGGAACATTTTCTGATTGTAAGTGACGTACTCTTAGTGTATATTTTGTATGCTTTATTTATTACTTTGCTTGGTCGGCCTATGATACCTACTGAGTATAAGTGGACTGTACCCATGCCTATTATGTCCTTTCGGTGCAGGTCATAGCTCGAGTGCGCCTCAGCTTGCTTGACTCGGGCGATTGTTGGAGCTTCCAAGGTGACGATTGGACATTCATGCGTCCGAAGTTCTCCTCTATATTTCTATAGTAGTTATGTCTTTATTAGTATTTGGAGACATATATTATTCTTTTGTGGTTATTTTTCTGATGTATTTGACTTCTGAATTGTATTAGTAGTTCTTACACTTTTGACACCTTATTTTGGGCATGATTGGTATTTTGAATAAGTTCTTTTCCCATTGTTATGATTACTTATATGGTTCGGCTTCATTGTAGAAGCCTTACCTTGAATTATTTCTGTCTTTTTCTCTTTTGTATCAATTTGGGTAATAGGCTTACTTGTCAAGGTACGCCGCGACAAGTACCATCATGACCCTCGTTTTTAGATCGTGACACTTTTGTTCTAGGGTCTGACTTCATTCCAAAAGTCTCATCATGTCTGTTTTATTGTTGTTTTTGAATTATCTTAACTCTTAGGATTTGGGCTTACTTATCAAGGTAGGACCGCGATAAGTGTCATCATAACCCCGGATATTAGGTTGTAACACAATATTTCTAAGTTTTGTTCATAATTTTCTCCTGATGGCAAAGACAGAAGCAAAAACCTTAGGTGTCAACACTCGAGACTGATTAAAAACTTGCAATTTAACAGAATTTTAAGTCTATCTTCACCAAATACCTTGCACTTTTAGGTTTATTTTAATCACGTCTTTTCTGTAATTTTTTAGCTTTATTTCATCAAATTATTAATTGACATATTTTTCCAAAAAACACTTATCAAAACTAATTTAATTTTCCAGATATAAAATATCAATAGTATGTCCATCCAGGAACATCACAATATGATATATATGCTACACAGATTAAGCATCGATCTGAGGCTATTTAAGAGAAACATTATAGGAACAAAATACATGTTTGTTAGTGTGGCGTGGTGATAATGATTTTTGGCAACATGTTAGAAATCATCCATTTCATCTTTGTGGTTTCAAGGGAGTTATATTGGATACGTTCCTTGTGATTATTCCTGTGTTACTGCGCTGGTGAGATGGGCAGAAATGTATAACTTTCGCCTGAAAACGGCTGAAGAGACTACAATCTTACAAGCCATGGAACTCATGTTTAAAATTACCGCACCTACAACGGAATTCAACTATTTCTGACGGAAAGCTATGTTAGCTAGGCCACCTGCTTGATCAGGGTTTTCATTTGAATTAGTGCCTTAAGCAGGAAGGCAAATGAAAATTTGTGGTATGATATCGTAGATGGAACTCCTCTTCTTCAACCAGGCGCGACTTAGATGTTGGTTTTTATCAGGCAAAAAATGTTTATAGAATTAACAAGAAGGTTATCACATCTAGTTTTTTTCAAGGAAACAAGATTTTTTCGCCGAGATTAGAGGAATATGTGAAAAATTTAAATAAATAACTAATAATGATACACCAGAAGAAAAGGTGCAATAAAGAGTTAGATTATACCCTTTTAGGTTGTGCGGTGGAATAATATTTCCACACAAATCTTGTTTTAAATTTAGTACAAACTATGTGATTGACATACATCACTTACCCGCAATGTCACCACAGGCTTGGGTAGCCACTGCGCGTTCATACCTCTACTTCTGTCTGTGCCGTGCGTTGATGATGAATTCATCATGTATTAGTGATTTTGTTTCGTTATTGCAAGAATGTGAATTTTATAATATTTTAGATAATTATTTTTGATTATTTCTTTTATAGGTATGGGCATGAGAGATTATTGTTCCATCACATTTACTTTCGCTGTCGACGAGCAAGGAAAATTTGGAGAACCCAACGTCACATGTACGTAAACGGTCTTGAGGTAGAGCTCATCAAAATGATGCTCTTAGTGTGCTTGCCATAATAAAGAGATGTATTGAACAATCTTACTAATAATCAAGTATTTTTTACATTATCATGATATTTTTAATATATCTTACTTTCTAAATTTATAAGACAAAATAAATAGAATGACCATTTTATTCTATTAATACGTAGTTAATAATAATGATAGTTACTATTAAAATGATTTTTTTCCTTGTAGCTATTCTTAAATTAAGACACATTATTTACCTTTCTAAATTTATTAGAAACATCTTAGATATATAGCATGCATGAATGGGGAATCAATCATATCATTATTTTGGTTTATGATATATATATTGAAGTTTAAGATACTATATGCAATAGTAAACACCAAACACTATGTTACGTGGATACTTAAGAATATTAATAAAGAGTGCAAAATTTTAAGTAAGAGCCTATGTTCACAATTATACTTTTCTCTATTGGTTTACTTGATGAATATGTGATGAAATAATTAATATACTACATATGTATTTTGGAATTCAAGACCATTAAAATATATGTTTGTTGTCCAATATGTCTCGTTACTGTCATTTCGTACATATATATTGATTTATTTTCTTTTACTAAATTATTTTTCTGTATAATTTTTTTAAAAATAAATTATTAAACACATCTTTTTTGTTTTTAAAAAGGGTAAAAGGAACAATCAAGCTGCAACTTTTTTACCATATTAAGCCTCAAAAACTGTAAATTTATTTCAAACTAGAGAATTTTGCGACGCTTCGCACGGTCTTTATAGATTTAAATATTTTCTCTTCAATCAATTTTATATTTACCGTATCGTCTATTAATAATATTATAACTTGTTTAATTATATTATGAAGATTGTTTTCAAATGATGAAATAAAATAAATGTTAACAAATTTAACATTTATTAAATGAGGGATAGTATATATATTCTTTATAAGTTAAAAATATATTTTCTGATAGTAATTCTATCTCATTTCTATTATAAATCTAATGAAGTTGAACACTTAATTTGCAACGTATACTTTAGTGTATTTTTTTTTTTTGTCTTTAAAATATCTCATAATGTGAATAATGGTAAAATACTAAACAAATACATCAGTAAGTGGAACTTATATTTCAAATATTGTTGAAAAATGAGATAATAACACACATGTTTATACTTGTTCAACTTTATACAGGTTTAAGTGTCTATTTATGCACACACAAAGTCGAAGGGAATAGATGTCAGCTGAGCCAAGTTAAATGACACATTTATGTATTATGCCTCTTTCTTTATATCTTTTTAGTTGGTGCAATTGATTCCCAAAAAAATTTGTAGTTAGTTGTCCAGCTTATATATTTTGCACTTCCTCTCACTAACCTGGAACATATATAAATCATGAATTTTTCAGAGTGACATTTTTTGAGGAAAAAACGTGTGTATTGTAACACATCTATTAGGTATTTATGTTAACCACAATAAATATGTCATATCATTTAATTATATACAGTAGCCTTAATTGATTTAGATTAAGATTGATATTTTACGGATTATTTGAGGCTAATAAGTGTAATTTTAGTGAATCTTATCATGATAAATTCAAAAAATATAGAATAAAACCATAAAAAATTTCTATTTTTTTGTAGTATGAAAATGCAGATTAACAAAGTGCACAAAATAATTATGAGAAAAATAGAACCAAAAAGAAGATATGTAAAAATGTGAAGAGAAAGAGAATTGCTAATCAAAAAAGAAATGACACAAAAATAAAAAGAACAATCATTTCATTAGCATTTGTTATAGTGTGCACTAATTGCATCATGATGTGAAATAATTACGTTATTAGACGTTACAATACTCTTTTTTAGAAGAAAAGAGTTAACCGTAGTATTTTTATATTCATTATTATATTTAATAGGAGATAAACTTCAAGAAATGTAATAAAAGATAATAATAAAGAAAGAGATATTAATTTTATTTAGAAGAGTAGTACATAAAATGAAAAAAAAATTCACAATTCTGAGAAAGAATTACATATATTTTTTAATTTTCATTTTGTCTTTTTCTAATTTTACGTAAAATTTCTTAATATTAAGTATTTTTTTTTAAATATTGTTATTTTTTTCTCATACAAAGTTAAATAATTTTAGTGAAAAAGGTAGAGAGGTGAGAAGTAGAAAAATTATTACATCCATGCAAGAGTCTTAATTAAAAAATAAATAAAATTATGTTGAAATTAAGTAAACAATAATATCAGAAATTTACTTGACTATTATTAACGAAATTTTTTCAAATAGATAGATATTACAAATAAAATTGATTCCTAAAAATCAACTACAAATTGACCCACATCTAATATAATTGCTAAATTTATGGCATTCTCCTAAAAATCATTAACAATAAAATCTTCCTAACGAATAGATCTGCCTCCATCAAGATCATCTTTTCATAATGCTTGATAAAAATAAACGCTAACAAATTAATGATAAATTTAGGTCAAAACTTCTTCAAAAGTGTTATGGATCCTGCTTCTTTTCTTCTTCTAATTCGTTCTTCTTCTTCTTGGTTCTTCTGTTTCTGCTTGTTCTGCTCCTCCTAAGCCTCCTCCTACACCTCCTTTCACCCTTCAATATCAATAAAATTTGGAATGTGTAGCAAAAGTTTCATTTTGTCCAACTTTTATAAATTTATACTGCACAACCTGAAAACCTTAAAATCAACAATTTATAAGTTAAGAGCATATAATGACAATCAAAGAATGTTAGTTAAATTGTTGAGAAACATGGGGGTTTGGGCCACAGGTGACAAAAGAGTTTTAAAATGAGGTGTAGGTGACACAAGTCTTAATTATTAGGTGGAGGTGACAGTTACTTTATTATGGATTAATAAAATTGAGAAAGTTTGAAAATAACCCACAAGTTTTTAAATTTACACTTTAATCAAAATGTTAGCCTATATAAAGGAAAACGAAGGGAAAAAAAGGCGTCTTTCTCTCTCTTCTCACCCTTTGTTGATTTCTCTCTTAGCGATTTTTGTTGTTCATTGTTGTTGCTGCTTCATTCATCATCTTCTGCTTTATTATCATCTTCTACTTCATTATCATCTTCATCTTATTCTTGTTGACCATTTGTTGTTGTTGTTGTTACCGCTATTGTTGCTATTTAACCAATTTCTTAGGTCAAATTTTATTTCTAACATCACTTTCCACTTTGGCATTGCTTCATAGGAGACGTTGGTAAGTTAAATTATGATTTTTAGTTAATTTTGTCATCTGTGTAACTTCTATTGTGTTGTTGTTTTCCAACAATGGATAGAAAAATCTATCTATTTAAACAGATAAATCATCTGTTGCGACAGATGAGACATCTGTTTCAAAGGAAGACTGATATGTTGGATTCATATTTAAACAGATGGTTCATCTGTTGCAACATTTGACATATATGTTGCAACAGATTAGTTACCTGTTACAACAGAACCGAAACACGATTCCAACATAGGTTATAACAGATTAATAACCTGTTGCTTCAGGTAAGTCATTTGTCGCACATGTTAATTATCTGTTGCAACTGTCACTCATATGTTGGAATTAGCTTCAAAGGTAATTTAGTTATAACATCAATTCCAACAGGCGATTCATCTGTTGCAACAGATATTCAGACCCGTAACATGAATCCCAACAGGTAAGAATCTATTGTGACTCATCACTTACCTGTTGCAACAGATAACACATCTTTTGGGATTTATTCACGGCACTATGAAATCACTATCAACTTTTTTTAACAAATGACTTTATTTAAATACCACTAATAGAGGGATTAATAACAATAGGGGTGGATTGTCATGGTCATTGGGTCAAGAAGAGCAATCGATATGTATAGCATTGGAAGGAGGGTGAAATGCTAGAGATGATAGCTATGACAGTACAAAGTGATGTTTCATATGATGATTTTGTGAACTTAATCATCAGCTTTTGTGGATAGAATTATCAACCGGAAGAATTCGTCATCAGTTATATGCACAGCTTCTTTGAAAATCAGAGGGTATTGCCTTTCAAGATAACTGATCAGGTTCGGTTGCGTTCTTATCTAAGTGATTCAACCAGGCCGGTGTTAAGGGCATTAATGGTTGAAAAGATGAGAGAGAATGAGAACCAGAATGTAGAAGAAGAAAAAGAAGGAAAAAAAGACTTCTTTGATGATAGGTTGAATGATCTAGACATGAATATTCCAGATGATGATCAAGCACCTACGCCTATTGATGCGACCAATACGATATGCAGTTCTTTTCAATTGACACAATCTGGAAATATTCAAGACGACGGGACCGGCTTTTTTCTTGGAATGTCATTCAAGGACAAGAATGAACTATCTAACACTTTGTTTATTTCTTATGTGAAAAAAAATTCAGAATAAAGAAGGTGGTTAATTCGAGCAATGTCTTTTGCTTCAAATGTGCTTATTCAAACTGCAAGTGATGGTTGAGAGCAGTGAAGTACGCAAGTTCTGACAGATTCGTCATTCATAAACATGAAAAGCATCACACATGTGGTTCGGAGCACATCTCGGACCAAAATCCTCACGCCACGGCAAAGGTCCTCGGTGAATATTTCAGGAGTAGTTTCCCCGATGGCAAAGGCCCTTCAACAAGGCTTATGGTCAATCAACTCCTTATGGATTTGGGTGTCCTGGTCAGTTATTAAAAGGTATATACAGCTATGGGGATTGCCAAGGACCTGGTTCGGGGGACACTCGAGCATGGGTATGAAGTCTTGGATGCTTACCGTTACATGATTAAGTCCACAAATCTCGGAAGTAAGATGACATTGCATCTGGATGAAAACAGAAGGTTCAAGTACTTTTTTGTATCCTATGGTGCTTGGATTCAAGGTTTTCGACATTTGAGAAAAGGCATAACCGTCGACGGCACCTTCTTGAGGAGCAGGTATAATGGAGTTCTGCTAGCAGCGGTGGGTCAGGATGCGGAGAATCACATCTTTCCTATCACTTTTTGTGTAGCGGACAAGGAATGTGATGCCTCTTATAGAATTTTTTTGAACAACTGCGACACTGCGTCAAAGATACTGAAGAGTTATGTTCTGTATCGGATAGGCATCCAAGTATTCGGTTCATCTTTCTTCACTACAGCTTACTTTGGTTGTTGCATCAGGCATCTTGGAGAGAACATTCGAAACAACTATCACAACGAAAGGGTCATCACCCCTTTTTATAGGACAGCTAAAGCATATAGTAGAGAGGAGTTTTTAGACCATTTCAATTAAATAATGGATGTGAATCCCGAGGTAGCAGAATTTTTTGGACGTGTCGGTTTCGAGAGATGGAGCCGGGCATTCTGTCTAGAAAATAGGTATATTCTTATGAATTTAATGTCTTGTTTGATTTACAAGTTTAGTTTGATGTTGTACTAAGTGATTATTTTCTATAGGTACAATATTATTACATCAAAAATAGCTGAATCGGTGAATTCATTGTTTGGCGATGAAAGAGAATTCTCCATCAAGGCTATGTTTGAAAAAATAAGCGAGAAATATAGCGATTTTTTCAACGAAAGGCGTGTGCAGTTCAAGTGCCCAGAAAAAATAACCCGATTTGTTCTCGAAATCAAAAATAAAATATCCACGAACATCAATTTGGGGAATAGGTTATTCTCTCATAAAATAGCAGATTACAAATTCCGTATCACTGGTCATGGTAATGCTTCCACGGTCGATCTTCAAATAAGATCTTGTACGTATAGAGTTTTTGACTTGGACAAAATACTTTGTCCACATGCTATGATAGCCCTTTGAGATCAATACGACCATAAATATGAACCTGAAGTTTACGAGTACTCCTCTCAATATTATTCGGTGGAAAACGATGAAATATTATATAGTGGGCATATTACTCTGATGCCTCCTAAAGAATCTTGGGTTGTTCCAGTAGAGCTTATGGAGAGATTAATACCTCCTCCATATATTGACCCGAGCACTATCAAACTAGGAAGAAAATCATATAAAAGGAGGCGTGGAGTTGGAGAATCATTTTCATCAAGAAGAAACAAGTGCTCCATATGTAAGTATGCTGACCACAAAAGAACTACATGCCCGAATCATAATCCACCATGATCGTTGTAATTGCAGAAACTTGTGTTTTTGTTTGTTTGTTTGTTTGTTGTGGACTTTTATATATTTAACTCATTGTTGTGAACCTAATGTTATCATTTATTATATATAAAATGTCTTTTTTTTTTAAATAACTTGTGCATCAATAAAATGAGGCAAAACATGAACTTAAATAATACAGCAGACCACAATTATTTTCAACAGTTGCACAAACAACTGAAATGCTTTTCTCCAACAGATGAAAATCTGTCGAAACAGAGGGATAATCTGTTGACACCCAACAGATGACCAATCGGTTCCAACTGTTGAAAAAACTCAAAAGCCAAAATTGCTAGTGCTACTGGATCCAACATTGCCTCCAACCGTCGATATGTTAACATGTATTAAATTAGAAGAAAACAGAATGAAAATTGAATAGGAATTAAAATGCCAAAGTCTGACTAAAAGTAAATTTTTCATTAAATGAAAAATAAAATACATTAGGTATAGATCCAATATAGAAAAATTAAAATACATACGCTAAAAGAAAAAACACATTCTAATTATTATTATCATCATCATCATTAATGACAATCGGCCAATCAACTCGCAGCAGCAGGGCTCTCATCAGCCTCTGCATCTCTTTGAACATTGTCGCTCTCACAGCGACCAACTCGCTCTGCAGGTTATTAACCTGCCTTTGAAGTTCCCACACTGTGTCGCATAGAATAGCAATGTCTGGAAAAGGATCAGCCATATCTAGAACACGTAAGAATTGACAAATATAAATAAAAATGTTTACAATGTAATACAACGTATACGACCAACTGGTAAATTTATGCCAGAAAAAACTTACCCCAGCAAGAAAGGAATATGCTTTTTGAAGAGAAGTGGTTGAAGATGTCACACGAAAGGAAAAAATGCAAGAAATAAATAGAGTTGAATGAAGATTGAGGGACCTATAATATAATCAGGACGTGTCAGGCCAAAAGGCTGGACTGTTCAGTTCCATTGCATTAATTACATTCAAACTGGTGGCATTTTATTTTCTGTGAAAAGTCACGATTTTTTCTTTTACACTAATTACTTCTTACCTTTTCATAGCGGTTTGAGACTCGATAAAAGCCATTATTATTGAGTTGTTGCAATAGATCTTCCAGCATTTTGAACAGATTTAGCATCTGTTGCAACAGATGGACGGATTGAATGTGCAACAGACGGCTGTCAAAATAGATTTACCATCTGTTGTAATAGATGGTTTGTATATGCAACAAATAAGACATCTGATGCAACTTATGTATTATCTGTTGCAATAGATGGACAATATGTATAAGTTGTAGGAGATGATTTGATATCTTCTGACAGCTGATTCATTAGTTTCAGTTTCAACAGATGGAGTATTCGATTCATTAGCAGTTTTGAATGTGTGAGATAAAAAGTCTTCACCTCTTTTTAATAGTCCCTCCGTTACGTATTAGTTGGGCCCCATGGGCTTGGCACACCAATTAATAAAAATATAAATTAGGTGATTGTTTTATCAAATTGGCCTTATTAATTATGATTAGAAAGTATAAATGTGAATAATATACTTTATGTAGTCATTTAATAATAGGGGTAATCTTGAAAGAATATAATAAAATTCTCTTGATTTTATAAATAGAAAAACTAAATTAAAACAAACATATTTAGAAAGAAGTAATCACATGCGTGCAGATTAATTAAAAAAAAAGGCAGGTCTATTGCAACAAATTTACCATCTGTTGCAACATATAGATTATCTGTTGCAACAGATGGACCATATGTTTGGAGGAGATATTTTGATTTCTTCCAACAGCTGATTCGTCAGTTGCAACAGATGGAGATTTCGATTCATCAGCTATTTTGAATATGTTAAGATAAAAAGTCATGACTCTTCACACCTCCATTTTAATAGTCATCACATTCGTGCAGATGAATAAACAACACTGACATGTCTTGATGGGGTAGGAAGAATAAGATGTGTGCAATGGATCCCATTTTCATGCATGCGAATTATGTATATTATTGATCAGGCTATCGAGAAGACACATAAAGTGCAATGATTTTGTGAATGCAGTTTTTTACCGATGATTAGACACTGATCCTTCAAACAAGATCTTGAATTGTACAGTTTAGTTTGATAGGTGCAAAATGATAAGGCCAAAGGGTTCCAAGACGGTGGTGTCGATACCCCGTTACAATTTAATGACACGATTCAGGTACATGTTTTGTGTTAAGTTTGGGGAAGGGTTCAAATTTTTGGCGATAGTGTAAATATCCAATAGTGATTGAACTAATTTTAATGGTACAATGGACTTCTTGAAAGGCCTCCGAAGCCTCGCAATGCAGCAAACAACGATAGAACCAATAGAAATTCCCCTTGTCCAAATTTATATGGATGGATTGGTAGAGGAGACTATTATACAGCAGAAGGTGTTTGGGAGAAAACCTATGCGGGAAGAGAGAGGTTGAGAAGGCCATATATCATCTTAGTACTTGTTTAAGAGGATACACAGGGTCAATTCCTCTTGACCATTCTTCTTTTTTCTTCAACGACTAATGAATTTTTATTTTTGGATACACTTTCACATTTGCATCTCATCCAATTTATTCATTTTTCATGTCAATTTCATAAGCTAATTTTGCTACACTTTTCTTCCGACCCTGTGTATCCTCTTAAACAAGTACTAAGATGATATATGGCCTTCTCAACCTCTCTTTTCCCGCATAAGTTTTCTCCCAAATACCTTCTGCTGTATAATAGTCTCCTCCAACACCCATCCATACAAATTTGGACCAGGGGAATTTTTATTGGTTCTATCATTGTTTGATGCATTGCGAGGCTTCGGAGGCCTTTCAAGAAGTCCATTGTGCCATCAAAACCGGTCCAATCACTATTGGATATTTACACTACCGCAAAAAACTTGAACCCGTCCTCAAACTTGACACAAAAACATGAGCATAAACCGTCATTAAATTGTAACGGGATGTCGATACCACCGTCTTAGTCCCTCAGCCTTGCCAGTTCGAACCTAACAATCTTAACTGTAAAATTTCATATCTTGTTTGAAGAATTAATGCCTAATAGGTAAAGAACAAACATTCACAAAATCATTGTACTGGATGTGTGTTTTCATGATAGGTTAATCAGTAATACATTCCTCCCACATATAAAGTGGTTCCATCTGCAAGCAGCTTATTCCTTCGAACCCATCTTTACTCTAGCCTTTAATGCTGGCTGGGCAAAATTGGATCCAATTTTACTTCCTTTTGTCTGCAAACAAGAGAAATACATTTGATGTCAAACAAGAGAAGAACAAACAAACATTACAAAAGGGTAACACAAAATTGAGTGAATCAACGGATGACCAATATGATGCAACAAATTACCCATCTGTTCAACCGATGAGGCATCATTTGTAAAGAATGGATGACATGTTGCAACAGATGGGCCATCTGTTGGAATCCATCTATTGGAATAAATCAAACCAGCCTTGCTACTGGTTTGATTTCTTTAAAAAGTTGCTCCGTCTGTTCCAACAACTGATTCATCAGTTGCAACAGTTGAAGAAACTATTGCAACACCATCACCAACAGTATCAACAACAAAGAAATAAACAAAACAACACCATATGTTCCAACACCATCCATAACACAAACATCACATGTTCCAACACAACCACCCCCCCCAACAACAGCACTACCAAAGTACCAAATAAAAGACATTAAAAAAACTATACTGATAACAAGGCCTTTTAAGTTCTCCCAACAGATGACTTTTTTCGTATATTTTAATAAAAATAACGGTTCGTTCATTCAAGACTTAAAAGTCATTTTTCTTTTAATTTTCTCAATAAATAGAAAACTGGTAATGGGTAAATCATTGATAGCAAGAGATGTAAATAACTAATTTAAATGACATACACAGAAGAAGACGAGAAAAAAAGAGCAACTTTAAACCATACCTGTAATGTAAAAAAAGCAAATAGATCAGAACATCCAGTTCAGTCGAGAAAAGATATTGATTGGTTGAGATCCCAAAGGATACTCATCCGAAAGAAGAGAGAGAGAGGAAAAAAGGAAACAACAAAGGTAATTGAGAATAAAGAATAAAGAAGAGTTATGAGTTGAGTCTAGTCTAGACTACTTTATGGCTGAAGGAGAGAGAGTTCTAGATATGGGGGTTTTTAAATATTCATTAATAACTTTTGAAGGGCACAAGAAAATGGTGATATTGAAAAGACCAGATAAGACTACTCACTCAGGAGATTTTTGAATTATCAAAGTTGTACCGAGTAATATTTTTTATCGCCTTAGTATTTTAACTATTTTATCTCGGACAGAAAATACCTAAATTTCTTTATAAAAAAGGATAAAAAATATTTAAGTGCAACAGATGACTTAATCTGTTTGATAGTTTACAAGAGATGCGTAATATGTTACAACATATTACCTAATCTGTTTGATTTGATCCAACAAAAAAGACATATGTTGCAACATGTTGAACATTTGTTTATATATAATTTTAATTGAGTTCATATGTTAGACTAAAATCTTAATTGAATGTGAGTTCTCATAGGGTCAAATACAACTTTAATTGAGTCTTTTGGCAATTTCATGATAAGACGGTACTGCGTTCCTCTGACCAGAGTCGTCGATCGATTACTCTGAGCTGAACCGATTCTTACTACCTCATATATTAGACTAATACCTTAATTGATTAATCTAGGACTAGGATACTAATACCTTGATTAAATAATCTGGGACTAGAGGGTGAGTTCTCATAAGGTCAACTACAACTTCAATTGAGTCTTTTGGCAATTGCATGATGAGACGGTAATGCATTTCTCCTGACTAGAGTCGTCGATCGATAACTCTGAGTCAAACCAATTCTTACTACCTCATATGTTAGACTAATACCTTAATTGATTAATCTAGGACTAGGGTACTAATACCTTAATTGAATAAAGGGTCAACTACAACTTCAATTGAGTCTTTTGTCAATTGCATGATGAGACGGTACTGCATTCCTTCCGACCAGAGTCGGCGATCGATCACTCTGAGCTGAACCGATTCTTACTACCTCATATGTTATACTAATACCTTAATTGGTTGATCTAGGACTAGGGGTGAGTTCTCATAATGTCAACTACAATAGATGACAATGCCTATTTAATAATTTACAACAGATGGGTAATCTATTGCAACATATGACTCAATCTATTTGATAATTTACAACAGATGGGTAACCTGTTGCAGCAGATGACTTAATCTGTTTGATAGTTTACAAGGATTTATGATCTGTCGCAACAAATGACTTAATCTGTATGATAGTTTACAACAGATGTGTAATATGTTACAACAGATTACATAATCTATTTGATCCAACAGAATAGATATCTTTTGCAACAGGTTGAACATTTGTTTATATATAATTCAATCGAGTTCATATGTTAGACTAATACCTTAATTGAATATGAGTTCTTATAGGGTCAACTACAACTTCAATTGAGTCTTTTGTCAATTACATGATGAAATAGTACTGCATTCCTCCCGACCTGAGTCGGCGATCGATCACTCTAAGCCAAACCGATTCTTACTACTTCATATGTTAGACTAATACCTTAATTGATTAATCTAGGACTAGGGTACTAATACCTTGATTGAATAATCTGGGACTAGGGGTGAGTTCTTATAAGGTCAACTACAACTTCAATTGAGTCTTTTGGCAATTGTATGATGAGGTGGTACTGGGTTCCTCCCAACTAGAGTCGTCGATCGATAACTCTGAGCCGAACTAATTCTTACTACCTTATATATTAGACTAATGCCTTAATTGATTTATCTAGGACTAGGGTACTACTAACCTAATTGAATATAGGGTCGACTACAACTTCAATTGAGACTTTGTCAATTGCATGATGAGATGGTACTGAATTCCTCCCGACCAGAGTCGGCGATCGATCACTCTAAGTCGAACCAATTCTTACTACCTCATATGTTAGACTAATACCTTAATTGATTGATCTAGGACTAGGGGTGAGTTCTCATAATGTCAACTACAATAGATGACAATGCCTATTTGATAATTTACAATAAATGGGTAATCTATTGCAATATATGACTTAATCTTTGATAATTTACAACAGATGGGTAATCTGTTACAACAGATGACTTAATCTGTTTGATAGTTTACAACAGATTCATGATCTATCACAAAAAATAGCTTAATCTGTATGATTGTTTACAACAGATGTGTAATATATTGCAACAGATTACATAATCTGTTTGATCCAACAGAAAAGACATCTGTTGCAACAGGTTGAATATTTGTTTATATATAATTCAATTGAGTTCATATGTTAGACTAAAATCTTAATTGAATGTGAGTTCTCATAGGGTCAACTACAACTTCAACTGAGTCTTTTGTCAATTGCATGATGAAACGGTACTCCGTTTCTCTTGACCAGAGTCAGCGATCGATCACTCTAAGCCGAACCGATTCTTACTACCTCATATGTTAGACTAATACCTTAATTGATTAATCTAGGACTAGGGTACTAATACCTTGATTGAATAATCTGGGACTAGGGGTGACTTCTCATAGGATAAACTATCAATTAATCTAGGACTAGGGGTGAGTTTCCGTAGGGTTAGCCACAACAGATGGCAGCACCTATTTGATAATTTACAACATATGGGTAATCTGTTCCGACATATGACAATTCATTTGATAATTTACAACAGATGGGTAATCTGTCACAACAAATGACTTAATCTATTTGATAATTTACATCAGATTCGTAATCTGTTGTTACCTAATCTGATTGATGATTTACAACAGATGATAAATCTGACACAAAATGTTGAACATTTATTTTTTACAATTTCAATTGAGTTCATATGTTAGACTCCTAAATTGATTAATCTAGGACCAGGGGTGAGTTTTTATAGGGTCACCTCCTAGAGTACTCGGTCAACTACAACTTCAATTGTTTTTATATGATTTTAAAAATTACGCATATATTTTATGATTTTAAAAATAATTAAGATCATTTCGGACCAAATTAACATTTTCAAAACTACTTGTCATTCTTTTCCAAAATACAAATCAACCCATATAAAATATTTTATTATTTCAAATCTCGAGGTCTGGTTCTTTCTCTCTCATTCTCAATCAACAATATAGTACAGACAACAACTACTCAATAAATTTGCTCAACCCTCCACAACAGATCATTTTTCTTCTCATTTTCGACCACATAGGTGTTATTTTTTATATCATTCTTTCTTGTATCAATTATTTTCTTTGTCTTCATAGGCAACAGAGTTCGAGAAGAGCTCTATATCTTTTTTTCTAAAAAATAAGAGGTTTTAAGTAAATAATGAAAAATAAAACTTTTAGTTGTATTATCTTCGAGAATGGGTTTACAATTTTGAGTTTTGATGGTTAAATCATAGGAAGAACTCGAGAAATCCCTACTTTCCATCATAGTGTTCCATTGATTGTCGTGGTATAGTTGGATGGTGTTGGTGGTGTTGGTGGTGGTGGTAGTGTTGGTGTTTGTGGTCATCGTGGTGGCACCGGTGGGGGCATTGGTTGGTGGTGTTTATGGTTGTGTCGGTATTCATGGTGTTTGTATGTTTGTTGGCATTGGTTGGTGGTGTTTGGGGTGGTGGCTATTGGTGTATCGGTATTCGTGGTGTTTGTAATATATTTTTTAAAATCTATGCATACATCAACTGTAATGTAATATTTGTTTTTCTTTGTCTGTAGGTAAAATATGTCTCCCAAAAGAAAAGAAAGTGAAAGTGGATCAACGTTTGACCACTAATAAAAAAGGCTACAGTACAAAGGGATTCGGAGGAGCTTCCTGAACAATCTCAGTCTGGGAAAAGTAAAGCTGAGGAGAAATGTGAAAACAACATTGAGGGAGGTGGACAAGGGTCCGTAGATGGTGATGAAGAAAATTAAAGTGAGAAAAGGGAGGAATTGGAGAGTCAGAAAGAGAAAGAGGATGATCATCAACATGATGATAATGGATCACCGACGGGGAGTGAGTTAATATCGACATCCCAACAAGATCTTGTCAAAACTTTTAGTATTGACAGGTTTGAAGTTGTAATGCCGATATATGACCTAGAAGGAAAACAACTAACTGGTCAAATTATACTTAAATGTCAGATGGGGAAAATTTTTGAACATTTTATGAAAATTATGAAGAACGAAAACATAGGTGGACTTTTTAAGAAGAGCTGCTTTGGACGCTTTCTTGAGCTACCTGAGGACCCCTCTACCCGGATTCGTTTCCCTATGACGATGGTATATGGTCTTCTCAAGCGCAGGATCAAGTACACAGGGAATAATAAAGATTCGGAGGAGGGGGCCAAAAAGAAGAGGGATAAAAATTTGGATCAACTACTGTGTCATGCCTGTTTGTTTTAGCTTGCAAGAGTTTGCCATAGTGACGGGCCTGAGATGCCATCGTCCAGAAGAAACGCCACCCCGCAAAAGATCCAAGGCAAGAAAATGCAAGGGAAAAATAAATGGGTTGTTTGACATTGCTCGACGTGGCTACAAAGCATCAGATTTGTTGACAGATCTCGAGGATAAAACCATACCAGAGTAGTACAGCAAGAAATTATGCTTAGTTTGGTTTGGCCATTCGGTTATATTGGCAAGAGACGTCAACAAGGTCATAGAAGATGATTTGTTGGTGCATGCTGAGGATTTTGATAAATTCAACAATTATCCCTAGGGATATGACAGCTTCTACTTAACTGTCCAATATTTACTGACAAAGCTATCCTTAGGGACGACCACATTATACGGCTTTCCTTGGTTTTTCATGGTAAAATTAATCACTAATTTTACTTATCCAATAATTGATATTGAATATGGTTATTATGATTTTTTTTGTTTGCTTCCTATTTACACTTTTTAGGCTTGGGCATTTGAAGTCATTCCTCCCCTCTGAAAGCAGTTAATGGATTACCCGGATGGGGTTTCTCATCCAAGGATGTTTAGGTGGTTGGCTGCAAAGAGCAACACCAATATTAAGGAGGCTGATCTCTTTAACCCTTCGGATGATGCAATACGTCTTCTTTAAGTAAAATAATTCTACTCAAAGATAAGAAAGATATTGAACAGATGTTATATCTGGTGCATGAGATGTTATATCTGACGCACCATATGGGACATCATTTGCAACGGGGTATATCTTGCATCAGATTACCCATCTGTGGCTTTAGTTCTCTGAACCCGACTCCTAAAAGATTAACCATCTACTGCAAATTATGCAACAAATGTCTAATATGATAACATATCATTCATCTGTTACGGCGTACAGATCATCTGTTGCATAATAGATTACCCGTCTTGTGCAGATGTTGCAACATATGATGGATATTTTGTATCAGATTATCCATGTGTTGCTCTGTTTCTTTGAACCAGACTCAAATAAATTTTAACCATATACTGCAAACTATGCAATAGATGGGTCTTTTTAAAAAAAAATGTAGCCTAAATATGAAAATTATAATATTATATGATTTAAATGCATTTGTCTTTTTTTTTTCTTTTTAATAGGTTGTGCATCCATGGATCGTGCCTACTGAGGAGGAGTCGGTGATGACTTCTTATATTACTCTAGGTCATGTTGATACTATTGCAGACCCAATGGTGAATTTAATAAAGAAGAAATTGGTTAGAGCAATAGACATAAGAAGAGCAGTTAGGCAAGGTCAGCTTAATGTTAAGGCTCTTCATGACTAACCTTTTACTAAGGTAGATCTGGGTGCTTCTTCTGGTGGAGTTATTGGTGTTGGTGGCAGGCATGCTCATGCTACTACTACTCATGATGATGAGCATGTTGATGCTCAAGAAAGAATAAATATGTTTGAAAACACCCTTTTTCGCCCTTACACAGGTCCCTCTCACCCCTCTTCACTCTCATATTCTCATTGAGAATACGATGAGTGCAAGGACAGACAAGATAAACTCCTTGAAAAATTTAAGGTTATCTCTAAAGCTATCGAGGAATTCAAATCCAAGAGGTGTGTCATACCATCCAATAAGGTGAGGGAGCCACACACTCCTACAACGTTGGTTAGGAGAAAGAAAAGAGCAATTAGAGACGTACTCTCTGCTCGAAAATCAAAAGAAATTATAATTCCTCCCTCTCTAAAAGCTATTGAAGTTCTGGGCTAGTCAAGAAGCCGGACATATACGCATAACTTGGTGCCGAAGAGAAGATGGATCTGCGACAGGCCAAGAATGCCAAGCCAAGCGCACCAGATTACCCCAGGCTTCCCTTTTCCCCCCAAGACTTCCAGACTATGACTGATATGCGTATGTCGTACGAGGACAAGGCAAGTTTACTTTTCCTAACCTAGACCTTCTAATCTACCCCATGAAGAAGAAGCTACGCAACAGATTTCACATTTGTTGCAATAGCTGGGTATACTGGTGTAACTGGTTGTAGTTCTGTTGCAACTTATTATCCATCTGTTGCATAAGTTGCGTTAGATTATTGATTCAGAGAACCCAATGCAATAGATGGACCATCCGTTGCATCTTTACAATTACTAACCTATTTAAAAAATTGACTTTTTATCTCATAGCATGTAGACATAATTCTCTGCCTCATGAGGAAAAGACAATTAACGTACCGGGAAACTTATGATGCTGCCGATAGGATAATGGACCTCGACTTCTGCAAGAAGCTTAAGGATAGGTCCGATCAACTCAATAGAGAGGCGTCAGCCCTTGGCGTGGGACTTGATTTCCTAGTTCCTACATTGTTCTTGGATAAAGAAGAAATGTTAAGATATGTTATAGGGGATAGGCCAAATCCATGCGGCAAGAGCTGCACCGAGGAAAAAAGGATTCTTGCAGTCATTAGCATGAATGACATACATTATCGGGCTATTGAGATACTACTCGAGAAGGGAAAGATCAATATTTATGACTTCAACGTACCTCTCATCAATGATTTCGATCTTTTCTCCTCGTGAAGCCACTGATGGTGCTGTTGCCCATCTTGTTGAGGGAGAGTAAACTGATGAATCATTTGCCAAAGAAAGTGTTGATAAAGAAATCATGGGATTTTAAAGGTCGAAATAGGGGAATGATCCTTCCAAAAGATGATGCCGCTAAAGCGAGCAGCTCGCACGCTCTTGACATATCGAATGTTTGTTGACTGGCACAGAAATGGCCGAGCCAATAACTTTTATGTGCGACAATGCTGTGGCAAACCTACAAAAGGTCTGGCTTATAGGGTACTAACTGGACGCTTGAAGCCTGTGTATATAGAAGATCCTGTGAAATAGAAATTTTTAATTTCAAGTCACCCTTCACTTTATTACACGTGCATATAGTGGAAATAATTTTTTCTGATGAAAGTTGAGTTTTTTATAATGCAACGGATTAGATTGTCAATCTTTTGTAAAATATCTTTAATCCGTTCTGGCAGATAGTTTATATGTTGTAATAGGTTGGTTATCTGTTGCATTATGCCGATGTTATTTCTATGAATAATCTAATAATCTAAGTCTAATCTGTTGCAACAGTGGGAAGACCTGTTTGATAATTTCCACAGATGACCCAAATTTTACAACATATGCCTAAATCTTTTTGATATTTTCCAACAGTTACACTTGAATATCCATGTGCTCGCCGACAACAAACCAGTAGCAAATACACACACGACCATGAAAATTTCAGCAATTAGGCTTCAATATCCATGTGCCCAACAACACCAGGCCAGTAGCAATAACGACAACAATGTAGTATCTTCTTGCTCGATTTTGTTTCTCTTCATAAGCCTTGACTTTGTTCAACAAACCTCAGATTACACGATTTTCTTGTGAAGGATGTCATTCTTCATACAATCAAAGTAATCGCATCCACCCAATTTCTATAAAAAAGAGAACACAATTACAAAATAATTACAAGTCAATAATTAATTAATTAATTAAATAAAAAAATATTACCTTTAAAATCTTACAAGTAAAAAACCTACGACCTGGATATGTTGAGTCCAAGAATTCCTTAACAGAGCTTCATGATCGCACTTACAATATCAAAAATCTTTATCACAAAAAACAGTGGAAGATACGCTCGACATTGTCAAGGTCAGCTGGAAAAAATAAAAGTAATAATTTGAAGAATTTGGATAGATAAAAAAAGATGAAGATGAAGAAGAAAATTTGGGAATTTAGGGTTAAATTTTAGAAGGAAGATAAATATATAAGACAATGGAGAAAAAAAATGACCGTTGAGGGCCAAGTGACGGCAAGTCAGCGAAATATGCCAAGACTGACACTAACACATTTGATGCCTATTTTATTTGACGTGTTTAAAATGAACATGTCTACTTGATGCCTATTTTATTTTAGGTGTTTGAACTGAACACCGTCGATGGGTTGTGCCTTTCTTATTTCAATTCACTTTAACCTTTTTACACGTAGTGGAAATTTTTTATGTCCAATGAAAGTTGAATTTTTATAATGCAACAGATTCTCCATCCGTTGTAACAGTTATCCTACCTGTTCTGACATATAGTTTATCTGTTGTAATAGGTTGGTCATATGTTATATTATCTTGATGTTTTTATCTAAAGTCCATCTGTTGCAACAGTGGGAAGACCTGTTTGATAAATTCCAACAGATAACCTACCTGTTGCAATATATGTATAAATCTGTTCGATTATTCCAATATATGTGTCATCTGTTGCAACAGATAAAGTCCATCTGTTGCAATATATGTCTAAATTTGTTTTTTTCCCAATAGATGTGTCATCTATTGTATTATCTTGATGTTTTTATCTAAAGTTCATCTGTTGCAGCAGTGGAAAGACCTGTTTGATAAATTCCAACAGATGACCTAACTGTTGCAACATATGTCTAAATTTGTTCGAATTTTTCAATAGATGTGTCGTCTGTTGCAATTTCTTTTCAATTAATAAGTTCAAATCTAAGGAATAAATAAAATTCGTAGACAAAATAAAATAAATCGAAGCCTTCATAAATTAGCTGAAATAAGTCAACGAATAAATAAAATGTAAAAAAATTGTTATGAGTACAAATTTCAACAAATACATCAACAACAATTTAAGTATACTGCCAAGGATTGCTTTGACAGGCTCAAGCTATAAAGATCTACTCAGTATGGACAAATTGTTCTTCATCCGGTGCTATGGAATTCGGCTTTGCTAGTCGTGGATCTTCATTGTCGCTTGCGTACGGTTTCTGCGCTTTTTGTTCTCCGTATTTCTATAAAAAAGTAGCATATTGTCAATGCTGTTCAGCAGTAGCTTCTTCTACATCCACCTCGATAGCCAAAATTGGTCAATGCTAATCACGGAGATACAACAAAATGAAAAAGGACAACTCATTTCTTCTAGCAAATCAAACAGGTCTTCCTCTCATTTTAAATTGTCCCAAACATATTATATTTTTGTTGCAACAATAAATCAATTATTGGGACAAACTTCTACATGAGGAAGACCCTGTGTGATAATTTCCAATGGATGAACCATCCGTTGCAACATATGAATCATCTGTTGTAGCAGATAGGTCGTCTGTTGGTACAAATAAAAGTTGTACGAAGAGCTGTTTGATTTACTAAAATAAATGAGACATGTTGCACCAGATAAAGTATCTAATGCAAAAGGTTAGTCAACTATTAAAACAGATGTATATATCTGTTTGATAATTTTCAGCAGATGTATCATCTGTTGAAACAGATGTGTCTGTTTGTTTTGTCAGTTGGAAGACATAATATATTCACCTTCTTCAGCTCGTGCTGCTCTTCTTTAGACATTATACATTGCTCAGTGATACACACAGATAGAGGAGTTGCAATTTCACTTTTTTGGATGCCTGATAATGCCCTGAAAATCACTCTCCTTCTCCTCTTAGCCCTAATCTCTAATGGAGCAGATGGAAATAAAATCCTTTTTGAAGGAATAAGACCCCTCTTAGATGTCAATTCCTTTACAAAAGCAGTTAATGCATTAATAGCATTAATCACTACATCATGTTTTGCCCTGTAGTCTTGAAATTTGCATGCAGAATATTTGTTAGGAGAGGCAAAATCTGTATAACCAGTATGATCATACTCATAATGGTTTGCTTTAAATACTGTAAGAGGAGCATCAGTAGCACCAACAGCAGCATCACTACCACCACCAACAGCTCTATCAACAACAACATGCCCACCCTTCAAAATTATTTTTCTTATAATAGTTGTTGCTCCAGACAATTCTATTTTTATTCTATCGATGACCTTAGGATCCGATAAAGTTTGCACAGATCGTAAATTAAGAAATAATGACATCTTCAACTCTCGATTGGTCGTAACTAGCGATGGATGCACATTCTAACATAAATCATTACATATATTAGAATGATGATTAGATCATTACAAAAACATTAATTAAAAGAAAAAATTAATTATAATTATACTTACTGCATCCTTCGGGAGGTTGAAGAGGTCAAGAAATTTTGCATTTTTATGAGATTTAGCCGACAATCATCTCAAGATTTTTGGATAGGAAACTCTTTCTTGGTAGTTCACTTGTTGTCTCAGATAAGGAATGGCTTCAAACGTCCAAGCCTATAAAATAACGCCAATAAATCAAAACCATTATTGATCAAAAAAAATGAATGATATCATAATAGAAGAAAGAAATATTTACCATGAAAGCCCATGGGAAGCCATATAAGTTGACTGTCTTTGGCATTAACGGAGTCAACAAATATTTGACAGTTATTTTGAAGCTTTCATACCCCCATGGATAGTTGTTAAACGCCTCAAGATCCTCGGAGAGCTTTATTAAATTGAGGCTTATGTTGTTGTTAATGTCTCTCGCCCAAAGAATATTATGTACAAACCAAACTAAGAACAATGACTGTTTGTGCTTCTTTGAAAGTCCTTTACCTTTCAACGCTTCTATCAAATTTTTATTTTTGAAGCTTGAACCAACAATAGACACCAGGTCATCACGATCACACGACTTGCCTTTGCCTTTTTTGGGTGTGCGGAATACTTTTTTTGGGTTAGAATAGGTAAACTTGAGAAGAAGGATAACATTTTAGTCCAGTAACTATGACAAACTCCTTCCAACCAAAACAAACAGGCATGCCACAGTAATTTATCCACACCTTATCCATCTTATCTTTGTTTTCATACATAAACCTATGCTTGAGAAGTTTATATACCATTTTCATTTGGAAACGAGCATTGTTGTCCTCTGGAAAATCAAGATATTTTCCAAAGCAGCTATCCCTAAAATAAGCATCCAATTTTTATTCTTGAAGTATTTTTCTGAAGGCGTCGAAAGATTTTCCCATGACTGACTTAACCATGAAATCACCCGTTAAATCTGCGGCACCATTGCACCGCAGTCTCACAGGATAACGATCAATGATGAAGGCTTTGACCAGCTCTTCGGTGGAAAGGCTATTAGCATCTACATCATCTCTTTCAAAACATTCCTCCTCACCGTGTTTATCATATTCTGCTCCCGATTGAGATAACGCTTGTAAAGCAAGGAGTGGTGGATGTAGCCTAGCTGGTTCACTTGTTCCTTTACTTGGATTTGATTCGGTTTTTATTTTTTTGGGAACCATATTATCTAAAATTAACAGGAACATAAAATAATATATTATTATTGATTAATGCATCGTTAAAAAAGAATAACAGTAAATCAAACAAGCAAAATAGCAAAATAACAGTTGCAATAGATCATCGATCTATTACACCAGGTAGTATATCTGTTGCAGCATATAACCAAACTATTACGGCGGATGAGTAATCTGTTGCAACAATACAAAACATACCACTCATCTTTTAAGACAAATGAATGGTCTGTTCAATAGATCACATAACTGTTGCGACATCATTTGTTGCAACATATGAGTGATCTGTTGGAACAGTTAAATAATCCGTAGCAACGATTGAGTAATCTGTTGCGATAATACAAAACATATCACTCATCTGTTGAGAAAGATGAATGATCTGTGCAATAGGTTACACATCTGTTGCAACACATGAGTGATTTGTTAGAACAGTTATCAACGGTCAATATTGTTTAGATTTCTTCCAACATATGGTCATCTATCGCGGCGGATGAATGATAGTTGGAAAAATCAAGTCTTGGACTTTTCCTGTATGAAGAGTTGGTAGAATTTTATCCATCAGGAGGTTCATCTGTTGCATCAAATCATTAATCTGATGGTTCTTCTATTGCACTAGATGGTTAATTAGTTGCATCAAATTTTTTATCCAAAGCTTAATCTGTTGCAACATATGGCAAAGTTGTTGCATCAAAATTATAATCTGATGGTTTCTCTGGTGCATCAGATGGTTGATTTGTTGCATCATATGATGAATCTGTTGCATCAGATGGTTAATATGTTGCACCAGATGGGTAATCTGTCGGAGGAAACAGTAGCACGATTTTGTTAAACAAAAAACAATAATTTCACCATTTTTACCAAGAACAAGAACAGAACAAATCAAACCAAATTGTCCTTTTGTTTTTATAAACATAAACAATAAAAATCAAACTTCAAAAAAATGCAACAAACGACAAAATATCATAATTCACTTCGAAAAGAGAAGAGAGGAGAAGAAATACCAGAAATTAGGGTTTTATTCAGACAGCATTTCAAATTAGTGCAACAAATATTGAAATTGTTAACCAATACTATAAGAGAAGTTGGATCAAGTTCCTCATTTTCTTCAAAACTAAAAAGGCCATAAATTTTTACCTGTGAAAGAAGAAAAGGACCGATGAAGAATTCGAAGCTGTTGTGGCTAGAGAGCAAGGTTGTCACGTTGATTGAAGTCGAAAAGGAACTAGAATCCCAACTATTTGTAGTCGGATGTTGAAGTTGCCGAGGATTGAAATAAGAAATTTGCAGAACAGTTGGTTGCGAGAGAGTTGAGAGAAGCTGTCGAGAGAGGGATGAGAGACAGGTTGATTGAATTGAAGAGGGGAACTCGATGCCCAACTATTTATCATCGGGGGTTGAAGGGAGAAATTTTGCAGAACTGTTGATTGGGAGAGAGTTGAGAGAAGATGTCGAGAGAGAGGAGAGAGTGGTTGATTTGGATTGAAGAGGGTGTGGATTGGGTTGATTTGTA
The DNA here is from genome assembly GCF_002878395.1 of Capsicum annuum. Lineage (NCBI taxonomy): Eukaryota > Viridiplantae > Streptophyta > Magnoliopsida > Solanales > Solanaceae > Capsicum > Capsicum annuum. Next base: position 139,128,484 of record NC_061116.1, on the reverse strand, counting down.
TTTTTGAAAAGATTAGAAAGTTTTGGAAATATTAATCAAGTTCACAATTAACTTGATCAAGTTTCCTAATAATGGTTGACCCTATCTGTTGGTCAATGTCACCAATCCTTCATTCAAGACTTAAAAGACACCTATTCTTCAATTTTCTCGATAAACATGACATATCAAAAAATGCTATCTATTCACATGTCTGGGATATTAAAAGGAAGACACAAGAAATTTTTAGCTAGAGAAAGACAATAAAAGAATCACATTGCATATTTATATCTATTTGGAATCTGCAAAATCAAATAAAACAAATCAAACATTTACCAATCAAAGAAACAAAAGATGAAGAATATGTAAAAATGAAAATAAAGTAATCATTATATATAGCTCAACCCTAAAGATTGATTAGGCTTTTCAATTCTCTATTACCTTAATTACAATAATTATTAATGATAGTCAATAAATAGAGTAAAATATTATTAACTTTTTAATTAGAAAATAAGAAAAAAAAAAAAGGAAAAGTGCTCCATAAAACAACAAAAAAAATAAATACGAATGATCGCTTTAGAAGCATGTCACATCAGCATCCCCATATCTTTCCTTTATATATATATATAGATTGTCACTTCTTCTTACTTTGATTGTTACATTATCTAACATATGTCAATAGTCTTGTTCATTGAAGAAAAAAATTGCATGCAAAATTGACAAAAAAAAAGTAGTAGCATATGCAATAATTACACTAAGCGCTATACCCATCCCACCAAAAAAAGGTGCTCTTATCAAGAAAACTGGACGACCTTTAACCTATTGACGATGTTTGTGATGACGGCGTCGGGCATCAGTGGCCTTGGCTGGCGGTAGCTGTCCACCACTCTCTGACGGAGATCCAACACCACCACCTACCAAAGAACCTACCCATGTCAAATCACTTGCACCAAATAACCCTACAATTACAAACCCAATTGTTGTCAAAGAAATTGCTTATGTACATGGAGAGCCTACTATATTATTGAGAGGAAGAAGAGGTGAATACAATTATAACTTTAAGAGAATCTTTAATTTATCATTGTTGGTCAATTCTTTTATGGTTGGCATCCGTAAAATTGTGCCTCTCCAATGTGAATCAAGTCGTACTACAAAATAGGGTTCCTGCAAGACAAATATATTTTGATTAGACTAACGCCAGTGGAAGCTTACATACATGCCAAGTCAAAACCGACATATTTTTTATGTGCTAAGGATGGTTACTATTACATGAGAACTCTTAAGTGGGAGCCATTAGTCAATCCCACAGAACATACCACCACAACATTGGCATGGATTTTTTGTCCATCTCTGCCCCAATTGCTTTGTAAAAGAATCATTTTTCATGATAGCGGAGGCAGTAAAGAAGCCACTTCATGTAGATATGGCAACAAAAAATCAATCTAGGCCTAATTGTAAGGCAAAGATTGAAGTAGATCTTCTATGTGAATTTTCAAAGAGGATTAATGTGGGAATAAGGAGAAGATGCAATGGAGAGATTTTATACTCCTGGGTCAACATCAAATACAATTACATGCCTAAGCACGGAAAAAACTGCAAATTATAGGGCAAAATGAAGAAGAGTGTTTTATGCTAAATTCGGAGTTAAGACTAACCAAGAAGGTGGAAGACAGGCAAAGAAAAAGGAAAGAACTTACAGGCTCGAGGACGCCAAGCAGTGGCAAAGTAGTTGCCCACCCCCCCCCCCCCCCTAATGAGACCAATATTTTACAATCACAAAAGAGGATGACTTGAGACACAAGGACAAAGGGACAACACAGAACCTACAATAGCTTCTCCAATCATGAGTTGAATTATAACAGGTGAAATGTCACAAAAGATAGCGTAATTTAAAAAAATCACCAGGTAAAAGAGTTAACAAGCAACCACCAGTTACTATCAGCAATTCTTTCACATCTCTAGAAGGTAATGAAGAGAACCCAAAAAATACGGATACCACTGACAATCAAGCAGAATTATGCAAATTATGTGTTGAAGCATCATTTGAAAAAAATAGTAAGAAAGAAGGGAATGAGAGCAAACAAATAACAACACACCAAGTAATGATAGAAGCTGAGGGAACTAATTACAATGGACATCAGAGACAATATGCAACAAGGGGGAGACAAGGGAGAAAATAGTGAAGAAATATTGAAGAATCAGAACATCATCAATATAGTACCAGAAAGTACATCTAAAGGAGAAGAGTAATGATAGAGGAAATTAAAAAAAACAGACAATAAAAAGGGAAAAAGAAATTAATCTAAACTCAAGTTCAACTCATGTAGAAATTGATGATACAAATGAGACTCAAGCGCATGAAGATCAAACTTGTCAAAACATGGCAGGGACAAACCTAGAAAAATACATTGGAGTGGGCAATAAAAATAACATCAATCCTGGTGTTTCTTAAAACCCAATGAAGATAATAGAAGTACAGATAATGAAGATGATTCTACTTTAAATAACATCAAACAAATATCTAAAGAGGCAGATCTAGATCTAATACAAGTAGAGAAACTTAAAAGAGGTAATTCAAAGACTAAAGGGGCGAATGTGGACTCCAAATCAACCCATTAATGATGAATAAGATATTATTTTGGAATATCATATCAATCAACAGTCAACAAGATTTTGAGAGATTAACAAATCTGAATAGGATAAATCAATATTGGATGATTGGATTGATGGAACCTTTTGAAGATTCAAACAAGATATATAAATATAGGCATATTCTGAAACCTCACTCAGCTTTGACAAACAACAATGATAAGATTTGGTTATTCACAAGAGAGAAACTGCAGGTTAATACTATTGCAGATACTACTCAGCATCTCATTGTTATTGATCCATCATCAAAATTGAAAGGAGGGGATTATTTTTTCTATAGTGTATAGTGCTTGTATTATTGGCATTAGAAGGGAGTTGTGTGAGTCAATGTGGAGCATAGCATAAGAATTTACTAACCCATGATTGATAGGTGTGATTTCAATATAATACTCTCTTGAAAGGAGAAATTTGAAGGCTTACAAGTTTTTTACCAAGAAAATGAAGATTTCATAAATTGTCAAACTAAATGTGGATTAACAAATATTTGATATATTGGCAACACATACGGTAGGTGGAAGAGAGCGGGGGGACAGATGAGACTTGTATTTTCAAAAGACTTGACAGAGTTCTGACAAATCAAAAGCTATCAGCGTCAGTCACTTGATCAAGAAAGGGTTGTATAATTCACCGTTGAAGGTTCACTATTCTCATTTTGCTGAAGAAGTTATTAGACTATTTAAATTCTTTAATTTTTGGGTAAAGCATAAAAGTTTATGAAAAATGGTTAGGAATCACTTGAACACAGACATTACTAGCAATCCTATGTTTGTACTACATCAAAAAATAAAGTTTTTGAAGATAAAATTGTTCAGGCAGAGTACGGAATCCTATAGGAACATTATCCAAAGAATTTCTACTGTTGAAGAGGTTTTCTAGGTACAAGAGACACAGTTTGAGTTGAATTTCATGTAAGAAAGTAGTGCTAATTTGAATAAATCACAATATGTTTTCTTAGAGAGAGTGCCAACTCCTTTCAAGTTGACAATTATTTTGGCTTTAACTCTGTGATTAAAATGGCCTTTATCTTGCTAACATGAACATTTTCTCATTCAGTAGTGTAGTTTTTGATCAAATTGTGTCCTGCTATTTTAGTCCGAAGCTGACTATTAAGAACTATTTTGAAGTTCATTTTTTCTTAAAAATTGATTTTGCTAAGAATTAAGGCAGATAGGAAGCTTTATGCATACTGTTATAGTCGGTATCCTCCTTTTGTTTTTGTCTTGCAAAATACGGCTTGCTAAAAGACGTTTCTTTTTTTATTTAAATCGCTACATAGATCACTTTGGGGATTTTGAACTAATCAGTTACAAGTCTTAGGCTAGCCATCTATTTCTAACTCGGCATGAAAAGGGACATCCGAGCTCTAAGCTTTGGAAAGTACTTTGTGCGTTTTGTTAGCCCTAAAATAATGTATAGTTACTGCAAAAAAGAAAATAGCAGCCTTAACGTACTCCTATTACTAAGATAATTTCATAATCGATTGCTAATCCGCTGTCTCTCCGTTCTCCTATCCATATCTTCTCTCATGGATTGTGAACGAGTAATGTTGTTTTGTTATTAGCATACCTCCGGATTCATATGTGAAGGTTATTAAATGTTTGGCAATTCGTACTATGTATAAGTAAGTTAATTGATTCTGTCTAGCGTCTAATCTCGACTCTTTTTTTAATTTCTTTAATGTTCCTTCTGTACTAAGGAAAAACATTATTTGCAAGTTGTGTGTTTTTCATTGTCTAGTAAGTAATAGAGATGAAAGAAATAATGAGTTTAGTCGTGGCATGAAGTTATCTCTAGTTACGTTAATAGCCTTGCCTAAGTTTCAGACCAAGTTTCCTGCCCGCTTTAATCTCTCTAAATAGTATAAATATTTTGATGTACTGCATGTGTATCTACGTTGTTAGGTGGTCTAGCTACTTGGAGTGATCGAACCTATCTGATATCTTACAAGTTTTATCAGTATTGAACTTTGGTCCTTCGCCTAGACTAAGCAATTAAATTTCCTTAATCAAAATAAGTTGTCTGGGGAGCAAGTTACCACACTTAACCTTTGACCTGAACTTTTTAGCTTGCTTTCTTCAAGTCTTTGTTTTGGTGGATTTTGACTTCACTTCCTTAAAAGGTTTAAATTTGGTTACTGCATTATCTTTATTACTTATGTACATTATTAAAGTGTCAAATTTTAGTTGCACTAATATTTATTCTTCTCGTATTCCATGTACATTCTGGAGCGCGTTTGGAGTTGTGAGATGAGACTCCATCTCTGCCCAAATCAGGGAGCGACTAGTGCCTGCTTCTATATGGACGTGTCTAGTTGCCTCGTTCGCGCTGATAATATCTAGCGCCTCCCCCTCTTCAGTCTCGTTCTTATTTTCTTATTTGTAGTATCTAACTTTGTTTACTAACATCTTTATTTATGAGTTATTACTGATTATTTATTTGACTTTGTATTTAAAACCCTTATAAACCGCCTAGTAACGATATCGTGAAATGTAGTTATTTAATTACTAAGGTAGGGGTAGATTTTTAGGAAAGGGGGATTCAAACAATTTTTTTTTAAGAAAAATAATTAACTATATTAAGACCAAAGTAATTGTCTTCAAGAATGGCTTGTTTTTTTTACTAATGAAGTATAGTCCCAACGTTTTACTTCACTCTATTTGTTTCTCAACATTTATTTTGAGTCTCAATTTTACTTCACTCTAAATATATTTATGTTATTATATATGAGGTATATTTTATTATCAGTCTTCTTATTATTATTATTATTATTATTGTTATTATTATTATTATCATTACCTTTTCTACAATTGGTTCCAATCTATCAAAATTTCAAAAATAAAAAAATTGAAATTTCTAAACTAATTTCATAGCAAAGCAAATCGTTAAAAAACTTATTCGTCAATTTATTTCAACATGTTGAACAATTCTAACACTTTAATTTTAAACATTTGCATGAGTTTTCCTTTTTTAGATTCCAAAAAGACTAAAATACAAGGTACATATATGTTATCCGCTACTGTATATAAGGTATATTTTTCTATTATTGTTATTATTATTTTATTTATATTATATTATTACTTACACATTGTTTCAATTCTACAATATATACACACATATATATTGTATCTTATTTTTATCCCAGTTATCGTTCACAAAAATTTCACAAATAAAACAGTAAATTTTTTGTATCTTCTTGAATACACATATTTTATAAATAAGTGTCACATTGGAGAAATATTTTCATACACCCTACAAAGATTATAGTCATATACTTAATTCCGTGTGCCTTTAAATATTTTTTCTAAATTATAAGACTACTTTCTAATACATCTATCATTGCAATAATCGCATTACTTTCCTTTTCTTATATATATATATATTTGAAAATATATGTATACTTTGCAGTAAAACTATTATTTCCTTGTATATGGTGGCATTGTATCTTTACATACCTTGAGTTTCTTTTCCAAAAAATATAATAAAAGGATTTCTAATCACTATTTTAGCAAATAACGAAGCAATAATTTTCATAAACTGAGTTTAAGGACTATCTTCGTATAGACTCTAAGGGGTGCCTAATACCTTCCCCTCGAATAACCAAAATCTTTACTCAGAATCTTAAAATATTTTCGATAGACCAAAACGGAGTTTTACATAAAAAATGATTTTTCCTAAAGGTTAGGTGGCGACTCTAAAAAATGATTTTCAAAACCCGAGAGTCACGACAAGCCACCACATGTTGTGTGTTGTTTCGACTGGTTTGAAATAAAGCGAGATAGACGACGTAGGAAGGAATGAGAAGTTGAGAATAAAGTTGTTCCTTCGGAGTTTGTTAGGAGAAGCTTTGACTTGGTACACCCAACAAGACCCTCGTAAGTGGTGCAACTGGAGGTAAATAGATGAAGACTTCATGAGTCGCTTCAGGTTTAACACCGAGATTACCCCAGATAGGTTCTCATTGGCTAAAATACAGAAGAAACCAACAGAATAATTTCAAGAATATGCATTGCGTTGGAGGACCGAGGTTGCTAGGATCAAGCCTCCACTAGACGAAAGTAAAATCTCCAAGTATCTTATCTGAGCTCAAGAAGGGGTTTATTTTGATAAGATGATGTCGATGATGGGCCAAAAGTTTGCAGAATTAGTCAAGATGGGAGATTTCATAGAAAAAGGCATCAAGTCGGGAAAGATATAGTCCATGGTTGCACTGCAAGTCGTAAATAAGGCTATGCAGTCTGGTTTTATTGGTGGTAATAAGAAGAAGAAAGAAGATGTCTTAGCCGTCACATCATACTACCAACCGGGAAATTCTTCCTATCGTTACCCTAATATTATTGCAGACGTTTCAGTTTACAATACTCAGCCATATTACAACCCACCTCGAGCTCCAGCATACCAAAATTCACCAAGAACATATACCCCTATCCAAGCTCCAGCTCACTAAAATAGATCAGCCTAAGCACCAAGACCACGTCCAAATATTGAAGCCAAAAATACCTGCACCTACATACCAATTATTAAACCTTTGGCCTAGTTGTTTGAAAGATTGAGAGGAGCATGATAGTTATATCCAGTCGAAGGAAAAACCCCTGACCCAACCTCTCAAAACTTCGATGGCAACAAGCGATGCGCTTATCACTCAGGAGTCCAGGGGCATGACATGAAAGAGTGTTATGGATTGAAGAATCAAATTGAGTCTCTAATTAGGAAATGAGTAATCAAATGCACCACCGTAGCTTCAAATATAAATAATAACCCCTTGCCAAATCATGAAAATTGAGAAGTCAACATGATTACGTTGGAGGAAGACTGCGACTTAGAGGAAGTTATTGTGCCTGCATGGAACGTAGAAGAAGTCACCACTACATCCCCAACACAACCTTTATCACAGTTTAGTTTAGAGATCCTCTAATTGTTCAGACTTACCTGCCAAGAGTCATAGTGACAACTATAGGCATTGGGAGGCCCGATTATGACACTAAAGTAGTCCCATGGGATTATCGAGCTTAAGCTAACGAAAAAATGATAAGACACCACTGCAGCTCAGGGGATGACCAAGTGAGAAAGGTGTTACGCTCCAGAAAGTCTAAATTAAGGAGTTCTCAGGAAAGAGCAGAACCCAAAGAGGAATGTTACTGATGTTGAAACTGCAGAATTTTGGAAGAAAATGTAACCCAAGGGCTATTCGGTTGAAGAACGGATAAAGAAGACACCAGCTCACATATCCATTATGTCTTTTCTTATGAGTTCTTAAACCCATAAAAATGCTTTGATGGAAGTGTTATGTGGGATTAGCATACCGAAGGAAACCACAAGCGACACTTTGGCTGCAGTAATTGGATGAATGGTGAAAGCAAATAAGGTCTCTTTCCATGATGACGAGCTACTGTCAGAAGGGGCCTCCCATAACAACGCACTTCATATTACAGTCAGATATCATGAAAAGATCGTGAATAGAGTTCTGATCGATGGTGGTTTGGGTTGTAACATTTGTCCCTTCTCCACCCTAAGGGAATTAGGTGTAAACCTAAAAGATATGAGGGAGAATCGAGTAAAGGTCAGATCCTTTGTTGGGTCGCAAAGGAGTGTCATTAGAGAAACTTACCTGACATTGCAACTAGGACCAGCTGAATTTCCAATCTTATTTCAAATGATTGATATGTCGTCTAGTTACAACTTGTAGCTGGGAAGGCCATGGGTCCACATAGAAAGAGTAATTCCTTCCATTCTCCATCAGTACATAAAGTTTGAGTTAGATCACACAGAAGTTACTGTCTATGGGGAGTTCAGCCACCCAATCTACTCTGTCAAATCAGTTTCAGTCAACGAGGATTTAGATAGAGCCACTTTTCATACTCTGAAGATCATGTAAGCTGCAAGGATCGATGAAATGATAGAGCCGACTTAAGTTAAAATATTGAGTGTTGCAAAGATGGTCGCCTTAGAGATGTTGAAATATGGGTACCAACCAAAGACAGGACTATGGCCAAAAGCCGATGGTATAATTAAACCAATCCAGCTGAAGTATCAAAGAGGTACTACATGGCTTGGATATAAGCCAACTTCTTGAGGATTCAGCATTGAAGGATCAGGAGTGATGGTATTCGTGCCAGCCCAAGTCCCAATTTCAGAGCAAGGGGTTGATGATGACATCATAAAAGGAATAGGAACTCTATATGTGGCCATGATCCAAGGAGAACCAGAAATGGATTTTAAGAAGCTTACCATCCATGATGCTGAACCTGGAGAAGTCTTGCATAATTGGACCATCAGCTAATCCCTATTTCGATAGGAGTCTTGGTAGTGTGGAATTGTAGTTGATTTCAAAATTATTTTATTTGCATGATCAATTGAGGCTTGAATCATGCCTAATATAGATGAAATTGAAGTAGTTAAGGAAACAGTAAAGGAAACGTGAGTCAGCTTACACTTGGAGGTCGAAAGAAAACAAGAATTGATAAGGTTGCTCAAGCAATACATCAATGTGTTTGTGTGGTCTTATGATGACATGCCAGGTTTGAGCACTGAGATCATCTTGCATCGACTCCCAATTAACCTTTTATTTCCACCAGTGAAGCAAAAAAGCAAGGAAATTCAAACCCAATTTGAGCTTAAGGATTAATGAGGATATGACCAAGCATATAGAAGCTAACGTCGTAAGGGTCACAAATTACCCCACATGGTTGGATGGCATTGTTCCAGTGCGAAGAATTATGGGAAGATAAGAATACGACTAGATTATTAGGATCTCAATAAGGCTAGCCCAAAAGATGATTTTTCTCTCCTAAATATTCACATTCTCATTGATAACAATGCAAAACGTGAGTTGTAGTCATTTGTTAATTGTTTTGCGAGATACCATCAAATCCCAAAGGATGAGATGATGTAGAGAAGACAACTTTTATCACTCCGTGGGGAGTATACTGCTACAGGGTAATATCATTTGGACTCAAGAATGCCGGTGCAACTTACCTGAGGGCCATGACTACCTTTTTTACCGATATGATTCACAAATAAATTGAGGTGTATATGGATGATGTCGTTATCAAGTATAAAAAGAGTTCAGACCACCTGGATGATTTACAAAAGTTCTTTGAAAGGCTGCGAAGGTACGACCTAAAGTTAAATCTGGCCAAATGCGCCTTTGGAGTTCTTGCAGGAAAGTTATTAGGATTCATTATTAGTAGGAGAGGTATAGAGTTGGATCCATCCAAGATAAAGGCAATCCATGACTTACCACCTCCCAAGACCAAAATAAAGTTTTACATAAAATTTGTTTCTCCTAATTTTCCTAAAACTTAGGTGGCAACTCTAAAAAATTATTTTCAAAACCCGAGAGTCACGACAAGCCACCATATGTTGTGTGCTGTTTCGACCTATTCGAAATAGGATTCGACAGAATGGCGACTCTACCATGGATATCACATAACTTAGGATTTTACCTTAACACGCTTAGTTTAGGATTTCCATTCTTTTATTGTGTTATTTGCTTTACATATATATCATAATTTATGTGGATTAACACAAGTCAAATCCAAATTTGTATTCTTTGATTGTCTGAATAACACTACTTGTTACTTCTTTATCACTTGCACATTTCCTATCGAGTCTTGGTCGCACACAGTTCATACACTAAACATACGAGGGGTGTACTGCACTCCTCCGAACCTTCTTTGGATTTCTTAGTTTCAGAGTCGGTGCAATTAGGTTAGTTCGCTTTCTCGCAATTATTTAGTCCCACTCTTAAACAGTTTGAAAAAAATCTTACTCTAGAAATAGGTCATATTGTATACACACGTTAGGAAGAACGGTCCAAGGTATCATTTTTGCAATTAGGAAATCACCCTTTATGTCAACAGGTTCTTCGTAAACCCAACTATGTTATCTATGTGAAAATAATTAATTGATCCAAATGTTAAGACCATAACAGATTCAGGACATTAAACTTACCCTTATTTTCCTTTACAGATGAAAATCAACCAGAATCTGGAAAACATCCAAATAATGTCCGATGTTCTACGGATCTTAAGGCACTGGTAGGGGAATATTCGGGTGGCCCATGGGGAAGAAGTGATGGCGCATTTGGAATCAATAATAGAATTAATTGAGCTGAGGACAAACTAGTTGTTCATTCGATTGATGGTCAAATATTGGGATCTGACCATGGACACTTTTAGATTCATAGACTTCGAGATTACACCCACTTTGGAAGAGATCAGTCAACTTGGTAACTTGTCGTTGGTGGGGCAGGCACCTTTCACCCCATAAACTACTTCGGGAAGCACTTTTATTTGCTCGGTGGGATTGAGAGTTGGACCAGCTGTAAGGATGGTCGAGGCAGGTTGGGTAAGCCTGCGATATCTTATTGAGAGGTTCGGTCGGAGAGAAAACTACAACCGATTTCAAAGTGAATTTTTCTTTTTCAGGATTGACTGGGAAATGCACAGAGTCATCATCTTCATGGTGCAATTCCTGGGCATCATGGTATTTCCAATGAGACAAAATCAGATAAATATCAACTTACTTTCGATGGTTATCTTCATGTGCAGGGGATCAGTTAGAGTAACGATCGTGCCAATGAATTTGCAGAAATCTTTCGATCATTGTCTTCATGCTCTAAAGGGTACGAATTCTTCAGGGGATGCAATCTAATGCTTTAAGCATGGGCGTTAGATTATTTTTATCGGAGAGATGTGCACAACGGCATCAGGGAGGCAAGATACAACCAAATTTGTAGCCATACACTCAGGATGACTATGTGGGACATTCCAAAAAATGAAGAGCAGTGGCGTACCATCTTAACCTACTTTACTGGCAACCTTATCCAATGAAGGCTACCGTGGATCAATGGCAAGACAATATTGAGGAGGCATTACTGTTACTTTCTGGAATTGATAAGGTTGGAGGGGATCCAGCCGTATGTACCATTGAGGGTTCTCCGACGGTTCAGCATGATCCAAAATATTTCTCTGTGGTTAAACATAGCATTGGCAAAGGGAGACTACGAAGAAAGAATCCCCATTGAAACACTCAGAAACTTGATCGATGGATGAGGGCAAATTTTCAGTCAAGCATGGGAGTTGATCCACACCACACCCCAAAATACTATACATGGTATATGTTGGGAGGAATTTTGGCCCAACCAAGCTACGAATCATTCTAGGGAATTGTAGACATTATAAGGCGGATCAAATCTGGGACCAGCTACTACACCCATGCCCATTTCCACTGCCATGTACCAATAGGTAATTCCAGGATCGGTGGACCATCTTATTCCTGTAGTAGATAACAAATCCAAAGAAGAGATAAAAAAAATCCAGAAGAAGATCCAGAGAAAGACCCGATGGATGAAATGGAAGAACAAGAAGGAGAGTTGATAGAAAAAATAAAAGAAGATTTAGAGAAAGAAGAGTATGGACTGATAGCATTCGATGAGGAAGAGGATGGATATAACCAGGGGTGAAAGCTAGATGGGTCCTCGAAATACCACCCTGGGCCTTACTATGACCTAAATGATGATGATGATAATCCCTCTACCTGGACTTAGGATCCATTCATTGTCCTTGATTTCTAAAAGGTCTTGCACGACCTACCTTGATGTTTGTATTTTTATCTTTCGTCTTTACTTTCCCTAAAAAAGTCTTGCATGACCTATGCTGATATTTCTATGGCGATATGCCTTATATCATGTAATATTTAGTTCAAGGCTTTTCCATTTCGTAACTCGGGGCTTCCCAATCCCCCCATAATATTAATAAAGGCACATTTGTCCTGAATTTAAAAATGATTTAAAGTTTGGATCAATCATACTTGCAACGTAGGCCAACCTCTAGCAAAAAGAGGCTCTATATTAGGACATATTTTGGATGTCGCCAACTTGGCATATATATGTGTTATATACTTGTTTCATTTGTCAATATCTCCCAAACTAACATGGTTTTTCTTTTTTTTTCTTTTCATTTATTTATTCCCTAAAAAAGAAAGTTGATTTGTGTCGACTGACAAACTAGCGGAATCCCAATACAACCTTCAACCCAAAGAAAAAATGACTAACAAGGATAAGGTCGCGATGATACCAATGGGTGACACCGAAAGCTCTCAAAGGCTGTCAGACACCCAAAATGACGAGCATGTGGCTAACATGGTAAAAAAATTAAAGTCTTAAAAGAAGAATTATATCAAATGTAGGATTTGACCAAGCTTACAATGGCTAGTTTTCCCGGTCAATTCCAGGCTCCAAATATTGAACTACCCCCGGTCGCCCCCGCTAACCAAGCAAATCTACCTACACATGTTCTAGCCTCACTTGTTCCTCAACCCACAACCAGAGTTGCACCTGGTTTTTTATTTCCTACTCAAAACTTTACCATTCCAGTCCATCCAATAATGCAACACATACCTGAGGTACATGTCACTTATGAGATACCTGTACTACCGGTATATGCTACCGAAGCTCCAACATTCGTAACATCTGCATTTGTTAAGGTTCCATATGAGTTTGATCAGTATGTGGGATTAGGGAAGGATATCCAATCGAATGAACCAATCGAATGAAGAAGGGTCGATAGTAACCCGGTTTCAAAGTCTAGAAAGGGCATTTATAAACATGCAAGACACCAGAGAAACTCAAAGCTTGGACTACGATGACTTATGCATTCATCAAGATATTGATATACCAGTCAGGTACAAACCACCAAGGCTTGATGTATTTGATGGAAAAGGAGACCCGCATACACATCTGAGGACTGGTCGATGTAGGATGGAATGAGAAGTTGAGAATGAAGTTATTCAATCAAAGTTTGTCAGGAGAAGCTTTGACTTGGTACACCCAACAGGACCCTCGTAAGTGGTGCAACTGGTGGTAAATGGATGAAGAGTTCATGAGTCGCTTCAGGTTTAGCACCAGATTACCCCAGATAGGTTCTCATTGGCTAAAATACAGAAGAAGTCATTAGAATAATTTCAAGAATATGCATCGCATTGGAGGATCGAGGCTGCTAGGACCAAGCCTCCACTAGACGAAAGTGAGATCTCCAAGTATCTTATCCGAGCTCAACAGGGGGTTTATTTTTATAAAATGATGTCGATAATGGGCCAAAAGTTTGCAGAATTAGTCAAGATGGGGGATTTCATAGAAGAATGCATCAAGTCGGGAAAGATATAGTCCATGGTTGTATGCAAGACACAAATAAGTCCATACAGTTTTGTTTTATTGGTGGTAATAAAAAAAAAATAAGATGTCTTAGCCGTCATACCATACTACCAACCTGGAAATTCTTCATATTGTTACCCTAATAATCCCCAAATTATTGCATACGTTTTGGTTTACAATACTCAGCCACATTACAACCCACCTTGAGCTCCAGCATACCAAAATCCACCAAGACCATATGCCCCTATCCAATCTCCAGCTCACCAAAATAGATTAGCCTAAGCACCAAGACCACGTCCAAATATTAAAGCCAAAAATACCTGCACCTATACACCAATTGTTGAACCTTTGGCCTAGCTGTTTGAAAGATTGAGGGCAGCAGAATAGTTACATCCAGTCGAAGGAAAAACCCTGACCCAACCTCTCTAAATTTCGATGACAACAAGTGATGCACTTATCACTCAGGAGTCTGGGGGCATGACCCAAAAAAATGTTATGGATTGAAGAATCAAATTGAGTCTCTAATTAGGAAATGAGTAATCAAATGCACCGCCGTAGCTCTAAATATAAATAATAACCCCTTGCCAAATCATGAAAATTGAGAAGTCAACATAATTACATTAGAGGAAGAGTGTGACTTGGAGAAAGATATTATGTCTGTATGGAACACAAAAAAAGTTGCCACTACATCCCCAACACAACCTTTTATCATAATTTAGTTGAGGGAGCCTCTATTTGTTCAGACTTACCTGCCAGGAGTCGTAGTTACCACTATAGGCACTGGGAGGCCTGAATATGACACTAAAGAAGTCCTATAGGATTATAGAACTAAAGCCAAGGAAAAAATGATCAACGTCACTGCAGCTCAGGGGATGACCAGGTCAGAAAGATGTTATGCTCCAGAAGATCTAAATTGAGTAGTTCCCGAGAAAAAGCAAAACCCAAAAAGGACTATTACTGATGCTGAAGCTATAGAATTTTGGAAGAAAATATAACCTAAGGACTATTCGGTTGAAGAACATCTAAAGAAATCACTCGCCCAAATATCCATTATGTCCTTGCTTATGAGTTCTGAAGCCAATAGAAATACTTTGATGGAAGTGTTATGTAGGGTTAGCATACCAAAAAATCACAAGTGAGACTTTGGCTGCAGTAATTGGATGAATGGTGGAAGCAAATAAGGTCTCTTTCCATGATGATAAGCTACTATCGGAAGGGGCCGCACACAATAAAGCACTTCATATCATAGTCATATATTATGACACGATCGTGAATGGGGTTCTGATCGATTGTGGTTTGGGTTGTAACATTTGTCCCTTATCCATCCTAAGGGAATCAGGTGTAAACATAGAGGATACAAGAGAGAGTCAGGTGAAGGTCAGAGCCTTTGATGGGTCGCAAAGGAGTGTCATCGTAGAAATTTACCTGACATTAGAGATAAGACCAACTAAATTTCCCATCTTATTTCAAGTGATAGATGTGTCATCTAGTTACAACCTGTTGCTAGGAAGGCCATGGGTTCACATGGCAAGAGCCGTTCTTTTTATTCTCCATTAGTGCATAAAGTTTGAGTTGGGTCACATAGAATTTACCGTCCATGGGGAGCTCAGCCACCCAATATACTCTGTCAAATTAGTTTCAGTCGACGAGGAGTTAGATGGAGCCACTTTCCATACTCTAAAGATCATGCAAGCTGCAAGAATCAATGAAAGAATAAAGCTGACTGGAGTAAAAATATTGAGTATTGCAAAGATGGTCGCCTTGGAGATATTGAAATATAGCTACCAGCCCAAGAAAGGAGTAGGGCCAAAAGCCGATGGTATAATTGAGCCAATCCAGCTGAAGCATCAAAGAGGTACTATAAGGCTTGGATATATACCCAATTCTGGAGGAGTCTACAGTGATGGATCAGGAGTGAAGGTATTCATCCCAGACTAAGTCCCAGTTCAGAGAAAGTGGTTGATGAAGACATCATAGAGGGAATATGAAATCTGTTTGTGCCATGATCGAACCAGAACCAGAGATGGATTTTAAGAAGCTTACCATCCGTAATGTTGAACCTGGAGAAGTTTTACAAAATTGGACCATCAACCCATCCCTATTCCGATAAGAGTCTTGGTAGTGTGGAATTATAGTAGCTTTTAAAATTATTTTGTTTGCATGATCAATTGAGGCTTGAATCATGCTGGAGCTCTTTTTAATACCCGTTTCTTGCCAAAGCCCAGTGTTTTTTATTAATAAAAGTGATTATTTTCAAAACTTACTTTCTTATTTTTAATATATATTTACTGTACGTACTTTTTATACTTTTCAGTGCAAATATTAATAAAAATCCTCATTTGACGATTATGACATGTAAACAATCCGTTGAGTAAAATGCAAGCGATGAGCAAGATTATGGGGAGTATGGTAAAATCATGATACCTGAAAACCTACCACAGGAGATCGAGCAACTTGAGAGTCAAAGGAAGCCTAATATGGACGAAACTAAAGTCATCAATTTGAGTAATGAAGAAATAGTTAGGAAATGCGAGTCAGCATACACTTGGAGGTCGAAAGAAAACAAGAATTGATAAGGTTGCTTAAGCAATACATCGATGTGTTTGCTTGGTCTTACGATGACATGCCAGTTTTGAGCACTGATATCGTCTCGTATCGACTACCAATTAACCCCATATGTCTGCCAGTGAATCAAAAGACAAGGAAATTCAAACTCGATTTGAGCTTAAGGATCAAGAAAGAGGTGACCAAGAAGATAGAAGCTAACGTCGTGAGGGTCACAAATTACCCCATATGGTTGGCCAACATTGTGCCAGTGCCGAAGAAGGACGGAAAGATAAAAATATGCATAGATTAT
>NC_061116.1:139086960-139108850 GCF_002878395.1 Capsicum annuum | reverse complement strand
CAGGAATTGGTAAACATCTACTTCAAATTATTTGTCTTATTACTACTTTGAGTTTTTTCTTTCTTACTATATCTTTGAGTATTTTGTATTCTAATACTTGACAAGTTACAGAAAACAAGACTTTCAACCAATCAAGTGAAAGTATTATTGAGTTGCTAGAAAAATATTGTCAAAAAACTATCACCTGTGGCTATTGTGGTGACGATTATCAAAGTTTTGAATGTCAAACAAGTAAAGCATTCTTTTATGTGGATTATGATAGAATAAACGATCTTGAAGGATCAATTGATAAAATTAGTGAGAGTTTCATTATTTGTGAATATTGTGGAGAAAGTCACCTTGGTCATGAATGTGAAAAGGGTAATTCATATTTCTTTGATTCTTCTCATGAACAACCTTATGTTGTTTCTAGTTCTTTCAGGTACATTGATTCTAGTGAATATGATTGCAATTCGGAATGCAATCAATACTCACAAGAGAATCATAATATTGAAAGCGAACCATCTCAAAAGGAGAGTGTGAATTTAAAGGAAACTATGCTTACTTTCATGAAAATATATAGATAAAAAGTATGCACAGAATCAGAATCATCAATTCATTACTGATTTAACAATGCAATTAAATAAATTAATAAGTATGTAATCTTCTATAACGGTGGTGAACTTTCAAATGAAACTACATCATGTGAGGATGGAGCAGTTGATAGAATAAAACATCCTTGTGAAGAAGAATCTTCTGTTCATGATGAAAAGACTAATCTAGTGAAACAAGCTAACAATAAAGATTTGGTTGAATTCAACTCAATAAGTAATGAATGCATGTCTAATTTTTCTTATCCACAAAAATTGAATAATTTTGAAAAAATTGAAAATGAAGAGGTCACAAACACAAAAGCAATATTATTTGATCATTATTCTTCAATTTCTTTTCATCACTACGATCTTATGGATTTTATTATTGGAGATTTTTAGGAAGGTGCACGGAATGTTCCTCACGAAAAATATAAAATAGAGTTAAAGATCATTATACATGATTATTTTGTCCGCTCGAGATAAGTCTGACAAAAAGCGGATGGTGCGAGAAAAGAAAATACTTTCATGAATTTCTTTGTTCAGTTCTTTGCCATGGTCATAATATTTTGAACTGAATATTTTTTAAGATATTTAAAAATAAATCAGTTGACTAAAATTTAATTTTGTTAGAATGAGATTTTAAAAAATAAATTTCATTGAGTATCATTCATAAGTTGTAACAAATATCTTTTCAAATTCATATTTCTTTATTAGTGATTGAAATTATTATATTTACTAATCCCAAATGTATTGTGTTGTCAGGTTATATTTCTCAGTTCTCATGCTTATTCGAAAATCTAGAACTTGCCTTGAATGTGATTTGAGGCTAAATACTAGGTGGATTTTTAGTTGGGAAATGAAAGTAGGCCATCCTTGTTAAGTCATGATCAAAATCAACCTACCTAAATTATGGCTATCCTTAGTCAGCTCCTTTGAGCCTAAATGAATTGTTTCTCATTATCTTGACATGCCAAATTTTTATCCGGAGCCTAATATTTGTTATCAACCTATTTGTGAACTGTGTTCCTTTCTTTCGATAAAAAAATTTAATGCAAAATTAATGTGGGGACTAGTTATTGAAAAAAAATAATTGTTGTTAAGGTTATTGATATTTTAAGAATGTTATAAAAAAAAGGGGTTGCAAGGAGAATTTTTGACAAAGATATTTTGAAAAATAAATAATACTGCAAAAAATACATTTAATTGCGGAGGTTATTTTAACCGCTGTAAAATTATATGAAATGTGGGGGTTAAATAAGTGTCGCTAATAATTATATATTTGTGGGGTTAAAAACCCCCGATATCCATCAAATATATTTGTGGGGATTAAAGCCCTCCACTATTCATCAAAAAATAGCGCGTAACTTGCCTCCTTTTTACATAAAAATAAATATTTAATATTTTCCCCCACAATTCAAAAAAATATATTCTTCTTTACTTTCTCATTCTCCTCTTTACTTTCTCTCTACTTCTAAAAAAAATTCAATTTCTCTCTCTATACATACATAGCCGTACACACAAGAAAGGGTTGAGGCAGCTGTTGATGTTGCTAAATACTTTGCTCTTTGCTGATAATTTGGAGAGAAACAACTGATTTTTTACTTTAGTTTTTCATGTTTTTGTTTTGCTGAACTTGAATCTTGTTTGCCTTTTTTATTTTATATCTATGTTTATGACTTTAAGTGGATAATTGTATATTTAATAATGGGTATGATTGAAAATACTTTAAGATTGAGTTTAATTGTGAGGTGTTTTTTTGGTTGATGTTTTGCCCCTTTTTGACCTTTTTATTTGTTGAGGGAAGGGGAAACTTGAGAGGTATTGCAACTTTATTATCCATGGTCCACAATTCTTTGACTAATAATTTAACTCATTTGAAAAGTTTACATCTTGAATGGAATATATCCAGATAAGTTTACATATTCAATCAGAGTAGAAATTAATTTCTTCTCAAACTTAATTCTTAAAAATCCCACCTTATTTCAGAAACAAAACTACCCGTAATTAAGTGTATAGTAGTATCTGTTTAGGAGCCTACCCTTTAAGTCCAGAAAAGTTATTGTATTAGTATGAGTTATGATTACTAATAAGATGCACTATGTGTACTTAATTACTTTAAGAGTATATACTTACCCTTTAAGTCCAGAAAAGTTATGTTATTAGGATGGATTTAGCATGCATGCAATACAGGGGATGGATTTAGAAAATTCTGAAAATGTAGAGATGTTGTACAGGTGTATAGTTGCACAACTGTATTATAGTATGTGCTAAAGAAGAGAGGGAGGGGGCGGTTTCGACTACTTTGTAATCTTAATCTTAAGGTCTAATCACCTTAAAATTGATAGTGATGATTGATGGACATAGATTTGGTTGAAACTTGGAAAAAATAATTTTTGAAGTTAAATCTGAAAAATGAAATTTGTATGTTGAAGTTGAGTTTAGACCAGTATTGATAAAAAGGAAAAATCTTCTATGTCCAAACGGTTCTAAATCTGATATAGGGAAAAGAAGTTCTTTTTTGTGAGCTGTGAAAAGAAGCACCAAATTCTAATTGAATTGTAAATATTATTTATTCAGGTTCATCAATTCGAGGAAGCAATCCAGCAATATCAAGTTTTTGCTGAGAGTAGTTCAAGGATTGCTCCAAAAGAATTTTAAAGGAACTCTAACAAGTAACTTGTTTATCCAACTGTTTTATGTTCGCATCGACAGTGTAGTTAATGGTATTATATCAAATATGTATATCTGAGTTTTTGGTTATGCTATTTTCTCATTTTTGTTTTCATTTAGTCTTTATATCATTTGTTATTCCATTTGGATAAAGTTTCTTAGAGGATTTATATTTGGTATTATTATAAATGTTAAATTTTGGAGTTTCTTTATTTGGAATTTTGGAGTTCCTTTATTTGGGTTTTTAGTAGTTTTGTTACACACATGGTATGCTTGGAATTGTTTTAGATGTTGAAGTATGAAGCTTCTTCAACTTGGTATTCGTTTGGTGTGATGATATCTTTTTTAGAATGCCAATTAGAATGTTCAGTCAAGATCCATATGGCCACTATTCTCCTATAATGATGGTCTGTTGAAAATTGTAAACCTCTCTATCCCTATGAGGTAGGGGGTAAGATTAGTAAATACTCTACTCTCTCTAGATTCTGCTTGTGATTTTATGTTGGGTAATTTTTTGGTGAGTAATTATGTTTTCGTCATGGTGTTTTTATTGTTTATGTGATTTACTCGTATCCGAGGGTTTGATTAAGTCTGGCTCTTCTTATGCTGCTTTCTGTTGATCCAACCACCAGTTTTCTACTTCTAATTGGTTATTCTGTGACCAGTTTCCTTCTTTTCTACACTTTGCTCACTCTTCTTCACTCTGACCCGATTAGTTATAATTAAAAAATAGTTTTCCACTATCTGCATTAAGATTCAAAACTTATCATAGCACAAGATCGTAAATGAGGTCCTTTTAGTTGGTGTTGTGTGACTGACCTCTTCCCTACTTGTAAACTTAACCCATGAATTTTTTGGTTATGCTATTGAGTAGCAGCATTTGTTTTTTCATGACTGTAAAGTTAGTCAAGTTGGGCAAAAGTTGACCCGGATGTTACAATTATCTGTTAGAGTGATTTTTTCATAATATATTTTGATATGTATGTTCTCTGTTAGAGTTCAATAATTTATTTATTTCCTATTACGTTCACTTTTCATCTTAATGAAACCTTATAGGTGATATTTAGCATATTTATCAAATTATTCAATGAATAGATCTTGGATTGGAATGCCAAAAAGCACACCAGAGTATTTGCTTGGTTTGAATTAGTTTCTACATTTTGCATTTACCAATGGAGCTATAAGAGATAAAATAAAGTGTCCATATCCTTTATGTGGTTTTAAAAAGTGGCAAACAAGAAATGTGGTGTTTCACCATTTGATGAAAAAGAATTTCCCTGAACATTATGACACTTGGGTTGTGCATGGGTAAATAAATATTTTGCCTAATTCCAGAAACATAGATGTCACTCAAGATGCACCATCTTTTAAAAATCCTATTGAATTATTGATTAATGAAGCATTCGGGGGTTTAAGGCATGAGGGTGTTGATACAGGTCCGTCACAAGTAGCGGGAGAAGAAGAAACTTTGCACGATTTGTATGATTCAAATAACAAAGATTATTTTTGATTGCTTAAAGATGGAAGTGAAGATTTGTATGAAGGACCCAAGTACTCAAAGTTGGAATTTTTATTAAAGCTTTATCACATAAAGTGTTTGTCCGGGTTAAGTGATAAGGGAATGACAATGGTGCTAAATCTACTCAGGGATGCATTTAAATTTGCAAAGATCCCTATATCTTCTTATGAGGATAAGAAAAACATCAACAAGTTGTGTCTTAATTATCAAGATAGATGCTTGCCCAAATGATTGCATGTTGTACTGGGAAGATTGTATTAATGTAGAATCATGCAAGCATTGTCACACTTCTAGATGGAAGCTCTAGAAGGATAGCGATCTTGACCATGCTCCTAGTACAAGTAAGAAACAAAAGAAGAAGCAAAAGAAGCCTGTCAAAGTTTAGCGCTACTTTCCATTAAAACCAAGATTACAAAGATTGTTTATGTGCTCTAAAATTGCAGAGCATATGAGATGGCATGCAGAGGATTATAGCAAAGATGGGAGCTTAAGGCTCCCTCGAGATGGTGAAGCATGGAAAAGGCTTGATACAAATTATCCTGAATTTGCTTCTGATCCTCGAAATATTCGATTAGGACTAGCTACTGATGGTTTAAATCCTTTTGGAACAATGAGTACTAACTATAGCATTTGGCCAGTGGTTTTGTTTCCATACAATCTTCCTCCTTGGTTGTGTATGAAGCAATCAAATTTTATCCTCTCAATGATCAATCCAGGTCCATATACAGTAGGGAATAACATAGATATATATCTACAACCACTTATTAAGGAGTTGAATGAGTTATGGAGTAAAGGTGTGGATACTTTTGGTTCATCAAAGAATGAAATATTCAAAATGCGAGGAGCTCTTATGTGGACATTTAGCGATTTTTTTGGACTTGATATCTTATCTGGTTGGAACACACATACTGGTCTTGTATGTTCTTCTTGTAATGTTAATGCAGAACCTTGTCGACTTTGTCATAGTAGAAAGTGTCGACTTTATCATAGTAGAAAGTGGTGTTTTACTGATCATCATCGATTATTGGCAAGAAATTATAAATTTAGACTGATGAGACATTGTTTTGATGGAAATATGGAAGAGAGAACCCCTCCAAATAAGTTATCGGGTTCAAAAATTTTGCAACAGGTGAAAGATATCAATGTCACATTTGGAAGACAATCAGAGTCGCGAAAAGAAAATGGTTTAAGAATATTGGGAAAGATGCAACTCAACAATGGAAGAAGAAAAGCATATTCTTTGATCTCTCATATTGGGAGTTTAACCTGTTAACCCATAATTTAGATTCGATGCATATTAAAAAGAATGTTTTTGACAATGTTATATTCACTTTGTTAAATGATAAAGAAAAGTCAAAAGAACATGTTAAGGCCCAAAGAGATCAACAAGATATAGGCATAAGGCATGATCTTTGGGTCGATGAGAATGATGAGTATAAACTTGCTGCATTTGCAATTCCAGAGAACAAGAAAGTGACCTTCCTCAAGACTTTAAAGAATATCTCAGTGTAGAATGGTTATTTAAGTAATATATATCATCGTATTGATTTGGATCAAAAAAATTGAATTAAAAAGCCATGATTGTCATATTCTTATGCAGCAGCTGTTACCCATAGCAATTCGTAATGTACTTCCAAAATATGTTGTTGAAACTTTAGTTGAGTTTTCTTCCTTTATTAGGCAGCTGTGTTTGAAAAGTTTAAGTTTTGTAGACTTAGACCAGCTACAAAATCGAATTGTTGAACTCTTTGTCATTTAGAGATTTTGTTTCCTCCATCATTTTTTACTGTAATGATTCATCTAACTGTTCATCTAGTTGATTAGGTAAAAAAAGGTGTCCCGATACATTATAGTTGGATGTATTTTGTTGAAAGGTAAACTATTCCTTATTCAAAATCATTTTAGTTGATTTTATAGTAATACTTCAGTGTAAATACTTCTTCTTACGTATTAATGTTTTGGGTATAGGTTGTTGGGATATTTCAAGTCCCTTGTATGGAACAAATCACAACTAGAAGGTTCCATAGCTAAAAGTTACATAGTTGAAGAAGCTCTTACTCTTTATTCTCGTTATTTTGAGGAAATTAAGTCAAGGTTAAATCGACCTAAATGTGTAAATGATAAACCAAGCCAAAATGAGGATTATAAAAAGTCAAGCATGTTCCCTCAACAAGGTAAGCATGTTGGAGGCTTCATAATAGAACCACTGACTCATTTGGAGAAAACACAAGCTCATCAATATGTGTTACTTAATTGTGCGGCCGTGAAGCCATTTATTGAGTAAGAAATTTACATTGATTTGATTTATAAGACATGTTTTGAGTAATTTCATTAAAATTTCTAGTTACAGTGCCTTTATAGTGAATTTAGAGACTACATCAAAAGAATTACAAGAGGCCATAGACTTTCAACAACAGAGGTAGAGAGAAGAGTTAGTAAGGAGTTCCCTGATTGGTTTTCTAAGAGAGTGAGTGAATGACATTAGAATGTTAATTTCATATAATTTTTTACATTAATTTAAAATTTCTAATATAAATGTTTTATATATTTATATTATGAATTCGGATATAGCAGATACTATCTCTGATGAGATGAAGTTCTTAGCACAAGGTCCGGCCCGAGATGCAAGAAGATTCAACACTTATAACATTAGTGGATTCAAATTTTGAACTTTATCTAGAGAACAAGGATTAAAAATTCAAAATAGTGGAGTTTTTCTTGTCTCTAACACTTCTTGTGTTGCATCTAGTGCAGATAGACATTCAACACAAGCAAACCTGCCATATTATGAAAAATTAGAAGGCATTGTTGAGCTTAATTATTATGGAAAATTTAGGAATATTCTTTTAAAATGTCAGTGGGCTGACACTACTCGAAATGGTGGGTTCAAAATAGATGCTTGGAAGTTTAATTGTGTAAACTTTTTCAAATTGATTCATACCGGTGATCGTGTGGATGATGATCCATATATTGAAGCATTACAAGCTAATATGATCTATTATATTGATGATGAAAATGATAAAGAGTAGAGTGTGATTGTACATCTAAAACAAAGAGATTTGTTTGACATGGAAGAGATTGATGAAGAGGAAATGGGAGAGATTGATGAAGAGGAAATATACAAGAATGAGCCATTCCAACAACAAAAAATTGGATAATTTTTTTATGTTTATTATGAGAATATACAAACTTCAATAGAGGAGCATATGACTGAATAGATATATCATTATTTTTTAGTTTTCTCTGGAACTTTTTTTTCCTCACTTGATTAGTGTGTTTTTCTAAAACTTACTATCTTTTGGCTATGAAAGTTATAAATATATTGAGTTTTGTTCTATCCCAGTCATCAATGAATTGAGTTATCTAATTTTCATAGTTATTGCTTATAGCTAGCATTGTAATGAATTGACTTGTAACTATATTGAGTTCTTTTGTTCAAATAGCCTTAAAGGATGAGTAGGTTATAATGCTTTTTTGGATCTTTAGATTGGTTAGATGTGTTAACTGGAAATAATACCAGTACTTGACATATATAATATAATTTTTTATTACATTTAAGAGTGATATTGGAATCAAACGTGTTTATGATAGATTGGTTAGATGTGTTAAATTACCTGTCATCTTTAAGTTATCCCTCTCTGTAGTTAATACTGGTTGTTAAAGCGGTTGTGTTTGATCTTGTTATTCCTGGTTGCCTCTGTTCCTATCATAGAGTTTAATTTTGAGGTTCAATATCACTGGCTTGTGTGTTATATATCAGTATTGGTCGGTACCTAGTGAAAAATAAAAGACTTGTGTTGTAATGGTTAGTCATATCCTTGTCTGTAGAGCAAAGAAGATTTAGAACTGTAAGAATTAGATCAATAGTATCTTTTGTTTCTATTGTTCATGGTGTATTTACAGTTTTGCTGGTGTTTGTTAGTACTCTGGTGCAATCTATAGTGCAACCTTGTATACTCTATTTTGGATGAGCAATTATTAGTTTTTTTAGCATCTTATCTGATTTGTTGCTTGTATTTCCATGTCTGATTATTTTCCATCTTTAGGGAAAGGTTGTTGTTGCATCTAAAAAGAAGGTTGAGTCTAGTGATGACAACTGTGGTGAAGAGGTAGGTAATCTACTACTAAGAGTTCCAGTATTTGCTTGTGTTGCCTCTTCTCCTTAACCACAACTTTAAAGTACTTTATATTATTATCTCCAAGTTTGATCCAACACACTCATGATTTCTGTCAAATGATACTTTCTTCAATTAGATTGTATTTCTCCAACTGAATCAAAGTAACTTTCTTCTCAGTTGCATGTCTATCACTTTATGTTGCTTTATTTTTTGTTGGATTTGATTTATTTCTCAGTGACCCCTTTAAAGTATTCATTATTCAACCTTCTGAAGTGTGGCTTGAGATTTTTCAATTTATCCCATTCTGCATTCATTTTTCATTATGTATCAAGGCATCTTCATCGCTTTTCTACCAAAGTTTTAAACTATGAATGATTTGCCTAAAGTGTTGAAGAATTTGAATAGGGGATTAATACTTTGTGCAACCACTCTGGAATCAACCATCATAGGAGAATGATCATAGATGAAAGGATCCCTATGATAAGTGATAACATATTCATATTGGTGCATTCCATCAATATTCCCAAAAGCTTTGTCTATCCTGCTTATGACCCTGTCATAACCCAATTGTTTGCTGGAACAAGTGTAAAATTCTCCCTTCCTAGCTAATTCATTCCCCTGTAAATATTGATTGCAATTTTTGAAATCCTTAACTTCTGCCTAAGTTGTTGTTGCTCCATACTTTCTTTCTTGACTACTCATGACTGCATTAAAGTCCCCTATAATTATCCATAGTTTAAGACAACTGAAAGTTTTCAACCTTGCCTATCATATCATACCCATACGCAAAAGTTACATAGTAGTTCAGATTAGAAATTCTTGTTTGAATGCCACAATGTAAAAACTGAACCTGCTCTTCTATTATTTGCACATTATAGAGCTTGTTTTCCCATGCTATTCATACTAGATCATTCACTATCGTGTTGTAATTGCTGGCAAATGCCCAACATGGTACTAATTGATTAGCTTAAGTTTCATCTGCTTATATTTCTTATTTAGTCCCCTTACAAATTAAACATGAATAACACTCTTTTTGTTTTGTAATTGTAATTAAAATATGGATATTTGCCAATATATTACAGATATGTCAAAATTCAAGTGCTTGCAGAAAAAGCAAAATTTAGATTTGTCGGTATCTACATCACAAGGTACTGAATCAGCATGTCTGCCCACAAATCTGCCTCCGCCAATTCAGCATGCACCATAACCTTGACATCACATCCAACTCTGATTGGTCGTGACTCAACATCCCATCCCACTCTTATGGATTAGTACACATCATATCTGGGTCCGATAGTTTGGCCTGAATCACAACCGTCCTGGTCAGTTCACTTGATATCACATCCATCTCCGGTTGGTCTTGACTCATCACAACCATCTCGATCAGTTCACTCTACATCATATTTGGGTCTGGTAAATCAGGACTTATCACAGTCATCTCGATTAATTCATTCTACATCACATTCGGATCTAACAAATCAGGACTTGTCATAAGCAGCTCCCACAGATCAGGCTGCACCCAAAAAGCATTCTAGATGTGAATCGAATACGCATTGGGTCGTAGATGCAATAGGTAAATACTTCAGACTATCAATACATATTAAACAGACCTTTCTAGTCCAATGTAATGTCTCTTATAGCTTCAGCTAATCTCTTTTCTTATAACAGATTCAAGAAATAATGTCAAGAAAATCAAAGTAAAAGCTAAGTAAATGTTGAATTTAACAGGTGAAGAACGTATCGTGTTTAAGTTTGATATTTATGATGAATCATTTGGTGAAGCACGCAGCCTTCTTTCTCGCTTTTGTGAAATTTTAGCATGTGATTGCTCTTTATTTTCAATCAACTTTGATAAATGGTCGAATTTACCTATGACATACTTCAATCGCGTATTCGATCATATTATAAAGGTATAAGCTCTAAATTCTAACGACTATATATACCACTGCTTATTTTTGTGAGAGACAGACAACTATTTATTTATTTTTGTTTTTGAATTTTATATTTGCATGTAATAGTAAAGATAACTAATATTTTTATTTTGAAGCCCAAATTCTTCTTTAACACGGTCGAATCAGTTGTTCGACGACATATTTCTTTATCTATTAAAAAAAAGTAGGCTGCAAATAAGATTAACATGTGGAATGAAGTTGATGATCCACTTAAAAGTAAAGCTCAGATTATGAATAAGGTGTCGGACGGGATCCTACCAGATTAATGAATTTCTTTTATGGAATACAATTTTAAAGAATCAACAAAGGTATTTATGTAAAGGGATTTCTTTATAGTTGTATAATTATTTTTTCCTAATTAATGCTCAAATATATTTTTATAAGAAAATGCGTCAAAGAAATCGTGAAAATCAAAAGAAACAGAAAATTCCTCACACTGGTGGCTTCAAAGCCAATGCTACAAGAAGGGCCAAAATGGTGAGCGAATTAACCTCGAATGTAATTATTCCTAAATAGTAAATTATTTTTATTATATTTTTTAATTTATAGATGGCTGAGTTTGGGCAGTAGCCTGGAAAAGCACAAATGTACATTGCTACTCGTAAGAATCAAGATAGAGTATATGTTAATGAAGCGACAAAAGAAATATGTGTGAGTTTTACTTATGTGCCATAGACTATTATTGAGCAATTAACCACGGTATGTCAAATGAATTTATATTATTAATTTATTTTGACAACAAATTTTCTATATGTAGGAAAAAATTAAGTCAGCTTTGAGCCAAAGCACCATAGATGAGTCTCAAGTTTCGCCAAATGATGTCGTTGGTATGGTGCTAGGGCAAGAGAACTCTAGAAGGGTGAGATGCTTGGGATTAGGAGTTGTTCCTAGTAGAATTTTTTTAAAAGTTAGACCTCGTTTTGGTGGTACAATTACATCAGGTAATGGAGGTTCTTGTTCATTTCAATGTCAAGAAAACTACAATCAAATGATGAATTTTGACAATCAAATACTAAGTGCTTTGAAGGCATATATGATAATGAAAGAAGGAACGATACCAGAACAATTTGTGGGCTCTTTGATTCTCCTTCAATGATTTCTCCCACAGCAGTAAGTAAAGTTCTCTTTATTTTTTTAATCTCGGTGTTTGATCACTTCTCCTATTTAACTTTGGATAACTATTCCCAGTACATGAACCTAAGGGTAGTTGAGTGTAGTTTTGTGCTTGATGGTCTTTTCTTGCCTAATCTCTTCAAACTGCACATTTAAAATGAAAATATTAGAAAAAAATACTTGTATGTTACTGTATGTTGAATGGTATTAATTGTATGTTGTATGAATTGACGTAACTTTTATCTTATGCCTATTGGAACACCTAGTGAAAGAAACTCTTTTTAAGGGATCTGAATGCATCTGTTTAACTCTGCAGTTAGAATATTTGATTGGGATTCTGTTTTAGTACTTGTTTTGTGATTATTAATACTGGCTTGTGAAACTTAACCCGCAAAAGTTTCCCCTGTATACCTACTGAATGACGTGACCTTGTGTGTAAGGCAAAAACTTATCATGTAATGGTTAGTCATGCCCTTGTCTGTAGGGAAAGAAGATTTAGATTTAGAACTGTAAGAATAAACTCAATTTGCTATATATTTCCAGTATTGGTGGTGGTTGTTAGTACTCTGGTGCAATCTATATGTTTGGCATGTAAACAAAAAATTAGGATCATCGTGTGAATTATCGAAGTCAATAGTATACATCTCTTATTTCGGTATGTGCTTTTGTCATCAGAATTTTAATCTAACATTATGGTTACTATCAGAGTAGGTGGTAACAAAAAATTACTAAGCGTGTGTTGGTCTGTCTACTCATTCGTCTTCAAATTTGAAATATTCTTTTTGAGTTTGAGCTTGCATTGATATCATGTCAACTCATTTTGAGCCTGAATTAGGCTAGGAAATTAGAGAACATGATGTTTGCATTAGTTTGAAAGCAGTAAGAATATCGGATTATTGTAGAAAATAGTGTAGAAAATCAACAAAATGAATCAATAGCAGTAGAAAATAGAAGTGAAAAAAATGATGAATAAGGCCAAAGAGAAGAGCAAATCTAAGGAGATTTTTGTTGCTGATGTTGAAACTGCTTCAAAGGAAATATCATATGCTAATATTTCTTCAAGTTTTATGAGTAGTTTTGAGGAGTTTTATCTTGTTGTCAACTCACTTGCTGGTGTTTGTAAAATGTTGGAACTACTTGGTCCTTTTAAAGTTTTATGAGTAGTTTTGAAGACATTTCAAAGTTTACATATAAAGGGGGAAGCAATTCTAACAACAACAAGAAGGTGATGAAAAAGGTCAGTAAAAAATGAAATTGATCGATCGATCGATCGATTCATCCATTCGATTTTTGCTTTATTAATTTCTCAGCATCGTTTTCTAATTCTCTGCATGAAATCATGTTGGTGTCTTTTTTATTTTTTAAAATTTTGTGTCAAGTCAAATTAGATCATTCTTTTTTAAACGGACGGAGTAAAATTTCATTTATTTTTTTCTCTCTTTTAAACATTGTGTCAAGTTAGTGTTATTATATTCACAAAATTGTAAAATTGTGCTTGGTGATTGTCGCGGTGCTAACTGTCCCTTACTCTCTGAGTGGACTATGTGTATCACTGCTAACAAAGTTGACATAGAGAGAGATATTTGTATTTTTTTGAGATAGAGTGATTTTATAGAGAGATGAAAAAGAATTCATCAACTGCAAAAGGTGAAATGGTTGAAGAGCCATTGCTTCTAGATGTTACTGAAACTCAAAAGGGTGGCTTTAGGACTTTGCCTTTCATACTTGGTATTATTCCCTTTTTACTTTTTATTTTTTTCTGTTATAGTCGTAAAGTTGTTGTTAGGTGACAGAAGGTGATGAATAAGTCATAGAAGGTGGTTTAATTTATTAGTATTGAATTACTGGTTGGTGTCTCTTTTGTTATTTAGATGCTTGTTGTTTACTTGTCTCTTAAATAATCTTAACAGGGTTTGTTATTATATTTGCTCTCTAGCTCAATTTACTTGATACTTTTTTAATTCTATTCTATTTCAAAATGAAAGTGATACATAAAAACTGTATGTTGAATGGTACTCAAGTTCCTAGTCTGATGAACTAATTGAGTAATTTAAAACTGTAGTGTGGAGTAGTTGTTGATTGATCTATTTACATTTATTGTGATGTTTTTAGTTGTTCTTAGTTGTATGCAGATATAAATGTTTTATAATAAGAACTGAAAGTTTATTTGATTGGTTTTTATACTTTGCATTTTTATGTAGCCAAGTGATGCGGCTAGTGGACCCATTTCGCCCATGGATGCAAGAAGACCACGTGATGATAGTGATCCTGATGACAGTCGTTGATTTCATTGCAAATTGTCTTGGATATTCAATTATGTCTTGGATGTAATTGTGTGGTTGGAGTGAATCTTAGAATATTGAAGGTTTTGTGTTTAAATTTAATTTTGGAGTTTGAGGATACTAGTTAATGCTGAAAATTTGGAGTTTGAAGATGTTAATGTTGAATATTTAATTATAAATTTTAATGTTGAATGTATTTTTTACATACTTGTCAATTACAATATTTAATTAGTCATGTTGTGTTAATGATATATGAATTGAACAAATATTGGATTGTAGGTTGTGCCTAAAGGAACAATTAAATTTGAGCTAAAATTAGAATTTATAATTAGTAATTGAAATTGATGGGGCCCACTAAAAATTTTTTTTAAAAGAAAAAAAAATTGAGGAGATTTTAAACCGCCGCAATTTGTAAATAAAAATTTATTATAAAAAAGATTAAATTTAGAGTAACGGGGGTCGACCGCCGTAAAATAACTGCCGCAAATTAATTATGGCAGTCAGAAAAACTGTGGGGGTTTAAAACCCCCCGCAAAATATAAAATTAACCCCCATAATTTAACTCATTTTTTGTAGTGTAAGAGAGAAAAAAGGGATGAAAAGTTAAAAAAAAAATAGATTGATTTTTTAAAAAAAGTGAGAGAAATGATGTTTAAATGCTAAAGTATGGTGGTGCTTATGATGGACTTGAGTCACTTTTATCCATGTATATCCTATCCATTCTTAAATCCACATTATAGCCCTATAAAAATCCTACATGATACCAACTCAAAGACTCCTATATTAGTGGAGAACCATATTATAGGCAAGCTATGGTAATTTCGAATAATTTGAGGTACTTCTTTATTAAGAGTCAGAGAATTTTCTAACTATGCCCTTCTTTTGATTTATATTGATATATAGAATGATTTATGGGCATTTCTCTTCATTTGGTGAGACACACTGGGAATAAGAAAATATTGTAATTTTGATTCTCAATAGGTGAATATAAGTGCGGTTAAAATTATGTGAACTCAAAATGTAATCTTAGTGAAATTTTCTTTGCAGAAGATTTCAGAATTTTACTTAAAATTTTAGCCACTATTTTATTTTGTATCATTTGCTTGAGGACGAGCAAATATTCAAGTGTGGGGTATTTGATAAGATATATTTATTAGTATATTTTTATATATCAAATACCAAGTATTTTAAATAAATATGAATAAATATATTCTATTCTCGCATATTTTCTAATAAATCTTTCAGGAATAAAAAATTATGCAAAAAAAGAATAAAATATAAGTCAAGGAAGGAAGATACATCTGCTACAAGTTTATCAACAAGATCTTTGAATTTCTCATCAAAGTTTCATGCCAAAATCTCATCAAGATTGCATGATATCTTTGCATGCAAAATTCTCCTCAAGATATCATGATATATTGATATTGTATTTGAAATTTTCACCAAAGCCTCCATAAAAAAATTTCTATAAATTGGGAAGGGTCTTTCATTGTAAAAAAAAATACACACCCTGAAAAAAATTCATTTATCTTGTTTTCTTTCTCTTCTTTTCTTTTTCTTTAGTAGGATAATATTTTCTTAGTAGTCTTATATTTTCTCCATAATGAAGTAATTTCTTTTGGTTGGGATAGTTGATGAATCTCGATATACATATATATATATATATATATATATATATATATATATATATATAAAATACTGTCTCAGTTTTAATACTTGTTTCGCCTGCAAGTTTCACTTACATATTCATATTGTGCCGAAATAATAACTTTATCTAATTATTATTTTCACATCTATCTATTTTATCTCTAAGTTATTTTTATATTGATTTTGTAATTCTCACAGAGCAAAATTAATATATAATGACTAATGAGTAAAATAGTAGATGGAGAGTAATCTTTAGTTATTTATTATTTTAAATCTTTAATTGTACTTCTCTTAGTCCTAATTCTCGCGGAGGAATTAACTCAAGCAAATTTATTGATTTAATGATCTCTATCTTATTTCTTTTAGTCTTAATTCTCAGGAATTAACTCAAATAAGTTTATTGATTTAAGGGGTCTTTATCTTATTTCTTTTAGTTTTAATTCTCACGGAGGGATTGATTCAAATAAGTTTATTGATTTAAAAACTAATCGCAAGAGGTCGTTACACCTTTTTAGCACAATTCAAGCAAGAAAATATTTTGATTCAATTGTCACTAGTCTTAAATTATGTAATTGGCATAACCTCACGGAGTGTTAATTAATTATTTATTTCTTGGTGAACTAAATGTAATTGTATTAGCAATGAGCAATTATTCTTTAGATAAAATATATGTGGAAATTGAGATTTTATTATAAAAATATTATCAAGTGAATTCAACGATTCCCAACTCTTTTTAATTATAATTTTTTAGAGAGTAATTAATTCAAGTTTTAAGTAATATATATAATTTTAATTTTAACATTCATCATTTTGATTCTCTCAAATAATAATAAAGATAATACAAATTTGTAGCCTAGGTGGTTCCAATCTCGGTGGGACGATATCTTAAACTATATTAGAATTTGACAGAGTACGAGCAAGAAAATCTTATACATATTGGCCTCGTCAGATATCGAATTTGTTTTTTGATTGATTACAAATGCCTAATGCCATCCCCTATTTATACTTGTGTAGGGATGATTCTAGATATTACAAATCTAGAGTATTCCATACTCTTCTACCAGTATCATCATCAAATATGTAACACGCTAGAACATCTAGACTTGTCCTAAGTACAAATATCAAAGAGACTACACTATAATTTTCTAAATTCTTCTACCAAGAATTACCTTGAATATATAGATATTTCTTCAAGTTGATTATCCTAAATACTACACTAGACTATTTTAGAAACTTAGCTAGAAATACATGATTTCAAAAAATCTTTAAAGTGATTTTTTGGAAGGTACCTCAAGCTTGTCGCAGAAGAACTTAATCAAAGCTTTGAACCATGTCTTGGTGAAAATCCTTGAAATTTTTTCTCGACTCTTCTAACTTCTTCAAATAATGAAATTTCTCTATCATCAATTGGTACTTGTTGAGTTTTATGATGTTGACTTCTTGACCCCCCCCCCCCCCCCCCCCCCCCCTCACCTCTTCCGTAACTTTATTAACTGGAGACACATATATGATGGAAAAGTTTGAATCTCTAAGATTCAAGATTTTAGAACCTACTCTTTCTGAAGCAACTCCACAACAAAAAGATATTTCATCTGTATCAACCTCCTCGTTTAATTTGATGATGACCTGATCATCAATTTTCTGTCAAACCTTAGTATCAATGATTCACCACTAAATTTCGTTTCTAGCTCTTCAATCATAATGTATATCTTTCCATCTAAAATTGGGGCTTCATCGTTCATCAGATCTTTAACTTCTTCATCAACTTTCAATATTTGCTCTGATCCAATGATTGAACTTGATACGATTGATGATTGATCAGGGACTTCAACTTCTAGTACATCTCCCTTAATAGTTTCTTCAATAAAGTCATCACTGGCATATTGAGTTTCAGACGTTGTCTTCTTATAATCTACTTCAATATCCTTCATGTCCAGACTTTTATTGTTATTTTCAAGATCTGCTTCTTTGATTTTATTGATAGCAGCTACCACATCTTCTTTCTGAACGTCTTTAGTGTCACTTTATTCTTATCAGTGCCTTCCTGCTCTACATGATGTATTGTATTATATTCGATCCAATCTCTTTCCAAACTTATGAAAGACAAGGCATTTATTGCTCGACTCTTAGCAACTAAGCATCTTTCCCAACCTTCTTCTTCTTCAACAACTTTTTCAGTATCAGTCATGTTGCTCTCCATGGCTTGGCAATATCTTCTTATATGTCCTGATTTGCCACATCAATAACATCTGTGAGACTTCTTAGTATAATTGTTAAAAGTCTCTTCCTTCTTTTCAGGCGAGCTTAAACCACTTGAGAATTGAGTGTGAGGCATATCTCTTACTTTTCCTTTAACATTCCTCTTGTCAATTACAAGAGCATTTTCTTTCCTTTCAGTGACAAATTCACCCGCCAATTGTTTGGCTAGTAACTCCTGTGACTTCTCAAATTCCTTCAAGGATGGCTGTTTAGCTCATCCTTGAATTGATGTCACAAAGGAAATATATTCTGATTTCAAACCACGAATGATAATTCTTCTCATTCGTGCTTCAAAGATAGCCTCGTCTGTATTCAATAAAAAAAATTCAGAACATAAGTTCTTAATCTTTAAAAAGTACTCGGCAATAGAAAGATTCCCTTGAGTGGTGTTAGCTAATTCATTCTCCAGTATCTGTAGCCGAGCTTCATTCTTTTTGTTGAATAACTGATCGAGGGTCCTCCATATTTCATGGGCTGATTTGCACCTTAAAATATGATCGGATAAACTGGAGGAGATGGTTCTCTTCGAGATGAACTCCGCCTTCGCATTAGTCTACTTCCACTTTTTGTATGCACCATTATTTTCTGATCCATCGACAGGAGGACTTGTGTTACTTTCGTTGACAATATCCCATAGGTTCTCACCCACAAGGTATGATTTCATACATGTTTTCCATACCTTGTAATTGGACTGATTCAACAACTTCATTCCCAGTCTATTAACGCGGCCGCTTAAATCCATTCACACAAATCAGTTGAATCAACCACAAATCCGATCTTGAAATAAACACAAGTCAATCTACGACTTTGACTCTGATACCATGTAGAGAATAGCAAAAGAAAGATGTAATTAGGGAGATCTTCTACTAGCCCAAGATCGTTAACTCAGATCTAAAGATTCAACTAAGAAGAGGAAGCTATGAAAGTAGAAGGAAGATATTGAATTTGTTTTTGGTTGATTGCAAATGTCTAGGGCTGGCAATTTCATTCCATATTTGTGAAAAGACTCCATTTAACCCATATTTATTGAATTGGATCACTCATATTTCAAATGGGTAAATATGGACTTCAACTCATTTTAAAAGCTCATACAAATATGGACAAAATGGGTAAAATATGGGTACCCATTTAAACACAAAGATCACTCACTTATGCTTAAAATTTTAGTAATTTTTTTTCCTTTCTAGTTTCTTTTCTTATTTTTTTTGTTTTTTCTTTCTTTTTTCCTTTAATTTACTTTTTTGCTTTTTCATTTTTTTTTATTTTTTACTCGTTTCTTGTAATTTTTTTTTCTTTCACATTTTTTCATCTATTTTTTTTCTTTGTATTTTTTTCGTTTTTCCCTTTCTCATTCTTATTTCATCATTCATATTCGCTTGAGACCTACACGAGTTAATTAATTTAAACTTCTAATTATTCCATTTAGCCTATACAATTTATAGCATCTCTTATCAATTAAATATAATCTATAGTCTCACTCCTTTATTATTATTGTTTTCTATCTTTTATTTCTCTTTCTTTTTTTTCTTTTCCCTTTTTTTCTTTCTTTTTCCTTTAATTTACTATTTTTTCTTTCCTTTTTCCTTTAATTTACTTTTTTTCTTTTTCATTTTTTTATTTTTTCCACTTATTTTTTACTCGTTTCTTACACTTTTTTCTTTCTTCTATTTCATCAATTTTTTCCTTTTTCAATTTTTTTCTTTTTTCTTCGCATTTTTTTTTGTATTTCCATTTTCCCCTTTTTCATTCTTGGTTCGTCATTTTTGTCATTTTTCTTCTTTTTTTATATTTTTTTCCTCATCTTTTTTTCATTGCATTTTATATTTTATAAATTTTTTTACTTTAAATTTATTTGTATCGTACTATATATCTCAAATAATTTTATTATTTGTATTGTAATAGCCTAGTTATCAATATGTACAATTTATCATTTGTATTTATATACAAATAAGTGTATGAATTAATTATATTTTCTCGAGACTAAAATATATAAATATACAATGTATCATTCAATGCAAATGTGTCATTAGTATTTGTATATCAAATTGTGACTGCCAAAGATATTTGGTTTGATGAATGTAATCTCAAGATCTTTCAGGATACTATCTTTGTATCTGTCTATTAGGTGGAGTCCACTTGAGTGTGCTTACACAAATTATAAATGTTGAACGAATATAAATCAATATGTGTTTAGGGTATTTTCGTTATCATAAAAAAATAGAAAAAAAGAAAGAAAGAAAGAGAGGTAAAAGTTAGAGATAGAAGAGAGAAAAAACATAAAGAAAGAATTGAAGAAAAAAATACAAAAAAAAATCAAAAAGGAAAAAATAATGAAAAAGGAGAAAAGGAAAAAGAAAAAAAATGATGGTAAATACAAATATACTGAGTGGTTATGATATTTCAGTCATCATCCATAATTTGTACTCGACTTAACCATGTCCTTAAAAAAAAAATATAAAACATAAAATACAACGAAAAAAAATGAGAAAGAAGTAAAAGGAAAATAAAATAAAAAATAGAAAAAAGGAGACTAAAAAGGAAAAAAAAAAAAGAAAGAGAAGCAATGGGTAGAGATAGAAGAGAGAGAGAAAAAGAAATGAAAAAAAATGAAAAAATAAAACTAGAGGCTACATATAGAAAAGAGAGAGAGAAAAAAACTAAAAAGAAAAAAACTAAAAAAAAACATACGAAAAAAAAGTCAAGTTGATATGATATAGAAGTTTTATGTTTTTTATTTTAGGAGTTAAAGTGGGTTGGACCATTTTTACTCAATCCATATTTGACCAAATTCATATTTACCCATATTTATATGGGCGGATTGCAATCCAAACCATTTTTGCTCGATCTATATTTAACCCATCCAAATTCAATCCAATCCGCCCGTTTCTCACCCCTACAAATGTCTAACGTCATCCCCTATTTATACTTGTGTAGGAATGATTCTAGAGGCTACAAATCTAGAGTATTCTATCCTCTTCTTCAAATATCATCCTCAAATATCTAACACTCTAGAATATCTAAACTTGTCCTAAGTACAAATATCAAAGAGAGTACACTATAATTTTCTAAATTCTTCTACCAAGTATTACCTTGAATATATAGATATTTCTTCAAGTTGATTATCCTAAATACTACACTAGACTATTCTAGAAACCTAGCTAGAAATATATGTTTTCAAAAAATCTACTTTAATATTTTCACAAAATTCAGGTATTTATAGCAATCAAGGTATTGTTTCATAAAGAGAAACAATGATTCAGAAAGGTGCACTCATTCATAAAGGTGCAACTCTTCCGAAAAGGTGCAACTCATCGAAAAAGTCATAACTCATTGAAAATGTCATAACTATTCAATCCGAAAAGGTGTCTATTCGAATTGTATCCTTTCTCTTGACATCTTTTTGAAAAAATACATATTCATTTTCCGTTCACACCTCTTAAAAACCAAACAATATTTTATTCGAAAATTAAGTTTTCAGTTATTGTTATAATATTTTTTATTTTACGACTAATATACTACCTCCTTTTCAACTTATTTGACGTAATTTCCTTTTTAATTCATTAAAAAGGAATGATTTTTTTTAATAATATTTTAATTTCATCTTTTCACATGACATATTTAATACCACAAGATTAAAGAACATTTTAATACATTCAACATATCTTTAATTTAAGGTTATAAAATTTAAAATTTTTCTTTACCTTTAAAATTTTATATTAAATTAAAGAGTTAATACATAAAAATGACCCTAAACTTGA
>NC_061116.1:139055058-139083960 GCF_002878395.1 Capsicum annuum | reverse complement strand
TTATATTAAATTAAAGAGTTAATACATAAAAATGACCCTAAACTTGACATCAAATTATAACTTTGACCTTAAACTTTGACAGTACACAAATATGACCTTTAACTATTCAAAACTGCACAAATATGACCTCCAATCCTATGTGGCAAAACGCGTGTTCAACACGCAAAATTGGGTGCGTCCAGCTTAAAATTTAAGGGCATAATACATAAATATGACCTTAAACTGTGACAGTGCACAAATATGATCTTTAACTATTCAAAACTGCACAAATATAACCTTTAAATGACTCTTCACTATTTTTTTTTTATTATTTTTGGCTCAAAGATGAAAATGACATCTAATTTCTTTTGTCATTGCGGAAAAAAAACAATATTGAAGATTTATTAATTAGGCGGGTCAGCCTCATATGAAAAAATTGAGCAGCTATGTATATATATTATAAAGTAGAGAACGAATTTAATTTATATAATATATCTAAATATTATTTATTTAAATATTAAATTAAAGATGAAACAATACTAATAATAAAAAAATTGTAGTTTTAATAAAACATTATTAAATTAATGTTATTAAGGATAGTAGTAGTAGTAATATATTAAATTAACGTATCAAATTAACGTAATCAAAATGTTATTAAATTAACGTTATTAAATTAATGAGGGGCAGACCTACGTGGTTGCCATGCAGTTCACCCGAATCCATTCGGTAAAAAAATTACGTTGTATATATATAAGATAGAAAATGTATATTTATGTACGTATATTAATGTTGAAACACATGAAACAAGGCACTTAGATAGTCCGGTGATGTTATTTGCTCTTCTTGGACACTTCCTTCAGCCTACTGTGCGGGTTCAATCCCTGCTAGTGTCAGTTATTTTTTAAATTAAAAAAAAAAAGCTAGGTGCGGCTGCTATAGAAATAAATAAAATAATAATAATAATTTTTTAAAATGAAAAAAAGTTAGGTGCTGCTACTATAGAAATAAATAAAAAAATTATTATAATAATAATAACAATAATAACAATAATAATAATAATAATAAAACAATGTCGTTTTAACACAAAAAAATAAAATTTTGACAGTGCACAAATATGACCTTTAACTATTCAAAATTGCACAAATATGACCTCTCCAAGTCAGCCCTTTTAACAGTGTGACACCATGTGATTGGATTACCTTTCCACGTAGGCGCGAGTGAGACTCACGCATGGGGTTGCAAAATCGGAGATCATATTTGTTCAGGTTTTGAATAGTTAAAGATCTTATTTGTGCACTATCAAAATTTATGATCAAAGTTATAATTTGATGTCAGGTTTAGGGTCATTTTTATGTATTAACTCTAAATTAAAATATGTCTAACTATTTTAAAATGAAAGAAATAATACTGGAGTACTTTTTTTGGAAAATAATTCTGATCCAACAAGCACCAAATTGTACGAATATTCTATGTGAAAATGGAATATTAATCTGAAAAAACCTCATAAATGTTGTATCTCAAATTTACAAAGTTATTTATGGACTAGATCTGCAGATTGGAACAATGGGATATCCATGCGGTTGCTTTAGCTTTAATTTTGTGGAATATAAATGACCACGTAAGTTGAATCCACATCCGCTATTTAATTGTGACAACAAATAATAGACAGTGAATGGTGAGGTCACGTGCCTTAAAAATTCACTGATTGAGGATACTCCTTAGTTTCTAGAGAGTTTATAAAATCGAAAGAAATTACTAATATATGTGACTCGCATAATCAACTTTAGTTAACCCACTTTTTAAAGATATTTAATTATATTAATTAACGCTTAATGTTAAAATGTAAAAAAAAAAAAAATTGAATTAATATTAAAAGTATACTTTTAATAAATTAATTTTATAAATAATATTTTAAAATTTTGAATTTAATAGTTACTATTTTATTTAGTTATTTAATATTAAAGTAATACAAAAAGTTAATAATAAAGTTCTCTTGTTCTCTTCGACAGTATAAATAAAATTAAAAAAATTAATTTTAATATGAAAGTTAAATAATATGAAATGGAGGAAGTGGTATACCCAAATTTATATTATTGACACAAACATTTTATCTATTTTTTTTTTTGAGATAGAAGAAAATCTCACGGGACAATAAAAAGAAAATCTCACAGGACAATGGTGTAAATCACAAAAGGATGTCTTTATAGTAAAATCTAACGGCGGTAGTTGGGAAAACCCAGGGGCTGTGTTTGTGTTGGACTAAACCTGTTAACGGGGCTGGGTCGGGTCAATTTGAAATTGGCCCGTCAAATTTAAATGGACTGTGGGCTGATTCGATTTTGGGCCAGGTTAAACGAATCGGTTCAATTTCGGGCTCAATTGTAAAATTTCAAGGAACAATTCGAGACCGATCTACTACAGCTAACCCGGTCCAACCCACCTAAATCTGATTAAAATCCGATCAAAATCGATCAAAAAAAAATTAAAGTTTTTTCTTCAATATACACTATATATACCCACCTATATACATTTTAAATACGTTAAACAATATATATACATTATGGGTGTGTTTGGTATGAAGGAAAATGTTTTTCATGAAAAATATTTTCCTAGAAAATGTTTTGCTAGAAAACAAGTTGATTTCTTACTTGTTTTCTTATGCTTGGTTGGTGGATGGAAAATATTTTCCATTTTCGAAAAATATTTTCTAGTATTTGATTAGTGAATGAAAAAATATTTTTCAAAACATACATTTTAGTGTTTAACTAAAGCATAACAATACATTTTAGAATTCTTTTTAAAAAAATAAATTAAAAAATTAAATTCTTTTTTGGGAAAAGGGTTGGTGGGCGGGTGAGTGGGGGTGTCAGAATAGGCAATAGGGGTGGGGTAAGAAAAAGTTTTGAATTTATTTTGTTAAAAAAAATTAAAAATATTGACGGGGGAGGGGGTTAGTAGGAGCTGGGGTTCAGGGTAGTGGAGTGAGGGGAAAGGGGGAAGAAAAAATTAATTTTTTTTTAAATAATTTTTTTTTAAGGTTGGGGTGGGGGGGGGGGAGGGATGGGAGAGGGGGAGGGAGGGTAGGGGTTGGGGGTAAGAGAAAAGTTTAAATTTTTTAATAAAATGTAGATATTGTTTTTGGAAAGGGGGGCTGATAGGGGTAGGGGTGGGGTGGGGGTAGGGGATGGATTTAGAAAAAGTGTTGAAATACTTTTTAAAACAATTGAATTTCGGGGGGTGGGGATAGGGGTTAGGGTGGGGTGAGGGTGGGGGTAGGGATAAGCGTAGGGGTAGGGGTTGGGTGGGAGTAGGGGTGGTGTCGAGGTGATAGGGTATTGGGGGCGAGGTAGATGATTTTGAAAATTATATGAACATTTCAACTTTAAAGTGAGGTTAAAAGAGAGTTTTGGAAAATGTTTTCCTTACTTTTTGAAAGAAAGTCATTTTCCTTAGATTTAAGGAAAATAAGTTGGTTTGGTAAACATTTTTCAAAACATATAAGCCAACCAAATATAAAAAAATAGAAAAACATTTTCTGAAAAAAATATATATATATATATATAGTATATAATACATTAGAATTTTAAAAAAATATATACATATATACACAATTACACATGTAATCGTGTATACGACTATAGTTTAGTTAAATATATATACTACTTTAAATAAAATATATACTACAAGATATATACTACAATATATATACTAATTTATAAAATATATACACATGTATACGTTAAATATATATTTCTTTAGATTCTATAGAAAATATATACATATACATACGTACCATTCAATATGTATGTACTACTTTAAATAAAACATATACTACAATATATACACACACTATATATATAGTTATATACTAATTTATAAAACATATACACATGTATACATTAAATATATACTACTTTAGAGTCTATGGAAAATATATACACATATATACG
The DNA here is from genome assembly GCF_002878395.1 of Capsicum annuum. NCBI lineage: Eukaryota > Viridiplantae > Streptophyta > Magnoliopsida > Solanales > Solanaceae > Capsicum > Capsicum annuum. Next base: position 139,080,031 of record NC_061116.1, on the reverse strand, counting down.
TACCATTCAATATATGTACTACTTTAAAGCATATACTACAAGATATATACTACAATATATATACTAATTTATAAAACATATACACATGTATACGTTAAATATATACTACTTTAGAGTGTATAGAAAATATATATACATATATATGTATCATTCAATATATGTATTACTTTAAAAAATATACATACAACATATAAACACTATGTATATACTAATTTATAAAATATATACGCATATATACGTTAAATATATACTTCTTTAGAGTCTATAAAAAATATATACACATATATACATACCACTCAATATATGTACTACTTTAAAAAATATACATACAACATATAAAAACTAAATATATACTAATTTATAAAACATATATCCATGTATACGTTAAATATATACTACTTTAGAATCTATAGAAAATATATACACATGTATACGTATCATTCAATATACGTACTACTTTAAAGCATATACTACAAGATGTATACTACAATATATATACTAATTTATAAAATATATACACATGTATACGTTAAATATATACTACTTTAGAATCTATAGAAAATATATGCACATATATACGTACCATTCAATATATATGTACTGCTTTAAATAAAACATATACTACAATATACACACACTATATATAGTTATATACTAATTTATATAACATCTACACATGTATACTTTAAATATATACTACTTTAGAGTCTATAGAAAATATATACACATATATACGTACCATTCAATATATGTACTACGTTAAAGCATATACTACAATATATATACTAATTTATAAAACATATACACATGTATACGTTAAATATATACTACTTTAGAGTCTATAGAAAATATATACACACATATATATGTACCATTTAATATATGTACTACTTTAAAAATTTACATAAAACATATAAACACCATATGTATACTAATTTATAAAATATATACACATGTATACGTTAAATATATATTACTTTGGAGTCTATAGAAAATATATACACATATATACATACCATTCAATATATGTACTACTTTAAAAAATATGCTACTTAATATAATAAATTAATAATACTTGATAGTAAATTAGTAATATATTAAAACTAAGTATTTAATTTTAATTAGAAATTCAATTCAAATTATTAAATGGAAAAAATTACAAAGTAAGGAGTGAATGAATGTTATATTTTATTGATTGTAAAATGATTCAAAATTTATAATGTACATGAATGAAAAATCTACAAAATTTTCATCATTTTTTTCAACTCATACATGTTAATATTAACGGGAACTTGCATAGGATAGTCAAAGTCTATGGGGGCAAAACCATGCATTGGACTTAATTGTGTTGAGTTCTCACTTAAAGTCATAATTTCTTCAAGATTTTGTTCGTCTTTCGGCTCCACCTCCATTCCTTTATTTATTCGTTCCGCTCTAATCCTATCTTGAAGGAAAACTAGAACATTCATAGCATTGTTTCTCAATGAGTGTCGGTTGTCTCCAAGCTGTTGCCGTCCCTGACTAAAAGAGCTCTCCGATGCAACGGTTGACATTGGAACATTAAATATATCTCTAGCTAATCTTGAAAGCACAGGATATTGTGTTTCATTATTCTTCCACCAATCCAATGCGTTGATCTATCGTCTAAGATCCTCTATCGGCGTTCGAAGATAATACTTAAGCCATTCCCGAGATGTTGTTGTGTAAGTTCCCTTCTCAAAACTGTTTCAAATATTTAAATCATAAACATAATCAGGAAAACCACTAAGTGCAGGCCTTTTAGAAGCTAGTGGCTCCTCGAGAGAATGAGGAGCGACAGTTGGAGTGATATTTGTCGGTACAGCTAAATCAAGTAAATCAGCATAACAGTTATATAATTTATCTATCTAAATGTTCGCATCACTCATAGTCGTATACAAATCTGGTTGTTTTTGTTCTTCATCATCAGAATCATTGTTAGTATTTATCTCTAAGTTAGAATAAATAAGAGTACTAAAGTGGCACATCGTATTAAATTCCATAACGGATTTAGTAAAGCACCAACCAAGTAAATAGGGGGAATTGGAAAAAAATATTTTTAAAATTTTGCAAACATAGCACCAACAACTTCTTTGTAACCTTCTTTATTCTTATGTTGTTTGAGCAAAGCAGAAATATCGGATATATATGCCAAAATATTACAAACAATAGGATAATAAGCACCGAAAAATTCAACCGTAGCTATATAAATTTTTTTCAAAAAATTAACAATATCATCAATTACGGCTCAATCAGAATCATGTAGCATACATTCAATCGAATCAGCAAATGAACCACAATGTTGGTTAAAAGTTAGTGTAATAGGAACTCTATAAGCATGACAAGTTTTTAAATAATCATACGTTGCATTCCATCTAGTATTACATTCTTCAGGCATCAATATCGGTCTAAGTCCATTTTCTTGACATTTAACTTTAGATTCTCTAATTCTTTTTCTTCGATTACTTCCTTGAATAAAGCTAACAGCAAGCCGAATTTTTTTAATATAAAGCTAAAAAAATTTAAGATCATCTCTTACAATTAAATTATATATATGACAAACACACTTAACATGAAATATTTCAGGTAACGATGGAGAGAGCTTAACTTTTAACTTTGTAATAACAATCTTGTTGTTAAAAACATTATCAAAAGCAATACATAAGACTTTTTTTTAATACCATAAAATTCTGTAACTTTACTAATCGAATCGGCAATAAATTTTTCAGTATGTCCACGATCTTCATCATACAAAAAAGCAAAAATATATTTTTGCATAACATAATTTCTATCTATCCAGTGACAAGTAATGGTTAAATAATCATTTTTATTAATATCACGTCCAAGATCAGAACTTAGAGCCATTCTACAATGAATATTTTTTAACAATATAGATAATTAAAAAACATATTGTGAATGGAGTCTAAAATTATCGACCCGACAAGTACTTCTAGGAATACCATTAAACATAAGATTACAGATTGCTTTAATATAAAGAATAAACGCATCCGAAGAAGGGAAACTGAAAGGCAAATAATCCACAACTACCATTTTTGTTATTTCTTTTCGGTCCCTATATTTATTATAATTCTTAATTATCTAACCGGTTGTTGGGTCCATTCTAGTTTGTGTTGGCCCACCAATAGCCTCACCACCTCATGCAATAAATAACTCTCTTTCGTAATTATCATTTATATGTCTCATTAACGTACCCGTACCCCCTTACTTGCCTCCACTTTTATGCTTATATACTTGTTGACAAATATTGCATTGCACCTCAGCATCTCCTATACGTGTAAAAAATTGTCCTGCAATACTAGTTGTTCTACTAGCTTTTGGAGCACAGGGAGAACGGAGAAGACGATTAACCGATTCAGATCTAACGTTAGCATTTCCTACTGCGGGTGTCTCACCAATATTTTCATCATTTTCATCTAAATCTACCGCATCTACTTCATTTTCTTTTTCTATACCGTAATTTTTTTGAGCTTCTACATAATCTATATCGCGAGCACCTACGCCTACTTCTTCCTCAAAAGGTTGACTAAACGGTACCGGAGGCGGAGACATACGGGTATATCTACTACTTGAACTACCTCGGCCGCCAGTAATTCACTTTTTACTACCGCTACCACTTCCAGGACAATTTTTTTTTACACATTTACAGGCGAGGTTTCTTAATTTATCCATAATATAAATCAAACTAAAAAAATTTAAAATACACAAATATAATAAAATTAAATATTCAATAATTAATACACTAATTAAAAATTAAAAGTAAGAGTTGGAACGATAATATCAAATTTTGAAAGTATCCGAAAGTTGCGACTTTAGAAACTTCCACTCATACTTTGTAATCGCAAAATTAAATTGAGCACTTTACGAAATATATAGAATATTTGAATTTTGAGAATTGAGATTTGAGAGAGAATGAGATTTGAGATAATGAAAATTGTGTGAAAAATAATTTGAAAGTGTAGGGTATTTATAGGAATTTTTTGGGGTTTAAAAAAATATTTTAAATGAAAAAAACTTTTTTTTTAATTAAAAAGGGCTAAGTAGCCGTTTGGACCAAAAAACAGTCATATAGCCGTTAGACCAACGGCTACTTGTGGCCCAACGATCCAAAATCCAATATTTTTTTTTAAAAAAAGGTATCCGGACCGATTAACCGGTGAGCCTAGACCGGTTTTGATCCGGGCTCGGTTAATCGGACCCATTTAAAATTAGTTCAGTCTGGGACCCGATACCCTACAACTCAGGAATTGAACGGGCTGAATTATTTAAGTGGGCCGGTTCGAGTTGGGTCAAACTGGCCCGATTGACAGTTTTATGTTGGACTTTCCTTTGAAATGAAAGAAACATAAGAGACATTCAAACATAATTGAGCTTCTCAACCCTTTTCGGTAGTTACGTCAAGTTAGAAAACTTCGCCTTGGCTAGGTCCAAGACCCTATATATATATATATATATATATATATATATATATTTGTGTTTCTAATGTGTTGTTTTATATTTATTTTAGAGTCTTGATCAATTCAAACTTATATTTTTAACAAGTTCGGCTTGTTTTTGTTTAGTAAATGGAGTATTTGGTACCGTTAAATGTAGGTATTTTAAAGTCATAATATATAAATAGATACTTAAATTTCATTTTAATGATAATTAAATATTTTATTTTTGAGAGTGTATATCTCAACATCTCAACTTATTTCTATTCTGTCAATTAAACATTTGAACATACAAAATAATTATCTAAATATCTTCAAAATTTATATGACATATCAATAGCTAATTTGCATGATACATAATGGGGATAAACCAGAGCGTTTAGCTATTAGCTAAAACCAAGGTAAGATTTTAGATATACATTCTCAAAATTTTAATATTCACTTGCCAATTGAACCTAAATTTAAATATATATTTATACATTATGCCTATTTTAGAATAACAACTTACTCAATTTATTCCGACAAAATAAATTCTGAAAGATTGAAGCATAAGCGGATATTGTGGATATTTAAATTGATTTATTTTAAGATGTTTTTAACTTTTAAGCATTTTTTTAATTTTAGTGGTGTTTGAAAAAGTAAAAAAATATTTTTAAACATTTATTTTTAAACTAAAAAATGTCAAAAGCTAAAAATAAAATAGTATAACAACTTATGACGTTTAATTTTTAACTTATAAGTTACATTTTAAAAGTCAATCCAAACATCCCATGCCATCGTTTCAAATATAAGGAGACTTTACTAGTAGTACTCCCCCCTCCCCCCTCCCCCCTCCCTTTAAAAAATGAGTTACTTTTCTTTTTAATTCGTTTCAAAAAAAATTATCCTTTTCCATTTTTGATCAATACTTTAATTACAACTTTCCACAAACATATTTAGGACTACAAGATTAAAGGTCATTTTAGTATATTTGACATAACTTTAATTTAAGATCACAAGATTTAAAAGTTTTCCTTATTTTCTTAAATTTTGTGTTAAGTTAAAATAAATCATTTTTTTTTTAATTGGAGGGAGTAGTCTTTAGTTTTTCAACACTTTCACTTGCAAAATTCCTATTGTTTATAGCTCTTACAATAAGGGATCGTTTAATAGAGTGTATTAAAAAAAAATGCATGTATTAGTTTAATGTATATTACTAATTCTTTATTTCATATATTTTTGCACCCTATGTATAACTAATGCTAGCATTAGTTATTTACTCTATTGTATATTAAGGTGTGTATTACTAATATCTCAAAATCTATGATATTAACAATGCAATAGATTCAATACATGCATTAACATGCTTAAAGGCACTATTAACCCTCAAAAAAAAAAATTCACATCCTTTCTAACATATATATGGAGGATACTTTTATAATTTTTTTTTTAAAATTATTTAATTCATGTTATTTTTAATACATCAATCAAATATTGCATAAAAAAAAATACAAATATAATCAATATAAATATAGCTAATAGAAATATTACTAATACAATCATTATCAACATATTATATTTTATATTATTCTTATACGTCTGACAAACAATTCCTAAGTTTTTTAACTATTTCATTTTCAATAGTATTAAATAAATAAATAATAAGATGTAGGAGTACAACTTTGTGTGCGAATAACGTCAATGCTTTTTTGTTGAGTAAATCCCTCCTTTTTTTCTCTGGTTCCGCTTCTTTGACCTTTGACTGAAGGAAGAATCTCCATCACCCCTTTCCCGCTTTTACTCCCTCCACATACCTCCTCTCCACATCCCCCTATATATACCCTTTCCCTCCTCCCTACCCAACCCTAAATCCACAAAATTTCTCTCTTAAACTCTCATGGCGGACAAGAATTCTCTTATTTCTTCCTCCGGCGACCGGCGCCAACCAACCCGACTGCAACGGCGAGCTCCGACGTCAATAAAAGTTGATCGGGTAACCGATTGGAATATTGCGATACCGCTTTTATCGCCGTTGATTACTTCTCCGACGGATTCCGAATCGGATAACTTGAAGGCAGCGATAAATGCTTTTTCCGGATCCGTCGGTGAGGTGAGGAAAGAACAGCCGGACAAGCCGGGGATGGTGTTTAAAAAGTGGCAGCATCCGGCGGCGCCGTTTTGTTACGAGCCGGCTCCGATGGTGCCTTTCGTGGTATGTGCAGGAAACGCTGATGGGAAAGTTTTCTAGTTTGTGATTTTGAAAATTGTAAGGGCGGGCATATGTAAATGTAGTTCTAGAATTCTAAACATTTTGTTAATAAGTGTTTTAGACTTTTTTTCATGAACAATCTGTACAATTAACAAGTTTTGGTTACTAATCACAAAAGGATATCCATTCAGCAAGCTATTTTTTTTGCAGTCACTCCTCAATGTTGATAAATAAATTGGTGAAAGACATTTTTTGATTTCTCACTCATATTTGGGTACTAGTAATATTGAAGATCTGATTGATTAATTGAGATTTATATCGAGCTCCGAACAATTAGATTCATCTTACCAAAGCCTTTAAATTTGTACCATATGATGGCTGACCGTGTTAGCAAAGCAGAAAATCTTTAAATTTGTAACGGTGATGGCTGACAACGTTAGAAAAATAAAAATTGATATTGTGTACTTAATAAGTGCATAATTCATTTTTTTTTAAGGATTGTCACTTATTAATTGTGCAATTCATTTTTTTTTTTATGAATTGTGCTATTAATAAATGCACAATCCATCCTTAAAGAAAGGAATTGTGCACTTAATAATTGTACAATGTATTTATTAATATTGTATTTCATGTGCTACTTCTTAAAGATTGTGTACCTTCTAATCCACAATCTATTAATAAATAGATTATGCATTTATTATAAGTGGTCAATGCATTTTTTTATGGATTGTGCAATTATTTAATGCATAATTCATTTATTTGTATTGTCCCTTTTTTGCACAATTATGTATTTTTTTTAAATAAATAAAGTAATAATTTATATAGATACAATTAAATTCTTAATAGAAAAATTTATTAATTTCAATAAACCATGTAAACTAAACCTTAGCCTTGGCATTGATTGAAATGCTATGATTTAATTATGAGTTATATGCGAGCAATTGAATTAAAAAACAATCAAAACTTAATTTAAAAATCATATAGATTTAAAGTTAAAGTTTAGCTAGATATATAATTTGGATATCTTTAATTATATATTTTTTCTCTCATAAACATGAAAATTGCACAAATAGTGAATTTATCAAAGTTTGTCCAATTTCTTATGATATAATCTTACTCGTTTCGTCCATTTTTATTTTTTCACTTTTTCGTTAACACAGAAATTAAGAAATAATAAATGATAGGTGTAATTCACCATATTACCTATTGAATATAATTAATTTAATACTTTTAAAATATATTAAATAATAATATTTAATGTTAAGAATAAAATAATATAAATAAATAAAGCAAATAATATTATTTATAAATAGTATATCAAAATATCCGCGATCCCAACAGTCTAACCTACAAGTTTTGAAAATTTAATGAGCAAACTCAAATGAAACACAGAGAGACCCACTAGCATATGATTGACATCCATGGTTATCACGTGCTTGTTCACACTTAATTTTCTGAGTAAATACTAGGAGAAAAGACCTCGATAATGAAAAATAATGAATTTGAGTATTAACTATCTCAATAAATAAAAGACACTATTTATAATTTTTTTTTTTGATAAAAACGCAATCTGGGTGACTGTTAAATCTTACTAGAGTACTAATAAAATGCTGAGAGGAAAGACCTTTTAAGGTTCAAATTTTCACCACTAACCCTAAATTAGTATTTGTTTGGAGATAATTTGACATTAGATTGAAAGTGACACGTGAAACACAATATTAATAAATACATTATGCACTTGTTAAGTGCACAATTCATTTTTTTTTTAAGGATGGTGCACTTAATAAGTGCACAATGTTAATTTTCACTTTTCTAACGTTGTCATCTGTCATTCGTTACAAATTTAAAGGCATTGTGCACTTAATAAATGCACAAAACCTATTTTGATGTTTTTTTTTTATATGGCATACATTGGTTCTTTTTTTAGTTGTAGGGCATATTTTGGTTTCGAATTCTCCAACCTAAGACCTTGTATTGGTTTAAAGGCAAAAAGTGGGATAGGCGAAAATTCAATTTCTTTACTTAGGTGGCTCCACCATCTAGTCAAAAGCCAACCTGTATATTGTTCGGAGGGGCAAATATGATGAAATTAGTTATAGTGGGCTCTCATGTAAAACCAAGGAGTAATTTCAAATATGATAAAATAAGGAAAAACTATTCAAATTGTTATAAAATATAAAGTAAGAACAATAATAATAAATAGAAAGAGAAGAGGTGAGGTTTCTTTATTTCTTTTGAGGATACAATGAACAAAACCCCTCTATTTATAAGGGAAAATACTACTTCATATCCTAATAGATATCAAATAGATCTTGATGGATTAATGGATCATATCTATATTCTTGATAGACTTTCACTATAATGTAAATACATTTATAACACTCTCCCTTGAATGTCTAATTGATAGATAATGTGCCTCGTTAAAATCTTAATAGAAAAAATCTAGTGAAGGAAAAAGAGTACACATCTCTAACAATACGCATATAGGCTGCCTTATTAAAAACATTACAAGAAAAACTTAGTGGGACAAAATCTTGTAAGGAAAAAAGAGTACAACGCGTATTAACTCCCCCTAACGAGAACATCCTTGAACCATTGCATCTCGATCTTGTGCATCATCTTCTTGAAAGTTACAATTAAAACAGACTTGGTGAATAAATGAGTCACATTATCACTTGAACGAATCTATTGCATGTTAATATCATCATTCTTTTGTAACTCATGTATGTAGAAAATCTTTGGTGAAATGTGCTTTGTTCTATCTTCTTTTATGCATCCTCCCTTAGGTTGTGCTATCCATGCTGCATTATCTTCCTATAAATTCATGGGTACTTTGTTATATTTCAAACCATATTTTTCTCAAATGAGATATATCATGAACCTCAACTACATATATTCTCGGCTCACTTCATGAATAACTCTTATCTCAACATGATTCGATGAAGTGGATATGATAGACTGCTTTGTATATCTTCAAGATATGGCAGTACCACCACATATGAACACATAGCTTGTTTGAAACGGAGCTTTATGCGGGTCAGATAAGTACCCAACATTAGCATGACCAATAAGATCGGAACTGCAATCTTTAGAATAAAATAAAATCATGTGTTTGATCCCATTTTGATGTCTCCTAGTAGGAGCAGAACTATACCTTGCTAACAAATTAATTGAAAAGGCTATATCAGACCTTGTAGTATTTGCAAGCTACATGACCTCACTAATTGCACCAAGATATGGTACGCCATAACCAATCCAAATTGGTGTATTTCTCATTTCAGCAAATAATCTATTGCTTTTGAAAACTCTTCAAGAGTTTCAATAATTTTCAAGCTACAAACTTATACAATATAAGAATTATAAATAAGTTTCCCAGAAACTTTTATATGCTTCAAACATTTGGAATCCTTACAAAGTTTTAATATAAATTTTGTCAAGTGGCAATATTCAATATTTTATATGTGACATCTTCAATTGTCTAGACTACAAATCAAATAAGTTTTACACTTATAAAGATGCATCCTTTCATGTCACTTGATAAATATTTTTACGTCGGCATGCTTAAATGAACATAAAATTTGGATCCTCGTAATCTTTCACATTATTGTGTCAATATTGTATCAAAGATATCATTGATGATATATTATTTTGTATCAGTTCACAATGTGACATAACATTTTGAGATCTCATTATTTCATTATTTTCAGGTACCTGAACCTCTCATAAGGTTTCATGAAGTGATATGTAGTAGACTCTTCAAGAGCACATTGCCTTCTTATTATGATTATTTGCTCTTTATCCTTTTCAAGGATTATTTCATTTAGAACCGATTGATCTGCCACGCTTCACGCATGCATAGACCTTATTCTTTAGGGATAGAAAATAGGAGCATTTGTAACTTAATATGAGATGCTTTCGGCATTTGACTTGAATTATCTTTTGAATGAGGATCTGATGATAATTCCTAATATATTTCATAGCTGCTTATAATCTCCCCCTTATATTAGGAAAACTAACATACATCCTCCATCTTCTTTGAGGAATCCATCTTTGGGCATCATAGTATATTCATTAATCGTATATCGCACATCAAAATTATTAGATGAAATAGTTGGTTCCTGACCTTTAACCAATTGAGAGGAAAGAAATAATTATAATTTATTGGTCTAATACAAACAAGTGCTATTGTATGTAACATATCATATTTTTGACTAACACATGAAACTTTTTTCTCATTAGCAATGGTTTAGCTATTTATCGAAGGCATTCAATACCAAACCATCGTCATCAAGATGAATTGTCTTGATTAGACAATCTAAAAATTATGTTCTTAACTCAATTTTATTGAGCAAGCCACTTTATGAATGTCAAACTGCAGATTGATAATAAATGTACATGTGATCATCTTATTGATGCATCTTTTCAAAACATATCACATGATAAGTGAACGGGCCCCTTTTCACCTTTTATACTTTTCAAATTTTAAGGGATCCAATCTCAAAATTAGTTGGTCCTACCAACTTATTATGAGAACAAGAAACATTAAATAATTCTTGAAGAATTTTCTAGTTCTTCAATACATGTCTAATACACAATATGCACATCTTTGAGATGTCACAATCGTTCATATCAACTTATGAACTCATTTACAGTAGTAAACACAAGTTTACCACGACATGTATTTTTTTAGTAAATTTCAAATTTACTATTACATGAATAATTTTCAGATTTACTACTTTAGAAGTAGATTGCAAAATTATCCAGTCTCTTTCGGAGGTGAGTTGTGATACCATCACAATCAAGTGCACGTTTGCATTAATAAGTTTCTCATTCCCTAGAAATGGAATATAATCGTGCCTTAAGCCTATCAAATTCTGATAACTTATAATCTCTTTCATGATATTGCTACTTCAGGAGCAAATCGAGGCATACATATAATGTAGAGAATTTTTCCTGACCATATCTTATAGTCATAATAAGCGTGTGAAAATATTATCACTTTTGATGTCCCTCCACGCTTATATTCATACGTTCAATCACTTGTCTTCTTTCATGCATATTAAACATTGCTACCACATTCACTTCAGGGAATGAAACATATTTAACAGGACATGTCTCATGACTTTTCATCAAATACACATTATTTTGCCTTATCCATCATATTATTGATATACACATTATTTTGCCTTAGCCATCATAATATCATCAATCTGGTGCATTGGAATTCAAACTCAAACGTCTTATCCATATAAAGGCGTCTTAGGCATAAATCGATGGGACTTGAACCCAATATTTTATTATCATGTTGCATCGGGACTCTAACCGATGTCTTATGCTTTGGTGCGATGAAATTTGAATTCACCGTCTTACCCTCAAGCCTTTCAAAATAATACCAAATTACTATGTAGTGCAAACTTAAATTTTCAAATAAATTATCTTTAGATAGTGCCTATCATATTTAAATGTCCAATGAATCAATACTAGTGAGTGCCATTTCTCGTCAGTACAAAAATAATTCATCAACAATAGTAGTTGGAAAATATTCCAAACACTCCAAAGTAAATATAGAATTTAATAACCTTTCAACTCATCAAGCCTTAAAAAAGGCTTCTCCAAACGGGCAGGTATAATTTGGCTCAAAGTATCCAAATAAAACAATATCTGCATCACATGTTCTTTTGTGTGCACCTTTTCCATGGCATATGAGAAGCATCGATATTTGGTTAGAGTATCATACGTGTTATAATTAATATAATTCAGTATATGATTTAAATCACTGTGTTGTTTCACTGTCTCAATACACAAGTCAAAACTAATATATCTTACCAGCAAAGCTCGAGTAAATAAAGAACATACCTCATAATCTCCATATAATAATATTATTGAATGGATTCCATACCGCACCAAAGGTTCAAGGATACAATTGAATGAGACTCGTACTAATAACGTGTTATTAAATATAAAGTAAGAACAACAAGAATAAATAGAGAGAGAAGAGAGGAGACTTCTTTATTTCTCTTGAGAGATGAGATCATAAGATTGGGGATACAATGAACAAAATCCCTCTATTTATAGAGAAAAATACTCTTAGTTTCTCTCTAAAATATAGATACTTCATATCCTAATAGATATCAAATGGATCTTGATAGATCTTATCTATATTCTTGATAGACATTATAGTATACATTTATAACACAAATAAATTTATTAAATTATTTATCACATGTTACAGTAATTTTTTTTAATTTTTAAGTTGGGGTAACTTTCATTTAAAAATAAAAAATTTTAAAAATGTATTTTCATTTTAAAAAAATTATATTAAAATCATCACGAAAATAACAGATACAGATTTAATATAACTAAATAATAATATTCCTTCTTTAAATATAATTGACAATTAATAATTGATACTAATCACATTCCCCAAATTCTCTTTTACCCTTTTTTTTGTCCTTTTTAAAACACCTTGATTTATCTTCCATATTCTTCATGCACAGTCGTTATTTTTCTTATCTACTATATGCAGTTTCCCTTTATAAGTTCCTGTACCTTGAATTTAATTGTTTAATTTCAAAATTATTAATGTTGCGAAAAGATAATATAAGATTAACAAAACATATACAAAATTAACATTAACTTAATAAGATATTTTTTATATAAAATGTCAAAGAGTAAACAACAATGACATCAAACTTCCCGTCAAAAAAATCATTCACACACTTTCTAATAAGTGACAAAACATAATTAATAAATTTTAACAAAATATTAACTGAAGAAAACATTGTTTGAACCTACTACATTCAAATAACAAAGAATCAGACAAAAACACAATAACTAAACAAAAAATGTCTACTGTAATCTTATTTTGTGAGTGGAATGATCATGTCATACTTGCTAGTAATATTTTTTACTATCCCATTTTCAGTGATTGCTCCATCATTCTTCTTTCATCTAGCATAATTTCATATTAGAGCATCATATCTGAGTCAATGATTTGAAGCATCAAATGCTCTATTGAAAATATCAAATATTTTATGGCTAACAAACTCAGCAAAGGCACATACAAATATGTCACAGTCACTGAAAAACGGAAATCAAAAAAATCATTGAGTAAGGAACATATATATTAACATAATTGAAAAAAAATATAATTTGTAACATACTTAGAATTTGTGGGCCCTACTGGGGTGCATCCTTCACAAAGACATACTTCAATGAGTCAGTCATTGACTTATCAATGTATGCAGATTCATGATGCCACTCAATATCCGCTTGTTTACCATAAAAATCAGTGGCAAGCAAAAATAGAACAGGATTGAACATGATCAATAACATTCTTTGAGTGCACAACACCTCCCATCAATGAATTATAAATGTATAAACACTTATGTCTAAATCGAAAGACAACCAATATCCAATGAAATGAATCACTGACATTCACAGGAATGATGATATTCAACAAAATGTCAAGGTATATTGGCAGACATTTTGTAATCCTTACTGTACTATCTAACATGGTGTTCAAAATTGATACATCTCATGTCTTTGTTCAAACTCAATCACGATTGTTCAATTGAACGAAGTCATTTAATGAAGAATACATCAATAGTTGTGTATGTGATCGACTTCATCACACTGTACTTTAATTTTTTTCATAAATAATACATTATCAAATCTACATGCTGATTAAACATAAATTAAATTAAAATAAGTACAAACACATATGCATTTCTCAAAATTTTACTGCCCAAATAAGAATTAACACACAACTAAACATAATTTTAGACAACTACACTAATTAAAATAATAAAAAAATCACATATAAAACATAGTAAACACAAAATAAATCATTTTACCGAGGTGTACTGCATACATATGTATGTGCATATTAAACTGTATAATATTGCAAATTCTATTCAGTGTGTAAGATGGCCCCCTCAATTTCTTTAACAAATTCGAGTCAAGTTTCAAGTGCAACTAAGTATGCAAAAGGGCTGATGGGAGATTTTGATTATGCGTGGACAGTGGAGTTACAAGAAATACGAAAACATGATGTATTTACAATATTGATATATATATATATGATTTAGATGTATTTTGTAACCTTCAACATCATGTGAATCTACTACTCTTTTTTTACTGGGTATTATCTTTAGCAGATTGTGGTATAACCGATAGGAGTTGTACGGAGATGTGCATGCGTATCAAATGTCAATCTTTTTCTTTCCTGCATAATAAATGTTTTGAAAATAAAAATTATATAAATTGTAAACAACTAATTGTATATGTGTATGTGTTTCAGTTATTTATTTTGCAATGTAAACAACTAATCCTATGGAATATTTGTGTACTTTTCTACAGAATTCATTACATTATTTGTCTTACCAATAAATTCACTAAACGGTGTATGTGTGTTATCAAAAAAGGATAATGAGAGCCACTACACTGTTTTTGCTATATCACAAGTCTCATGCACATTACTTTTAGCCACATTTATTGTTTTTTAGTTCTTTGCAATCAAAAAATTCTAGAAGGGTGGAAATATAGTTATAGGGAGATGTGTATGCTTATCAAATGTCAATTTTTTCCTTTTCTACAGAATAAATGTCTTGATAATGTAAAATATGCAAATTGTAAGCAATTAGTAGTGCGTGTGCGCGCATTTTCAGTCAATCAAATTTTTATTTTGCAAATTGTAAATAGCTAATTCTACCGAATATTTGTGTGCATTCCTACAGAACTCATTACATTATTTCTCTTACTAATAACCTCACTAAACTGTGTATGTGTGTTTTCAAAAAATGTCAACAAAAAATACTGAACAATTTTGTTATACCACAAGTTTTTTGCACAATATTTTTAGCCACATTTATTGCTTTTTGGCTCTTGCAATCAAAAAGTCTTAGAAGGATGAAAATACAGTGATGCAAATAATCAAAAAGCATAAAATATTCTCATTTCTTAAAGCACACAAATACATAAATGCAATATTCATACAGATAAACACACACAAATATGAAAAATTCAAACATAGCAATATTCATCATGTAAAAACATGTTCTTCAATTCCACTACATCTAACGAAGAAAATATCATTTATAATTAGTATCTACTATCAAACACATAAAAATCAAAGAAAAACAAGCCACACCTAAAGAAAAAAAAACATACCTCTTCATTTTATGATCGTATGAATTAAAGTGTGAAACCAATTCTTTTCTTCAATTTTTATGTCATCTAATACAAATTCAGTAATTATCGTATTCTTTAAAGCAACTTTTGCAACACTCCTACATACACGATTAGCAATAGACTTATCAAGGTCCAAACAACACTTATAAAATCAAATTTGAAGCATAAGATGAAAACCATCAAAAGTAAAAGAGGGTTGATTTATTTTCAACCCATGACTACATGCTTTTTTCAATATTTAAAAACACTCACCCCCAATCATACTTCAAGTTGATCTGATTCTACCAAGTCAAAATGAAACTTCTTAATGAACTTTATTGGTAAATCAGGTTGAAGAAATCAAATTATGAAGTATAATATTTCAATTTTATACAAATCTTCATCTTGAAAAATAATCTTCTTCATAACAAAATCATCATAAAAATCAGATCTCCTGACTTTATCTAGACTCGAATAATATCTATCCATTAATTTATTTTTTACATTTCGATCGAAAATGAAATCAGACTTCTTACAGCACTTTAAATCACTTACTACACAATTTTTTCTCTTGCCAAAATAGAGTTCCTTACCATTGATACTAAATATGAATAAATCATCCCTGTCATTATTCATTTTTGCATGTAATAGATTATGAAGAAGTTGCGGTTGCACTTTCAAATACTGCATATTTAAAAATATTTGACTAAAATTTTTTTTAAAAAATTTAAAATATTCTTTGTTCCATCTCTATTTGAGATCATCAAACACACTAGCCTTAGTGTATGGAGTCCAGTGACTCTACTAATTTTTCTCCTGAAAACAAAGATAGAATAACAATACTATATTACTATTATAATATTAAAAATATAGATAAAATTGAAACCAATAACCTCTACATTTGATAAGGAAATCAAACCTATATTTTAAAAAAAAACATTTGACATATAGCAGACCACAAAAAAAATATTAAATCAAAAATAAAAAAATTATGAAATCTAATTAATATGCATGTCATTATAAACAAAAAATTTAGTTCATCTATTTTTTTTTAACCATTATAATACAAAAAAAAGTCAAAATAGAATTATACTAGCCTTAAAAACCTCTACAGTTGATAAGCAAATTAAACTTATATTTTCATAAATTTTTTGGCATATAGCAAACAATAAAAATGATATTAAGAGTTAAATAAAAAAAAATTATTATGAGATCTAATTAACATGCATGTTGCTATAAAAAATTAAAAAAATTTTAATTCAATATATAGTTTATACCAATATAATACAGAAAAAAATTACGTCAAAATCAAATTATATTAACCTTACAAATTTTTCTTAATTTCTTCGTGTCAACATTCTTATCAACAACTTTGTCAACACTGACATTACACTTGGACCTTGTAACTCGAGTATTTTATTAATTTTTTATTTTTAGTTCCTTTATTTTTTGAGCGAAAATTTCATCTTCAAAAACAAAATTTGAAACTTGTTCAATAACAACCTTTTTCTCTTATTTCTTACCTTGTGGAACAATAACCTTCTTAGACACAAGCATTCTTGGCATGTTCAATTGCGGCTGCTTCAATGATGATGAGTTTTTTGAATAATCAATTTTGACCTGTAAAATTTCGCTTTGATTATGTAAAATCGATTCACCTTCAAGTACCTTTTTCTTGTTCTTGGATAAAAGAGATGGAGTAAAACACCCCAAATCAAAAGAGGATCTAGAAAGAGTTAATCAGATTATTTTCTTATATTAATCTAGGATTTTTCTATTTAGAGTAGAGTCAAATTTAATTTTTCGGACATGTCTCAAGGAAAAAAATATAACAACACTAATATTGGTAAAGTAACACCTGATGAGATTAAAGGAATGAGAAATGAGAAATATCAACTTCATACGCATGAAATATCAAAAAAAAAGAAGAATAAAAAAATTTATGATAAAGAAGTCTCTTTTCGGTAAACTAACACTGCAAATCGTGTAAGTATAGAACTATTAAATTAATTATTAAAGTTAATAAAAATTTAAAAATTAAGTATCATTGTAAAAAAATATATTTATTATATTTGACTCCTTGAATTGTGACCAGAACTTATATAAGACAATAAAAAAAGAGATAATTATTGATATCAACAATCAATAATTTGGATAAGTGTTTAAATTATTAGCTGGTTAAGGTTGAACACCAAAGGCCTAATGGTATATTTCAGGAGTTTAGCATCCCCACTTTGAAGTAGGAGGTGGTAAACATGAATTTTGTGATAGGGTTGCCTCGTATGGGTCGTCAGGATGACTCAATTTGGGTTATTGTAGATCGAATGAGCAAATCAATCCATTTCTTGCCAATTCATACTTCATATTCAGTTGAGGATTATGCTAGAATCTATCTCAGGTAGTTGGTAAAGTTTCATGGGGTTCCATTGACCCTCATTTCAGATAGAGGTAATTAGTTTACCTCTCACTTTTAGAAGGCCTTTCAGAAGGGTCTTGCTACCCAAGTCCATCTCAATACAATTTTTCATCCTCAGATAGATGTTCAAGTAGGGCGTACCATTCAAAACCTAAAGGACAGGTTGAGGGATTATGTTACCGACTTTAAGGGTAGTTAGGATGACCACTTACCTTTGATTGAGTTTGCCTACAACAACAATTATTAAAGGCTATAGATAAGGATATAATATGAATATTAATAAAGAAAAAAAATATTTCTAACATTTTTTAAATAATATTTTTTCTAAAAGTTGCTATAACTTTCAATAATGGAAAGTGACCTTTCGGATACGACAATTCAGAGAAGCATGGTATGAGTGGAACCAATCCATCCCCAAGATAACATCCAAATTTACTATATCAAGCTCATTCAAATCACCAATGTCTCCCTCTGAAAGATGAACACCAGACAACCCCTATAGATTTTTCTAGCAACTATAAAATCACCCACCAGAGTTGAAACAGAAAAGGGATCGAAAATATTTTTAGGACCAAAATCAAAATGCACTGCCACATAAGGGGTCACATAAGAAAGGGCAGAATCCATATCAAGAAAATAATAAACATCATGGGAAAAGAGCTGTAACATACCAGTAACAACATCTAGGGATACCTCAGATTTCTGACGAGTAACAAGTCCATAGAGACAATTTCGTCTAATGTCGATATCAAAAGCAGCGCCCTTAGGGGCAGGAGCTGAAGAAGTGGCAAATAGAATTTTATTAGCCCCAGTGGCAACCCTGGCTGAAGGACAATATCGTTGCATATGATCAAGATGACTACAATTATAGCATTAATTTCTCTACTCCTCACAATATTCACGGTAAAGCTTTCCACAAAAATGGCAAGGAGGGTAAGGTTGGGCTGATTGTGCTCCACTAGCCTAAGACTCGGCACCCTGTACCATGGAACTATTACTAGTCTGAAAAAGACGATCACCAGAATGCTTAGGATAAGGAGCACTATCTATCGAATAAGAATTTTCCCAATTCTTCTTCTTAGTTCACTTTCTATCATCTCTCCCATTGTTCTGCTGACCTGCACCCTGCTTTGAATATGTAAACTTATTATTCTGCCTCTCTCCCATTTCTGTCTATTTTTTTTCTCATCCTCAATCAACTGCATATAAATCACTAGCCTAGAGATGTCCATATCATTATTCAATATAACAGTCTTACCTTTCAGCACCAAATCATGGGACAAATCAAAAGCAAACTTTCTTATTCAGGACCTCATATCAGATGCCAACTCTGGAGCATAATAAGTCGACTGATAAAACTTCAGAGCATACTGTTTGACACTCATCTTACCCTGCTTCATATTAACAAACTTCCCAGCTTTAGCTTTCCTCAACTCCTGCAGAAAGAATTGATCAAGAAAAGCACCTGAAAAGTCATTCCATACTGCCTGCTCAACATCATCACCCCTCGTTGCTTTCTATTCCTCATACCACTGGTAAGCAACATCTTTCAATTGATAGGCATTAAACTCCACACCCTCCAAATCAGTAACTAGTATCACTCTAAAGGTTTTCTCTATCTCAGCAATGAACCTCTACAGATCCTCCTCAATCTTAGAGCCTTTGAAGGTGGGGGATTCCACCTCATAAACTGGTCAACCTGAGTAACCTCAGATGAATGATAAACTGAACTAACACGATCAGACTGATGAGACTGTGATACCACCAACTGAGTAAGTATATGAATATACTGACAAAACTGCGCATTCGAGATATCTCCCAGAGACGATTGAGCACAAGTGTCACCAATTCGATAAGCTCAATGAGGATTAGTATGGACCGTTGAAACCCCATATGAAGCGGTACAGTTAGGAGAAAGAACCCTAGGGCCTGCACTCTATGAGTAGGACGAGTGTCCTTAGCTGTGACAGAGATTTCAGCAGAGTTTCTACGAACATCAGATCTTAGGGGAGGCATGATCTGAAATGCGAGAAATCCCGGAGTTAGAGAAGTTTCATAACACTAGACTCTATAGCCCGAAATAGAATACAAGAAAGGAAAATATTCTTAAATGTCTAGTAGCCTTCCCCTTATAAGTATGGCGTGCTACACAACCATAAAGGGACTCTACTCGATAGGATGTTGTGGACACCCAACGATTCTGAACCGTTCTTCGATACCAATCTTGTCATGACTCGAACCATGACCTTGTCGTGACGGGTATCTCAAGACCATCATGGACCAAAGACCACCCCTTAACCTAACCTCAAGAGCACAATAATTATAAAAATAAACAGAATCAAATCAAATCAATGATAATAGTAATAGGAATAGATGAATCAAATGATGGTTCAAAGAATTCAAACAAAAATCCACCCATGCTTGTCCATGAAAATATCTAAAATCAGAATAATATCTAAGTCAGGACATGCTCCCGACTATGATAAAAAGAATCCAAAAGCACTAAGATAATAAAGAAATAATAATTAAATGATAGACCTTTTGAAAGATGGAGGCTCACCACTTCACAACAACTCAACAGACGTGCTCAACCATCTAGCGCTGCACAGGAGCAACAGAAAACCCTTCGGACTCTACATCATGAAATGATGTAGCATTCAGGGATAGTTAGTGGATAAGCACTAACATGTAACTTAGAGAATAAGAATAAAATAATGCAATTATGAAAATCTAGTCATAAACCGTATCCATCACATTTATATACATATATATAAAATGCCAGGATAGGGAAAAGGGTAATGAACGTGAGAGTTTAATAATTTAACCTGACCTGTATAGCTCAATTAGTTCTAAAGGAACCCATGGACTATATGGATCCATCTCCCCCTACAAGAAGGGCCCTAACGCGTATTAGCCGTATGAACTAAGGAAAAAATTGAGAAAAAATTATATCCACTAAGGCAATAGCCGTCCCAATATATATATATATATCAAGTGTGCACCAAACACACAATCGTTTAGACCCCCAACGCTGGAAAATGTGATTTTCAGTGTTCGTTTCTCTGAGACCTTACACCTTCATGCTGAGTTACATAATTTTATTTAAGCTCAAATTAAAATAATTTACACATAAATCAATTCATTAACTGAGGAATCATTCATTAAGACATTTATCACTTGGTATCGTCATACCAATATGCTTGCAAGCTAAATTAATTATGCTAAACCAAATTCACATAACCAAATTTAACTTCCAAGTTTTATTTAAAATTCAAAACCATGGCCACTAAGGCCATCCAAAATCATTTTCATTTATTTATCCTTTAATGCAATGCATTGGATTCAAAAACAAGTTAAATCATGTAATTTTTCATATTCAAAATCAAGTTTACAAAGTGGGTTGAGGTTAATGGAATTATCAAGCCAAAATTTTATCAACTTGGGGAAATCCATGTTTTCCATTCTATTTATTTATACCATGTACCAATTCAGTCCCGAAACCATCTATTTAAAGCATGAATAATCAATTTGTAATTAAATCAGTAACAATCAAAATCCCTCAACATAATTTCAAAGCCCCCAATTAAATCACATGAAAGTTCATTCAATTAATTCCACAATGTATAATTAAATTTAGGAGAAGAAAAACATACCTAAAATACATAAGGAATTGAGAACAATTCGGAGTTCAGAGCTTGAATGGTGAATCCTTGTGAAACTCTTGGAGTTTCTTGGTTTGAGTGTTAAAGAGAAAAAAAAAAATGATCTCTGATTCTTAAAACTTATGAAAAAAGGGTGCATTTTGTGTTTAAAGGTCGTACAAGGGATAAAAAGACCAAAAGTCAATCACCGCAAGTGAAAAATAAATAAAAAGTGAATGAATTTAAAATAGTTGTGTGACACGCTAATATCGCGGAGGCTTATTGCCTCGAGGTCCCAAAATGACCCTGAACCCCTTCTAAAAAATTCAAATCTTTTTCAAAATATCCTTTTAACATTCCTAAAAATAATTCAAGTCAAAATCGACATTGCACACGCGGAAGAGTAAAAAATAAAATGATTAAAATTTTAAGGGGTCTTACAAGTAGCTTCTAAGCTAGGCTTAGGGTAAAGTAGCCTCCAATAACTCTAACATAATTTGAATTCGTCTTGTAAAGATTCATAAAATTTTGATGTCTACACCATGATCACCAGATAATTACTTTATCAGACAAATATTAAAGGCAAAATACATATACAGGCCCCTAAAATTTTTGACTTTTTTCGTATTGGCACCTGAATTAGCCCATGTACCTATTGAACCCTTTATTCATGCACAAATGGTTTCAATTAAGCACAAACGTCTGACGTGATATTTTTTTAAAGCTTGCATTTTTTAGTGTTGGGCTTGCTGTGATGTGAAAATTATAACCAATCATAAAATTTTATGTCATCATAGAAGAATATATCAAAAAAAAAAAAATTAAGAAAAAAATAAATTAAATTACTTTTTTGGGTCTTCTTCTTCCTCTAAACTTTATCTCTTTCTATCATTGAAGCACCACTAGCTAATAACATATACTCAATTTCTTCTTTTTCCTCTTCTTCCATTATCATTCATCTTTAGTGAGAAGAAAAAGAGGATCTCACCATCTCCATTTTTTCACCAAAACAACACCCAACAATCATTAGAGAAAAATCTGAAAATGGAAGAAGGTAAATTGTTTTCAAATAGTAGTGAATGGTGTGGGATGTTTTTCGGTGGAGCTCATTATTATTTATCAAATTCGAATTTAAATTTATATTGAAGAAGTTATTGTTGAAAAAATTGAAGGATTTAACTTTGAGCTAATTTTGAATATCAAATTTGATTGATTTTTATTGTAATACAAAAAACGCCACTGATTTCAGATGCAATTTGAAGGTATAAATGTTATATTTATGGAAGAGAAAGACGGTGGAGGCAATGGTAGAGAAAGCTTCAATCTCATTTTTTTTAAAATTCTTTTCATGTGTCTTTTTTTGATTGGTTGTCTTTTTTCTTTTCTTTTTTAAGGGGGGTTAATTATGGCTTCTTACTTTCCTAGTGGAGAGTGTATTGCACATGCCATGCCATGTCAGCACTAGTGCTTAATTGAAACCATTTATGAATGAATAAAGGATTCAATAGGTTAATGGGCTAATTGAAGTGTCAATACGGAAAAAGTCAAAAAGTTCAGGGATTTGTCTATATTTTTGCCAATATTAAAATTATCAAATTATATAATTACATCCAGTTCTATTTATATTCAATTACAAGGTATGTTTTCAACAAAAATCCTTAATAAGAGACGAAACTGAAAAATAGATACTTTTGACTCTCTAATTAAGCTTCACAATCTGCTCAAAATTGTTCAACGTTGTCCTTTTTAACTCAAAAAAATAATTAAAAAAATTGGACGATGGACTTCTTACCTAAGAACACGGGAAAACTTTCACTACAAGAAAATGTATATATAGCTATAAAATATATCGTAGCTAAATATAAAAAGTTCTATGGCTAAATACTCTGACCCGAGTAGCATGGGGCACGTGAAAAGCCACCAATTTTTCTCATAGCATTCGTAGCAAGAAGTGACGCAACTAAAAGTTAGCCACTGCCTTTACATGTTCTGTGGCTAAGGACAAATACTTACAACTACAAAAAAATCATGTTATAACTATGACGGCAAAAAATTCTTTCAACGAAATATATACTTATAGCAAACAATTTTACTCCATTGCCGCGACAAATAAATTTTTTAGTAATTTTTATATTATAGCACAATGTATTCTATTGTGGAAGAAGACTTGATTTGCTTGTTGCAAAAATTTAAAATTTGTGGCTATTTCATCTTTTAATCTCGTAATAATAATACTTGTATTTAGCTATGAGTTAAAAAATCTATAACTATAAAATGAAATATTTGTTACATGTATTTTTGTACATGGCTAAGAATTCATTTTTTTGCCATGAAATACATAAATTATAGTAGCTACTTTTTAAATTTTCTATGAAAAACAAAAATGTAAATTATATATTTTTTTATTATTATATACTATATATATAGCCACCGCTACAAAAATTCATTGCTAGAAATTGATGAATATTACCATAATCATTATTAGTTACACAAATTTCTCTAATATATAATTAAAATAAAATAAATTTCAATAATTTTAATACTACAAATTAAAGAATTTTCCACAAGCTTTGTAGTAAGAAAAGTTACATAATGCAACTACAAATTCATTTTGAGATTTCAAAATAATTGTCAAATTACATATAATTGCATCATACAATTTTGAGAACAGTCACAATATACAATTCTTTTTTCCTTGTTTGAGTCTAAAGCAACAAAATCTTCACGTATCTCTCTGCTTTCACGGTCTTCAACTGCACCTCAACTTGATCAACATTCATTCTAGTTTATCATTTATATGCTCTTAATCCATTATTAAGCCTGTCGATTATGATCAAGTGTATTTTATAACCAAGAAAACCACGATCAACTAATTAAATATGCAATTATGTGTATATATAGATTTTCAAGAAGAAAACATATATATTTAGATAATTCTCTTACAAAAAAATTTAATAAATAAAAATAAGAAAACTACAAACAACCAAAAAGGTATACAAACTTGTAGATATCTTAAATTTCTTAAAATTATATATATAAATTTCAATATAAAAATAACATACTCAATACAATTCTACAAATAAAAGAT
>NC_061116.1:139030807-139052058 GCF_002878395.1 Capsicum annuum | reverse complement strand
ACCATTATTGGTATATACTTAAGTATCAGTTTGTTATGTTATATATTATATTATATATTAGTAAATTATCAAAGATAACCTCTCATTATTGAATAATTAATAAAAATTAAAAATACTAAAATGAAAACTTATTTAAATATTATGTATGAAATAATTACAAAGAGAGGGATAGATAATGTAAGTGTGTTATAATTCAATTAATTTTAAAAAGTAAAACAAAGTGTATATGTGTGCGCGCGCGTGTATATATATATATATAATTTTTAAAAGTAATGTCTTAATAAATCATGTTCATGTCAAATAACAATTTCGAAAACACTTGGTTAGGATAAAGGTTGAATGAGACTTATTGAAATTTTTTTAAAATTTGATATGATTAGTTAATCGAAAACAATAAACTAAAATAAGTATTTATTTAAGATATATTTAAGACTGTAAAATTGACATAAATCGAATGACTAATACCTTCAATCACATTAGAGTAATACATATATTATTTTGGTGAAGTAAGTTTGAGTCAGATAATAATTTTGGACACATTTGATCAGGATAAAGCTGTTTCAGCAAAACTTGCTGAAGTTATATTTAAGTTTGCCATAATTAGTTCATCACCTATATTTTGAAATTGTATTTAAAATTCACAAGTAGACATATAATATTGAATCATATAGAATGATTAACACCTTTAGTTACACTAAATTTGTATTGCTATAACATGTTTCAGTTCCTAGATAAAAATGAATTGTGAGCTACAAAAATTTATAAAAATATTGAATTTGTGGATAAATCATTTCTCCTTGATAAAAAGATTTAGACATGAAAAAAATTATTTAAAATAAAATATTATATTTAATAAATATTTATAGCTATTGTTAAGCTAACTATTGTCACAACTTTTTAATACTCAATGCTAAATATTTATTAACTATAATACTTTATTTTAAATAATTTTTTTCATGTCTAAAAAGTCACTATTGTTACAATAAGTTTCAACACATGGCAACAGTTAATAATTAGCTACAATATTTTCTTGCATTAAAAACTCTATGGCTATATGATTTAACTTTTGCATAATTTTTTATAACTTGAAGCAAAAAATATCTATTTAGCTACAACATTTTATTTCAAATAATTTATTATGGCTAAAAGATTACTATCACTATAACAATTTTTTTTAAAATAATAATTAGCACAAAATTGGACTATTAAAAAGGGATATGAAAATATTATTTAATTATTGCTACAATTTCTTATAACTTGAATAAAAAAAATCTATTTAACTACAATATTTTATTTCAAATAGTTTATTGTGGCTAAAAAGTTACTATTACTACAATATATTTTAACTCATGGCAAAAACTAATTATTAGTTAGAAATTGTATCATAGCAAAGAAGACCTGACTATATCTTTTAACTATTACCACAATTTTTTTATATCTAGAAGCAAATAAAAATATTTAGCTACACTATTTTATTTTCAATAGTTTATTGTAGCTAAAAGGTTACTATTGTTACACTAACTTTTATCGCGTGGCAAAATCATATGATTTGCTATAAAATTTTACTGTAGCAAAAAGGTTGTAGATATTTAGGCAGTTATTGTCTCAATTGTGAGTAATTGTAGCAAAAGTGGGGAATTAACTTTGACTGTTTGATTATCGTGGCTAAGAAATTTTATGAATTTGTAAATAGTAATAAAATTTAAAATTTTGTGGCTATTACTAAGTAATAGCAACGATTTCTAAATAATAGCTCAGATTTCGTAGCATAAATGCATTGTGCTGTAGTATTTAAGGGACCGATTTATAGAAGAGATAAGAAAAATAATCCTGTGATAAAGTCTATAATTAATGTTATCCCTTATTTGAGATAAGATATTAATTAGTCCCAAACTATTTTATTCCACATTTGTACTAAAATAATAAAATTACTATAATAAAATTACTATCTCATGTGAAGAGAGAGATAAAATAATCTCATGGGAGATATTCCTACATATCCTAATATATACCGTATCAGTCTTTCAAGGGCAAAATAATTTTTTATTCCAAAATTATTTTTTATTTTGTCTCATGAACTATTTATATTAATGAAATAGGTTTGAACCAAAACATGAAATAATGTCTCATGTACATACTTTCTCAGCTCAGCCCAACTTGAACTAGATTATAATTTGACAAAGCTTGATTGAACTCGATTCAATATTATAAAGCAAAATGATATAATGGACCCTTATAGTTGTATGAGTTTGTATTCTAGACCCTCATACTCAACCCTTTACCAACTGAACTATTAAATCCATTGAGACATAATATTTTAAACACTTTTTCCATCCAAATGAATGTATAGAATTTCACGTCATTTTTATAATGGCACATAAGAAATTAATTATTTTTTAAAAAATAAAAAACCCTGCTCTCTTTCCCACCCACCCCTACCCCTCTTCTTCTTCTGTTGCAGAACAAGAAAAGTGGAATCACAGGAACAGTGTTCCAACGGAACAGTAGCTAAGAAATGTGCAAAAATGGAAATTAAACTATGTTAAGAACTAATGACAACTAAAGATATCTTTTTCATATATATCCCAAATGGAAATGGGATCATTACAATAAATAGTACTCTACTCCTAGCTAACTCACACTCTAATCCTTAAAAGATAAGATTGGAATTGTACTATCTCCGCAGACTAATCTAAAAGGATGGAAAAAAGACCCTTGAGCAATTAAGGGGTCACAATGTGCAATTAAAGTAACTTAGGACCTTAATATTGATAGGACTAAAATGTAATAAGTAAAAGGCACCTAGTAAAAGAATTAACGGCTAGGTACTACTGCGCAACCAGGAGGTACAACCCTCTTTTAGCCACCATTTTCTTGTACAGCAGCAGATAATTCTTCAATCTGCATCATTTCTCCTCCCTTAGAAGCTTCCTTGTCCTCAAAGAAGAATGATGAAAACTTGATCTTCATCACTTGGCAATCTTCCCATGTAGCATGCTCCTTTTCCATATTCTTCCATTGAATCAAGAGTTGAGGAATAACCTTGTTTCCCCTTTTTATCATCCTCTATTCAAGTATATTTTCTGGCTCTTCAGAGTAAGGATTGGCTGGATCAACAACTGGTGGGTGAATGAAGTGGCTAGTGATCTCATGGCAAAATTTTAATTGAGAGACATGGAATGTTAGATGGATTGTTACTTGAGGGGGTAGTGACAATTTGTAGGCTACTAATCTATAACGTCCCGAATCTGGTATTCGAAATGCTACACGGTGCTCATGACCCCGAAGGACCACAAGCTAACCCACTTGTATACTACATAATATATTGAATAATGCAGAAATCATGAACTGAATGGCCATAAGGTTCACATAACTGAAGTAAAACATAACATCTAAACAGGGTATGAAATACCCAAAAAAACTGAAATAACTGTCTAAACTCAATAGTCTGGAAAGCCTCTAACTGACTGAACTGTCTGAGTAAGGAGTTGATGGGACATGTCCCCAACTAATTCCAACTAATAAACTAATTAATGAGATAATAGGGAAATAATCATGTCCTCAAAGGACGAGGACTCACTGCTAACTCTGACTACTGATATCTAGAATCTACTGATGCTTTGGAGCTTGTGTCTCTGAACCTATGGTATAAGACACCATAGCACAAATACATCAGTACTTTAAATGTATTGGTATGCATGTAAGGTAGGCTGAATGTATGAGGTTCATATGCATGAATAATACTGGCTAACTAACTAATATGAATGTGAGAATACGTAACTATATCTGAAATCATGATAACATGAGTATGCTGATGACTAACATGACTAATGACTGAATTCTGATAACTGACAACATGAGTGACTGTATCTGACAATCCTGAATCTGATGGAACTAGCTGAGTTTCGTAATGTATTTGAGTTGACTGTATCTGACAGTCCTGGATTCTGAAGAACTATCTGAGTTCTTTTACTGAAACTGATACTGAGACTGTGGGAGGTAGTCATCTAACAGACATGCCCCAAATAATGTATTATAGCTAAATTGGGGTCCAATCTGTGCCCTGATTGGAAGGATGTCAATACCGCATCACTGGTAAGGACAACATGTGAGTGACCCTAATATAATAGAAAAATCTAATAAGAATGGTGGGAACCCTCATATAGTAGGCAAAGCCACCTCATCTACCCTCATATAGCAGGCTATGCGGTCTCAACCTATGCTGGATACATAGTTATGAAATATAAGGATTGTTTCTAAGAATCACACCCTCATATAATAGGTGAGTTCCAATCCTTGGGTTCGCTCGGTGCTAATTTCTACTCCCATCTGAATAGACACTGAGCATGATTTACTGTACTGAACATGATCTGAGTTACTGAATTTCGTTGACTAATGAGATACTACTGATATCTGACAACTGACTGAGTTCATGAGATCATAGAGATTTCCTGAGTCATAAGACTGTCTGAAGTTTAAGGATTCATAGCTTGACTAAGAGTATCGTGAAAACATGATATGGCTATAGGCACACAACTAATGTTTTGAGTACAAGTACCCCCAGGACTCGATAGAAGGAAACTAACAAAGCATGACTTGCTTGAATACATAATAATCACCATAATGCATTTACTGAAGCATTTCATCAAACATGTGATAGGCATAAGCTTGTACATACATGGGGATTTCATGACAACATGCTAGTTAGGCACTTTTCCTTCATTTAGGCATTAAATCAAATATATTGTAGGAATGGTATATGTAAATATCATTGTACAACATTTAAACATCATGGTCACATTTCAATTTCATCATTCAAGGGTTTAGTCATAGGTTTGCATGAATCTATATCTATAATAATTAAATTCACATAGAAATTAGCACCCAACATGGAGTAGAATTCAATTTCTCATTTATCAACATGAACAAGAATAACCCAATCATGAAATCATAAAGAAAATCCATAACTTGAAGTTGGAAAAGGGATTCTTGGACTTCATGGATGAAAAGAGTCCATGAATGAACACTATGCATACCTGGGTTCAGATTCTTGATGTTCTTGAACTTGAAGAATTGGAAATCCCTTAGTTCTTGAAGAAGATTGGATTTTGTTCTTGGAGATTAATGTTTGAGAGAAACCCTAATATTGGTTGTGAAGTAATAATGAACCAAATGGCTGAAATCAGATATAATTGGGTATATATATAGGTGGGTGGTAAATGACCAAAATACCTTTTTAAAAATGGCTTTAATTACCTGAATCAGGACCTGCAATGCTCGTGCGACGATCCATTATTTCGACCGTCGTACGTGGACCAGGGAAGGGGCTTACTACCTAAATAGTGACGGCCTGGACAACGGTCCATTGCAAGTTCGACGGTCCGTCAACCTGCCCGTCGCACTTTATCCAGAAGGTGGCCTCACTGTTTCTATTACGACGGTCGTGGGCAACAGTCTGTCGCTAGTCCGATGGTCCATCGGCCTCACCGTCGCACTTGGACTATTTTTACTGTCTTTTGTATTTTGGCCATTACTTTCTCCTTTAATGTTGAATTTTGATGAAATCGGTATCGTTGAAAAGGGTTGGGTAAATTTCTTGTGAAATGTCATATCATATAAGAGAGGGGCTAATTTAATTTCTCACATGACAAAAAGTGAAAATCTTTAAATACCACATGTACAAAAGTGGATTCATCTTTCAAACAAAGCTTCT
Organism: Capsicum annuum; assembly: GCF_002878395.1. Classification (NCBI taxonomy): domain Eukaryota; kingdom Viridiplantae; phylum Streptophyta; class Magnoliopsida; order Solanales; family Solanaceae; genus Capsicum; species Capsicum annuum. The sequence goes on along the minus strand of NC_061116.1, from coordinate 139,046,345 downwards.
GACATTCTTGAGATGATTTCAAGCTAGAAAAAAGTATGGGGAATACAATATCTCCCCCTTGAGAACATTAGTCCTCGAATGAGACTGAGTAAAGGGAAATAATAACCAACGTACATACTGAACATGAATACTGAAACATAATTTCATGACTGACATGACTGATAACTGAATATATCATACTGAACATGCATATCTGATGCATGTGTAACTGATTCATGAATGAATGACTGGGTATTCTGATGAACTAAGTTTCTCACAATGAGAATGCATGTCTGATGCATAACTATATAACTGTGATGATACATGAATGCATGACTGAATATGCAATGGTATTTAATACGAAGTTTGTGATGAACACTGAATATGAAACTGGGTAAGCTTAAGGAGAACTATTACCTTGAGCTTGTTCTGAGTCAGCGGAGAAGAGGTGAGGATACATGGTGCGCATGTCTGCTTATGTTTCCCAAGTATCTCCCTCGACAAACTGATTTCACCAAAGAACTTTAACTAGAGGGACTTCTTTGTTCCTCAGTCTACGAGTCTGATAGTCTAGGATTTCAACTAGAATCTCTTTGTAAGAGAGGCTGTTCTGAACATCGATGCTCTGAATAGGGACTACAACTTTTAGGTCACCTATACATTTCTTGAGCAAAGAGACATGGAAGACTGGATGAACTGAGGCTAGATCTAAAGGCAATTCGAGCTCATAAGCTACCTTGCCAAAGCGAATGAGAATCTTGAAGGGATCGACATATCAGGGACTGAGCTTTCCCTTCTTGCTGAACCTCTTCACTACCTTCATGGGAGATATCTTTAGATAGACATAATCACCAATCTTAAACTTGGGATCGTTTCTATGAACATCTGTATAAGACTTTTGTAGGCTCTGAGCAGCCTGGAGTCTTCCTCTGATCAGCTGGAACTTGACTTTCTTCTGAGTCAATCTAGACATAAGGGATGTAATAGAAAAAAATCCCTCAAAAAATCATCTATAATATCCAGCCAAACCCAGGAAACTCCTGATATCTGAGGGAGAGACAGGGCGAGGCCAGTTTCTTACTGCTTCAGTCTGTTAAGGATCTACTCTAACGCCATCACCAGAAATAATATGACCAAGGAATGCTACTGACCTTAGCAAAAACTTGGACTTACTGAATTTGGAAATTAGCTGATGATCTCTTAGAGTTTGAAGTACTGTTCGAAGATGGTCTGCATGAACTCGCTCACTGCGGGTATAGACCAGAATATCATCTATGAAGACTATGATGAACATATCCAAGTAATACTTGAACACACAGTTTATCAAGTCCATAAAAGCTGCTGGGGCATTGGTGAGACCAAAGGACATGACTAAAAATTCAAAGTAACCATACCGAGTACGAAAAACTATTTTCTGAATGTCACATTCCCTAACTCTGAGCTGATAATAGCCGAATTTGAGATCTATCTTAGAGAAATAACTGGCACCCTAAAGTTGGTCAAATAAGTCATCGATTCTGGGAAGAGGATATTTGTTCTTGATCGTGACCTTATTAAGTTGATAGTAGTCTATACACATTCTAAGAGAACCGTCTTTATTGCGCACGAATAATACTGGAGTGCCCCACGAGGACACACTAGGCCTGATGGATCCCTTATCTAAGAGATCATTCAACTATTCTTTTAGTTTTCTGAGTTCTGCTGGTGCCATTTTGTATGGCAAAATAGATATAGGATGAGTGTCTGGAAAAAGATCAATGCCGAAGTCTATTTCCCTTTCGGAGGAATTCCTGGAAGATCTTCGAAAAAGATATCTAAATATTCCTTCACTATTGGGACTGATTCAAGACTAGAAGTTTCAGAACTAGCGTCCTTAACTCGAACAAAATGATAGACACATCCTTTAGATATCATTTTCCGTGCCTGAAGGCAGGAAACAAGATGATCTCTGAAAACGGATACACTAGGATGGGTTTATTTAGAAACTGAAACTGAACTATTCTGTTTTTGCAGTCGACTGTGGTATAGCAGGAATGAAGCCAATCCATGCCGAGAATGACATCAAAATCAGTCATCTCTAATTCGACTAAGTCTGCTGAAGTGACTTTCTGAGATATCATAATTGGGCAGTTCCTGTATACTCATTGGGCTATGATGGTTTTACCCACTGAGGTAGACACTAAAAAGGGCTCTACTAGAATTTTGGGTCTGACTCTAAAATTGACTGCTATATAAGGAGTGACAAAAGACAAAGAAGCTTTTAGATCTAGCAAAGCGTAAACATGCATATGAAAGATCTGTAATGTACCGGTAACCACATCAGGAGAATTTTTCTGATCTTGTTGGGACTGAAGAGCATAGAGACGATTTGGGCGTTGTCCACTAGTAGCACTAGAGGTGGCACCCTGCTGATTTGGGCGATCGGACTGAGATAAGGATTAATTTTATTGACCCTGAGGACCTGACTGAGGACAGTCTCTGACTCTATAGCCTGGCTTGCCACATTTAAAACAAATACCACTGTCAGCTTTGCAAATACCTTGGTGATACTTTTCATAATTCTGGCAAAGAGGATAGGTACGGGCACTGCTAACACTACCCTGGGACTTAGAGCCTGGTGCTCTATATTTGTTACCCTCTCTGAACTTAGGAACTGGAGCACTAGCTGAAGAAGGAGCTGGAACTGATGACTTAAGATAAAACTGAGAACGGTTTCCTCCTTCTGACTTAGGCTGAGCAAAGTTGAAACTATCTGTCTTTACTCTCTTATTTTGTTTCTCCTTTATCTTAATTTTCTTCTTCTCTATCTATTGAGCATGAGTCATGAGCATGGATAAAGTCATGTCACTATTCAACATGGTGGATCTACACTCATTAACCACACTATCATTCACCCCTGAAACGAACTTACTTATCCTTGCCCTGTTATCTGCAACCACATGAGGGGCATAACTGGCTAATTGAATAAACTTAAGAGAATAGTCTTTCACTGTCATATTGCCTGAGTTTGATGAATTTTAGCACCTTAGCTTCTCTAAGCTCTAGGGGAAAGAATCTATCAAGGAACGCTGAAGCAAACTCCTCCCACTCAACTGACCCTATATCGTCTGCCCTCTCTGACTTCTACTGGTTGAACCAAGTATGAGCCATATCCTGTAATCGATATACAACTAGCTCATCACTCTCACTAAACGTAACCTCTATTATGTTTGTAACCTTTTGCACCTGGTCTAGAAATTCCTGAGGGTCCTCGTCTATCATAGACCCTAAAAAGGATGGAGGATTCATTAGAGTAAAGTCCCGAATCCTGGCTACAACTAGATTGGCCACTGGGTTGGTCGGAATGACATCTAGTCATTCATTCTGAGCAACAACTAACTGAGCAAGAGTAGTGAATACGGCCCTGAACTCCACATGAGAAACATGTTCGTCCATGGGATCTTCTTGGATAGGCTGGGTTCTTCTCTTGGGAGGCATGTTCTGAAATAAGGAGAAGAAGTGAATTAGACTGAGAGATTGACTTGAGATTATGCTCACTGGCACGACATGAATACTAAAAGAAGGAAAACTGTTCCTAAAATATGTTATAGCCTCCTGCACATAAATATGACATGCAATACACCTATGTACAAGACTCTACTAGATGCGGCTTTCAGACACCCTAGGACTCTATTGAACCTTAGGCTCTAATACCAAGTTTGTAACGCCCTAAATCTGGTACCCGGAATGCTACATGGTGCTCATGACCCCGAAGGACCACAAACTAATCCATGACTGATATTTGTACCTGTATACTGCATAATATACTGAATAATATGGAAAACATAAACTGAAAGGACATAAGGTTCACATAACTGAAGTAAAACATAATATCTAAACGGGGTATGAAACACCCAAAATAACTGAAATAAATGTCTGAACATAATAGTCTGGAATGTCTTTAATTGAATAAACTGTCTGAGTAAGGAGTTGATGGGACATGTCCCCAACTAACTCCAACTAATAAACTAATTAATGAGATATTAGAGAAATAATTATGTCCTCAAAGGATGAAGACTCACTACTAACTCTGACTGCTGATATCTGGAATCTACTGATGCTTTGGAGCTCATGTCTCTGAACCTATGATATAAAACACCATAGCGTAAATGCGTCAGTACTTTGAATATACTGGTATGCATATGAGGTAGGCTGAATACATGGGGTTCATATGCATAAATAGTACTAGCTAACTGACTAATATAAACGTGAGAATACATGCATACATACATAGTAACTATCTAAAATTATGATAACATGAGTATGCTGATGACTAACATGACTAATGACTAAATTTTGATAACTGACAACATGAGTGACTGTATCTGACAATCCTAAATCTGATGGAACTAGCTGAGTTTTGTATTATATCTGAGTTGATTATATCTGACAGTCTTGAATTCTGAAGAACTATCTGAGTTCTTTTACTGAGACTGATATTGATACTGTGGGAGGTATTCATCTAACCGACATGCCCCAAATGACGTATTATAACTGAATTGAAGGCGTGGTACATGTAAACATCATTGTACAACAATTAAACATCATGGTCACATTCTAATTTCATCATTCAAGGGTTTAGTCATAGGTTTGCATGAATCTATATCTATAATAATTAAATCCACATAGAAATTTGCACCCAACATGGAGTATAATTTAATTTCTCATTTATCAACATGAACAAGACTAGCCCAATCATGAAATCATAAAGAAAATCCATAACTTGAAGCTGAAAAGGGGATTCTTGGACTTCATGGACAAAAGAAGTCCATGAATGAACACTATGCATACCTGGGTTAAGATTCTTAATGTTCTTGAACTTGAAGAATTGGAAATCCCTTAGTTCTTGAAGAATATTGGATTTTGTTCTTGGAGATTAATGTTTGAGAGAAACCCTAATATTAGTTATAAAGTAATAATGAACCAAATGGCTGAAATCAGATATAATTGGGTATACATATAGGTGGGTGGTAAATGACCAAAATACCCTTTTAAAATGGTTTTAATTTGCTGAAATGGGACCTACGATGGCTCGTGCGATGGTCCTCCATTTCAACCGTCGTACGTGGACTAGGGAAGGGGCTTACTGCCTAAGTAGCGATGGCCTGGGCGATGGTCCATCGCAAGTTCGACGGTCCATCAACCTGCCCGTCGGACCTTATCCAGAAGGTGGCCTCAGTGTTTCCCTTGTGATGGTCTGTCGCTAGTCCGATGGTCGTCGGCCTCACTGTTTCACCTGGGTAGTTTTTACTGCCTTCTGTATTTTGGCCGTAACTTTCTCCCCCGATGTCGGATTTTGATGAAATTGGTATCGTTAGAAAGCTAATTCAATTTCCCACATGAATTAGAAAATCTTAATTCAATTTCCTATAAATTTCTTCTCAGGCATTCCATGGAGTTTAAAAACTTGATTAAGAAAAGCTTGAGCTACTATCACAGATGTGTAGGGGTGGCTGAGTGCAATGAAATGGCCACTCTTGGTTAACCTGTCTACCACCATCAGGATAGTAGTCTTACCATTAGACCTTGGTAACCCCTCAATAAAGTCCATGCTGATGTTGAACCAAGCTGTAGTGGGGATAGCCAGGGGTTGTAGAAGACTAGGTGATGCTGCAGCATCATACTTACTCCTTTGATATATGGAGCAACTTCTAACATAATTGTTAAAATCTTCCCTTAATTTCTTTTAGTAGAACATGTGTGACAATCTTCTATATATATTCTCCATTACAGAGTATCCCTCACTAGGTGTATTATGCCACAGCTGCATAATGTCTTTCCTAAGCTGTTCATCTTTCCCTATCACTAGCCTTTCATACCTCCTGAACTATTGATTGTAATAGGTAAAACCCTTATGATCCTCTTCCTGAGCTACCAATTTTGGAATTAGTTCCTTGAGTTCGTTATCTTTATCCCAACTTTCCTTGATCCTTTGGAAGAGATTGGTTCCAACAGGGATCACAGACAATATAAATAAGTGTGCAGCTGGTACCCTTGAGAGAGAATCATCAACCTTATTCTCTCTACCTTTTTTGTATTCAATCAAGAAGTTAAATTGCATAAGTTTGTCTATCCACTTCATCTGAGTACCTGTGTAGACTTTCTGATCAAGTAAGAATTCGAGAGCCTTTTGATCTGTTCTCATAATAAATTGTCTTCCTAGCAGGTATTGTGACCATTTAGTAACTGCTAAGACCAGTTCCAAGAGCTCTTTGTCATAAACAGACATAGTTTGATGCCTGTGTGAGAGTCCCTTGCTCAGGTATGCTAAAGAATGTCTTTCCTGCATCAAAACTGCACCTATTCCAATGTCATACATCAGTTTCCACCATAAACTGAAGTATGCTACTAGGAAAACTAAGCACAAGTGCCTGAGTTAAGGCCTGTTTGAGTTGATTGAAAGTCTGTGTAGCCTTTTCACTCCATAAAAACCCTTCTTTTTTAAAAAGATCAGTGAGAGGTTTGGTTATCCATCCATACCTCCTTATAAATCTTCTGTAGTATCCAGCTAACCCCAAGAACCCTCTCAATTCCTTCACAAACTTAGGAATAGGCCATGCTTGCACAACTTTAATCTTCTTTGGGCCAGTAGCTACCCCTTCTGCTGAAATAAAGTAGCCCAAGTATTCCACCTTAGAAGCTCTAAAAGAACACTTACTCTTTCTAACTAGGAGCTGATGTTTGATTAATAGATTAAACACAATTCTCAAATGTTGCAGGTGTTCTTTTATGTTCTTGCTATAAACAAGAATGTCATCAAAGAAAACTAGGACAAACTTCCTAAGATATTCTTTGAAAACATGGTTCATAAGGCCTTGGAAACTAGAGGGGGTATTAGTGAGACCAAAATGAATTACTAGGTACTCATAATGCCTTGAATGTGCCTTGAAAGTAGTCTTCTGGACATCTTCTTAGGCCATCTTTATCTGATGATAACCTGACCTCAAGTCAAGCTTAGTATACAACTTGGAACTGCCTAGCTTATCCAACAGTTCTTCAATAATTGGAATGGGAAATTTGTCTTTGATAGTAATTTTATTTAAGGCTCTATAGTCCACACACAATCTCCAGGATCCATCTTTCTTACCTACCGGCACCACAGGTGAGGCATAAGGATTGCAATTTGGTTGAACTATGCCTTGGTCTAGCATCTCTTACATTAACTGCTCAATAATATCCTTCTGCCTTGATGAGTATCTATAAGGTCTAGCATTTATAGGGTTGCTATCTTTTTTTAATGGGATTCTGTGATCAAAAGTGGACCTGGATGAGGGAAGTTGATGTGGCTCCCCAAACAATATGTAGACTTCATCAGTTAAGGTCATAATATCAGGATGAACATCTGTTGATTCCTCATTAGAAACAGACTCTGCTGGCAAAAACCTTATCATGAACACATGACCACTATTGTGAGTTATCTTGTCCAAGCCTTTTGTATCCATTATCTTGGTACTCTTTTTAGTTCCTTGCAACTGCACCCTGTGACCTTGATACATAAATGACAATGTAAGGTTCTGAAAATTGAGCTGCAGGTCTCCTAGTGGTAACATCCATTGTACTCCTAAAATCATGTCACAAGACCTTAAAGAAAGAAGTAGAAAATTGTCCACAAAGATAGTTCCCTATAGCATCCAAGTGAACCTTTACACACCTCATTGGTCTGCCTGTTCCCCTCATCAACAATATTTATAGACTGAGGCCTTATTGAGAACACCTCCAACCTCAACTGCTGAACAACCTTGTCATCTATAAAATTATGAGTGTTTCCCGGGTCAACCAAGATATTGAGAGGTCTTTTCTCATTGTACCCCATTACTCTCAGTGTGTGAAAACAAGGGAGGCCATTCAAAGAATTAATGGAGATTTCACACTTCTCATTTACCTCTTCTACCTCTACCTCAACTTCTTATACTTCTTCTGGTTGTGTTTCATCTACTTCATCTTTCTCATCATAAACTTCCAATAAATATAGTTGCTTAGAGGTGTTACACTTCTTCTCACTTATCTTAGCTGGGGTAAGTCTCTTAGTGTTGCTTCTGTTGAGACTTACAGTGTTGTTCCTTTTTTAAGGTTGATATTTTTTCTATAGGTTCCACCCTTATGACTAGCCTCAAAAGATGAACTCCGACTAAAACCTCCACTGTACAGTATGGACCTTGCCAATTTGAGTTGTGTATTTATAGTTCTGTGTTTCTAGATAGCTTATAGGATTGAGGTAGAGAGTAAGGTCTGTGGTTCTTGATAGCAAACCCAACCTCTGGTTTCAACCCAATTATATAGGCCCTAATAGTATACTCAGGGGGTAGAGTTAACCTAGTCATGATTCTGTCAAACTCCTTCTGATACTCTTTTACTTTCCCAGTTTGTTTCACTAATTTCAACTCAGTCATAGGATTTGAGTACTCAGTCCCAAAGCTATCCATCAAAGCATAAACATATTCTTTCCATGTGGGAGGTGGTAGATGAGCTCTACTTCTTACATAAGCCAAATGCCACTCAATTATGATATCATCAAAATGGTCAGATGCTACTTTAACTCTTAAGTTATAATCTACCTCATCCAGAGAAAAGAATTGCTCTACCTTGCAAAGCCAAGTTCTCAACTGAGTGCCATTGAATCTAGGGAACTCCAGCTTGGTCATTCTTGACATTGTTGGACCTCCCACCTGATGCTGATCTTAAACTTATGGTCTAGTATTTCTCTCAACTCCTGATGTTCCTCCTGATGTTTGCCCAACATGAGCTGGTTGGGGAACTGGTTCCATGGTTGCAGCATTTTGATGCATAGATCCCATCCCTGTGTTAGCTCTAGCTGGAGAATAAGAGGGCATTGGAGGCCTCCCCACAGATGGCGGTAACCAAGCCATGGGATTCTCTGAGGGGGTGTAAACGTCACCATCTTCATCCCGCCTTTCAATACTCTTACCCCTATCAAATCTCCTAGTTTCCTCTATAGATTCCCTCAACTCAACCCAAGCCTTCACCTGCTGAGCTTCCAACTGGTTCTGCCTAAAATTAAAATTAGTTATTTCTATTGTCATCCTCTCAAATATTAACTTAATTTCATCCATATTCGTAGACATAGCTATCCCACAGAGCTCAAAAAAGTGCTCTGATACCAATGATGCAAAACAAGAAAAGTGGAAGCACAGGAACAGTGTTCCAATGGAACAGTAGCTAAGAAATAAGCAGAAATGAAAATTACACTATGCTAATAACTAATGACGGCTAAAGATATCTTTTTCATATATATCCCAAATGAAAATGAGATCATTACAATATATAGTACTCTACCTCTAGCTGACTCACACCCTAATTCTTAAAAGATAAGATTGGAACTGTACTATCTCTGCAGACTAATCTAAAAAGATGGAAAAAGAACCCTTGAGCAGTTAAGGGGTCACGATGTGCAATTAAAGTAACTTAGGACCTTAATATTGATAGGACTAAAATGTAATAAGTAAAAGACTACTAGTAACAAAATTAACAGCTAGGTACTATTGCGCAACCAGGAGGTGCAACCCTCTCTTAGCCACAATTTTCTTGTACAGCAACAGATGGTGCTTCAATCTGCATCATCTTCTGCCTCTATTTTCTTGTTTTCTTCAATTCTTTCTCCATTCTCCCTCCCACCAATTTATTTTCTTCATCAGATCCTTTCCCCACGCCTTATTTCTCTTCTCTAAACCTTTTTTTTTCTTTTTGCCTTTTCTCCTCATTTATTTTCTCAATCACATTCAAAAAAAATAAATAAGTTTTATGAAAATCATGTCCTCTAATTCAATATTTTAGAGATTTATATCTATTTTTTTTGGAGATTTAAAATTTGAAATTTTTGTATTTGATATGAACTGAATTTGATTGGGGTTATTATTTATTGTAAATTTTTTTTGGTCTGATAATTTTTATCTAGAAAATATTTTCTAATTATTTTTCTCAAATATTAATTAAATATTTGAAGGTGATAAAAATGGGGCAAGAATGAAGTGTTAAGATTTTGGGGTAAAGAAACAAGGCAGGTTGGGGAAAAAAAGAAAGGGGTAAAAAAGAAAATGAAAAAGAATGAGGGTGAGGTATCTCTTTCTCTATCAATTTTTTGTAAAAATTTGTTTATTTAAATTTGTTTTAATAAAAAGATTTATTTGTACGTGCTAATAACATGTGAAGTCACGCATTTTCTCAAGCTCTCTTTAACAACCACCTAAGTTTGATCAACGGTAGGAATAATTTAAAATATTATATTTTAATGGATGAAGAGGTTCAAATTATAATGGTCGGAATGATTTAAAATATTATATTTTAGGGTGTGTTTGGTATGATGGAAAATGTTTTCCAGAAAATATTTTCTTATTTTTCTTTGTTTGGTTGCAATTAAATGGTGGAAAAATAATTTCTATAGTAACTTATTTTCCTCCGTTTGATGGAAAATGTCTTTCCTACTTGACCAAGGGAAGTCATTTTCTGAGAAAAAGAAATTGTGGTGCGAGTTTTTCCCTCCACTCCCACCCCTCTCCCCCACCCCCAATAATACTCAACTTTTCTTTGTTCCAAATTTAGAAGCATACTTCACTGTCACCATAGTCTCAATTTTAGGGTTTTATCTCTTCTCTCTGTTGCGATTTTCGTAAGAATCTCAAGGTATGTTTTATAATTAATTTCTTCTACGATTTTGGTCAAAAATTTCATCAAAATTTTCTTCTTTTGCTTGTTTGGGTTAATGATTTGAGTTTTTTATTTTAAAAGTGAAAATTGGGTTCAATTTTTAAATAAGATGGAAGATACTGCAGTCATTTAAAGTTGTAGCATAGGCAGCTGATTATGATGGTAAAAAAGATTATCCTTTTTATGATGTGAAAGTGAGCTATCAACTTGATTAGCAAAGGTGGTGGCTGCATCACTTATTTGACTAAGTGCAGAAAGAAAAATAATTTAGTTTTAAGAAATTGTAGATGTATATGTCCTGATGACAAATTCATCGGAAGGAGTTTTGAAATGATAAGTGGATAATGTAGTCAAAGACAGCTTGGACCTCTAAAATTTATTAGCTAGATCACCCTGATTTGAGGCTTGCTTAGGTGGTTGCGCACCTCCACCATTAGCTGTTAGTTTATTACTCTTCTTTTAAACTGAAGAGTTATATAGATTGCGCAATAGAGCTCCACGAACTATAGAGTCCCAGGAACTAGTTCTTTATCCCCGACGTAATCATTTTTTTTTCTCGGGAATAAATTGGAGTATTATATAGAATGGAATAGATGGAGTATTTATTTTCATATTGAACCTTACTCTCCTCTGTCAACTTTTGTTTGTGGCTTCAGATTTTTATTCCAATTAGTATTAGAGTAGTTGTCCTATTAAGGTTGTTGCTTCCTGCTATGTTATTTTAGGTGTTGGAGTTGATCCGTAGATGTTGTCATGAGGTCCCGAGAATCGGAAGTTTTAGACGAGGGGATTTGTTTCAGTTAGTGATTCATACTCGTCAAGTTGAGAGTTTAGTGAGTCAGATACCAATATTTATCCCTAGGTTATCGGGTAAGAATGAAAAAATGTTAGAAGTTTTAATTGACTGTTTAACAGCTGTGGCAGTAAGGAAGATGGCTCGAACACAACAGTTATAAAAATTCTCTTTTTATTTTAGTTTTTATAACCATTGTGTCCGAACCATCTTGCACTCACCCCGACATAGTCATTCTTTTTTTCCTAGGGAATAAAATAAATGAAGTTTTATATAGAATGGAACATATGAAATATTTATTTTCATGTTGGACCCTACTCTCCTCTGTCAGCTTTTATTTGTGGCTTCAAATTTTTATTTCAATTAGTATGAGAGTAGTTTTTCCATTAAGGTTGTTGCTTCCGGTTATGTTATTTTGGGTGTTGCAGTTGATCCGTGAATATTGTCACGAGGTCTCAAAATTCTCCTCCTCAACACGATAGAAGAGGTAGACTGAAATGGAGAAACATAGAAGCTCAGTAAAAAGAGAATTCTTGTGAACCAAAAATGCAACCTGCATGATACACCATATGGCAATATAATCACACCATCCTTGTCACGAGAACTATTCTTTGTCTCTTTTCTTCCAAAAATAAGCATAATTTCACTTCTTCCATCTCCGAAAACACACTTGAGGTAATGCTAAATTTCCTTAACCAGATTAAAACAAAATTGAATACCACCCATAGATCTTTAACCTGATCTACCAAATTATAAACATTCGGCTATACAATGACAATCCTTGAATCTGGAAGCATAGGTTCCAAACCTGGGTGTGAGTTATAATCATAAATGGTGTCTTCTAAACATAAATGATGCTTTGAACATCATCAGCAGCTTATCTTAAATTCCCACTTTCTTGGTAAGCATTTCCAGTTTACTTTGATGCCTTTAGCCTTTATTACATAGCATGATTGAATATTATGTTCTTTAGGCGTGATAGAATATATATTATATTTTTAAAAAATTAAAAATTTAAAGTATTGCATATTCATTTGTTTATTTTGCCAAGTAGGATGTGCGTGACAACTTACCATCTTAAGCTATTACAAAGATTATGTCAAACATGTGATGGTTTAATTTGAGTTCATCTGTTCGAATACCAATGGCTGAGAACAATAGTAGAATTTGCTTTGAGGTGGTTCCCATCCAACTTTTGGTTGAGAATTTTTTTTATGCTTTGCTGTCTCCACCTTTTTTAGTTTTGGTGCTTGTTATGGTTTGTTAGTGTTACATTAACTCATTGGAATCAAATGAACTTGATACAAAAATTTCTCTAATCTTTGTATTGTAGGCACATCTCAATTATGATAAGTTCATCAACAAAAAAATTGATATATTTGACGAAATGTCTCTTGCCTGTGGAAATGATCGAGCTAGGAGAGATTGTGCTAAATCATTTGAAGATATAGATTTTGAGTGTTTTTCTGAGAAAGATAATGATAATGACATTGAAGGACCATCCACGGAAAATGATGTGCAAGTGACTGAAGTTTCTCAAGTCAAGGCAAGTCGCAAAAGAAAACGTTCTTTTGAGGTGCAAGATATCGTAGGTGATATATCAATAAAATTTGGAGAAGTGACAACGTCAATTGGTAGGATGGTTGATAGTCGTCTAGATGTGACAAAGTTGTACGAAGAAGTTATGGCAATGGATGGTTATGAGGAAGAGTTCCTCGATGATGTTTTTGATTATTTGGTTCAAAGCGACACTTTAGCTAAGGCATTCATGGCAAAAAATTAAAATCTTCGTAAGATGTAGTTGGAACGATTCAAGCAACAACAATAGTGACACCTATGGGTTGGAAGAACTTAGCTTCATAGGGTTTAGAAGCAGTTATTATTGACGAACTTTTATTTTTGATAATGTAGCGTGTATTTGCTACCAAACTTCTTTTTTTAGTGTATTTAAGAAAATATTGATTAGGAACCTTGAATTATATAATTAGTAGTTGCTTAAATTTTAGTGACTTGAAATATTTTGATACTCTATATTGGTTTTATTTGCTATTCTTAAATTAGTTCCTACAGATTGTTGAGTTGCTAGCGGTAAGTAATATACAAGTTAACTGTTAGTAGATAATTTCAAAAAATATTTTTACCCTCACCAACTAAATACTAAAAAATATTTTTTGAAAAAATATTTTTTACTAACCAACCAAACACTATAAAATATTTTTTGAAAAATATTTTTCATTTACAAACCAAACATGAGAAAATAAGTAGAAAATGAAATTATTTTCCATGAAAACATTTTTCATCATACCAGACACACCCATAATGGATGAAGAGGTTCAGATAATAAATACTCTCTCCGTTTAAAAAAAGTGATCTACTTTTCTTTTTAGTCCGTTTAAAAAAAAATGACCCTTTCCTTTTTTGGTAATACTTTAATTTCAACTTTTCACATGTCATGTTTAAGACCACAAGATTAAAGGACATTTTGGTATATTTGACACAACTTTAATTTAAGGCCACAAGATTCAAAAGTCTTATTTATTTTTTTAAATTTTGTGTCAAATCAAAGTAGGTCATTTTTTTTTTAAACGAAGGGAATAGATAAATAAACGTATCTATTTATAAATTCAGACAGCTAGAAGGATCCAATAAATTATTTTGTTTATTGTAAAAAGCTTGATTGTGCTTGCTCGGCTCGACCGAGCCTACTTTTAGGTACTTAATCAATTATTGTGTAGCAAAATAAAATATGGTTAATTAATTTTATAATTTTCACTAAAATGAATGTCCCAAACATGGCCTAGAGCTCCAAAAGCACCATTTTCATTCTTCAATATCATGTTTTAATTTTAAAGTCTGAAACCACTTGCTTTCAAGTCTAATTCTGAGCAAATTATTTAAAAGGTTTATTTGTAGATTTTAGTTGCAAAGTATAAAGAGATTTCAACTTGTAATTTATTGTTTGTTTATGATATTTGAATTCATTACATTTGTACTTTAATGTTTTGTTTGAAATAAAAAATCGGTTTGTATATTATTTCAAATCATGATTTCAACTTTGTATATATTTTATAGACAAAAAATTATTTGAAATCCGTCCCTCAAATCCTAAGATCAAACACGCACTGAAGCCGTGATCTCATGTTCCAAGTGAGTTTTTTAATATTCAACTTTCTCCGACGAATATACAAATTTAAATGTTTCCATCAAATTAAAATAAACTTTTTTAAGTTCAAAGTCAAATTATTTTTTTCAATTTCAACCTCAATTTTGAACAACTGTAGGTCTAAAGGTCAAAGAGGCTGACATCTTTATGAACACATTATATTTTGTATTTAAAATAGATTTTGATGGCTGAGAAATTAAGATAAGAAAAAGTAGTAGCAATGTGAATCTCTTTTTATAATTCGTTGGGTTTGTGAAGAACCTTTTTGTCTATAAATAGTGAAGAGAACAGTTTTTATGAGGTCAAACCGTCCTTTTTTTTTTTAGTCTTGATTGATATTAGCTCAATATATCTATCCTAACAAGTTTGTGATAATATAATGTTTATTTGATCAACTACAACCGTGTCATTTGGTTTGGATACTAGATAGGTTTCGATTAGCCTTTAATATACTCTTTGCGTTTCAAATTATCCGTCTGAAATTTCTTAATTTGATTTCTTATTTTACTTGTCTTTTTCATTAATCATGATAAGATAATTTTTTTTTTCATATTTTATCCTTTGCATTAATTTTTTTTCTTTAAATTAAATTATAAATATTATTTAATAAAAGTATTATGATAAATCAAGCATGTTATTAATTATTTTTTTAATTAATGTGACATCTTAGTTTAAAACGGATAATTTGGAATGGATGAGGTAATTTGACTGACATTGTCATGTTATTTCGAATGTAACAAGGAAATCCCCATTGACTATTTTAATTGATCATTTGACGTGTACATCATTCACTATTACCACTGAATTTCTCGAAACTTCTAAAATAATCCAAAACTTATTTTGTCAATGAAAACAGCAGGCTAGAGTATAAGACTTTTAGGACCCGTTTGGCCATGAATTTT
>NC_061116.1:139028119-139030707 GCF_002878395.1 Capsicum annuum | reverse complement strand
ACAAACCCCATGGTCACATATCATATATAAATACCAGACCAACAACGTCATATCAGATCACGGTCACACAAACCAAATATTGTCTCAAAACATTAAATTGAACAACATAGGCCCCCACACGGACACAAAATAATAAATAAGCCATCTTCATTATTATTTCCCACACCCATAACATGCTTTTACATCAATATTAACTACCCAACCCAATTTGAAGAAAGTTAATCAATAACCTACCTCAAATAAAGAAAACCCGATCCAAAAGCCTTCAACATGAAGCCTTCTCCGCACAAATAGACCCAAAATTAATTAAACATATAAATATAGAATCTATGCATCAAAAGGAAACCAATGATACCCATATTGCCTATTTTCAGGTTGGGATTAAAACGGACCCCCAAAATATACTTTTTAAAAAAAGGGGTAAATTGAAATTTTAATTCAAAAATATATTACCCATGATTAAAGGAATCCATAGGAGAAACCTAATCAATGACGGGTTGAAATTTGAGTTTAGATCAAGGAAATATTAATTTAGCCTTTCGAGCCAAAATCCCCAGATTTCACTTTTGAAATCATGTTTTGGTGAGTTTTAAATGAATAAAATCGAAGAAAAATAATTAAAATAGGGATTTGGAGCTTACCCAAGCTTGAAAATGGAAGAAATCATCCAAAAACTCTAAAACCCGAAGCTCAAGTCTAAAAAATAATGAAAAATCGAGAAAAAGGGGGTATTTAAACTACCCAGGCATCGCTTAAGAGGACATTGGGTTGCTTAAGTGGCTAAGTGACGCTTAAGTGACACTCACCAAGGCTGTAGAGGTAGCTTAAGCAGATCAAGTGCTGCTTAAGCAACATTCGCTGGTGTAAGCCAGGTCGCTTAAGTGACCGACACGCTACTTAAGTGGCCTCTACTTAAGCGACCCAAGTGTTACTTAAGCGGATGCACTTGCTGAGTGGTGCATCAATAAGAGACTTGGATAATTCCAAGTCTTCGGGGGACCCTCAGATTCTTTCAGAAAAAAATCCCAAGAAAATCCCAATGACTATATCAGATTTTTGAAAAAAATGTCGTTTTCACAAAATTGACCCCCGAAATCCAATTTCATAACTTCCCAAACAGAGGGTCGAAATGAGATATAAAGGCTATAAAATCACCCCAACCATGTTACAATTCTAAAATCAATATTTTGGATCTACTGGCGCATTTTGTTTTCTATCCAATGCATAGAACATGAATATTGATCAAAGTCAATTAATGAGCCCTTTTACCTCCAAAAACCATAAACTCACACAACACCAAAATGCATTTGGAACCATGTCAATCATCCCCACACCCTAGAAATACCATAATGCAACCACTGAGGGTAAAATGGTCAAATCACACAAATATGAAAAATTCATGAAAATCACCAAATAATCAAGTCTTTACATTACCCACTACTAAAAAGTCTAATTCGTTCTTGAACTAATGATAAGGGAAATACCCAAATCAGTAAAAAGCTAGGGATAACTACTATGCATATCAGACTTGACCTCCCAAGTACCCTTATTTACAGGTCGATTTCTTCACTAGACCTTAACCACTCAAATATTTTTAGAATGCAACTGTCTAATATCCCTAGCTATAATGGAGATGGGCTTCTCAACAAAAGACAACATCTCACCTAACTGTACTGAATCCTAATGAATGACATGAGGCTCATCCTAAATGTACCGTCGAAGCATAGAAACATGAAAAACTAGATGAACAACTGATAAGTTTGGGGGATTTTCTAACTCATAAGCCACATCCCCAATAGGTCTAAGCTTACCCCTATTCCCAAACCTCATCAGCCTCTACATGGGTGACACACAAACATAGACTTGATCACCAATACTAAATATCAAGGCACGAAGTCTGCTATTTGCATAACACTTCTTCCTAGCCCGAGTCGGTAAAAGTCTATCCTAAATCCAAAGACTCACGAAGTAAGTCCATATATTGAGGCCAAATCTCAGAAACCTCAAACCAACCAACTAAAGAGAGATAATTCCCACCATACAAAGTCTCAAAGAAAGCCACCTCAATACTGAAATAGTACTTATTATTATACGCAAACCCTGCCAAAGCTAGATGGTGCTCCCACTGATCTCCAAAGTCCATACATATATGAAAAACATATCCTCCAAAATTTGAATAGTTTGCTCCGACTGACCAACGATCTGGGGTGAAAAGTTGTACTAAGATAAACCCGGGTACCCAAATCCTCCTGAAAAGTCTTCCAAAGGTGAGATGTGAACATTGAATCTCTATTTAAGATAATTTACACTTAAGAAACCACTTCTTAAGTGACCTAAGTATTGCTTAAGCGGATGCACCAACCGAGTCATGCTTAAGCTAGAGACTTGGAGAATTCCAAATCCCCGTAGGCCCTTAGAATTCATCTAGAATCTCAAGAATGCAAACAAACTATGCTATCCTACTAAATTCATGCTCTAGACTCAATGACTATATTAGATTTTCAATGAAAATGTTTATTTCACAAAATTGACACCCGAAACCTAATTTCCCAACTTTCTAGACCCAGGATCAAAATGAGATACAAAAG
>NC_061116.1:138887965-139025119 GCF_002878395.1 Capsicum annuum | reverse complement strand
CATGTGCAAAATAATAACTGACTGGATGAATTGCATGAGGTACTGAATAGAATGCATGAAATCTATAAATACTAGAAATGCATGAAATCTGTAGATACTGATGGATGCATGACCAAGCATAAGTCATGTTCTGAATATAATCTATAAACTAAAATACTGAATATCTGATACCTGTATGCTATGGTCAAGAAAACTGAAATTGAATTACTAAACTTATTACTAGACTGAGACTGTGGGAGCTATTATCTAACTAGCATGCCTCAATGAGAAAATTTGGGGTCCAACCTATGACCCTAGCCAGAAGGGTGTCAGTACTGTGCCACAGGTACTAACATTGGCTGTGTGGATCCATTGATGTACTATCTCGAAAGACTAAGGGTGTCAAGCCTAAACTGATGGGTGATCCCTGGGAGGTAGTCAATCCTAAATTGATAGGTGACTCCTCATATCCTACACTAGCTACATAGTTCTGGAGTAAAAGGACAACTAATAATGACTCTACCTATCTGGCGGTGAAGCCTCCATCCCCACACTCTCTCGGTGCTAAATTCTAATCCTAACTAAACTAACTTAGAATATTGAACTGTTCTAAGTTTAACTGATTATGATGACTGACTGAACTGATAATGCTCATAACATATTCTAAAACTATTTTAAAAATACTGAGACTAAGTAAACAGCTAAGTTTTTGGGTATTCATAACCCCAGATAGAAATTGCAAGTGAAAGGCTCAGATGCAATAAACCAATAATAATAAAGATGAGACGAAAGATAAAATAAGAGAAATAACAATCCCATGACCTAATAGTATCGGTACAAGGGTCATTAACAAAATAAATATGAGTACTATAATATTCAAATATACATCATTCTCGAAATGGAAAGACTGAGTAAAAATAGTAGAAGGAGAAAAGGACAACTCTGGCTTCAGGAGCTCACCATGTCTCTAAACTCTAGTCAGCACGATCGCAACATCAACAATGGCTTTTAGAACTCGAATCTGCACAAAGAAGGGTCAAAAGTATAGTATGAGTACCAAAGTCATGGGTAATTAGTAGGCATCGTCAGCCGACTGAGCTAAATCATCGCAAAAGCATAATAAAAAATGAAAGATAAATAAGCTAAGGAAAGAGGGCAAACCTAAAATAACACTCCAAATGCTATAATTAAATAATCAAAACAACCATAAAATGAAAAAAAACATAAGTAATACTACAAAATCCCCCAATGTTAGTAAATACAGAAAATACTAAAACCTAACACGAGCCCCCATAAGCCCATAGGGTTAAATTAAAGAGAAGAAGTAACCAAAATTATACTAATTAACCGAATCTCAAAACCATAATCATTAATAATTCCATATCATATACATATCATAAATAACCTCTTAATGCCTAACTCAAACCAAAAATCATATCATTAATTGCTAGACTTGAACCAAAACTTAATATCGTAAATCGCCAGACTTGGACTGGAACTAGAATCAATTCCTAAGTATGAATCTAGCATAAAAATCATGTATCCAACCACTCCAATCTCCTAAATATACAATTTAAAGTGTGTAACACACCTATTAATTCTACAAGGGAGCTATTTACAGCTTAGCCTAAGGTGGATTGGAGGGGATTGCTTCTTATTCCTAAAATTCGTTCTAAGGCAATTTCTACCCTGGACTAGGATAAGGTATCTAAATTTAATTCTAGATATTAAAAAATCATGTTTTAGTCCTAAGATAGCAATTCTACTTGAAAAATGAGTAATTAAGTCAATAATGCCTTATTTACGATTCCCTAATATGCTAAACAATCCAAATCATACTAGTTATGCTTCCATGTGTGTTGAGCTCACTATCCAAGCAACGAATAAGACCGTACAATTTGTTGTCACTATATACGAGTTATGTAGTTCCTATTGTAGTTAAAACAGTGAGGATTTCCTATGTATCTTTCTTGAGTACGACTAGGACCCCATGAGTCGTAAGGTCGAGTCACAAGTCATATGGTGGGACTCATGACCAAACAATGAGGTGGCCCAGAGTCACTGTCCAAACTACGAGTTGTGGTGACGACTTGTGGTTAGTGACCACAAGTCGTTATGAGACCCGTTGCGACTGGGAGCTAAAATTCCTGCACGATTTTAGTAAAGGCATGGTGGTCCTTTCCTCTTACCCCACTACTATTCCATGATATAAAATACTCCATTAGCCCTATTTTCACCTATTTAACACAACATAATCACACTCTTCCCTCTCAAATTCCCCAATTACGAGCAAGGCTAGGGTTTCTAGGGATTGAACATCTAGGGCTTGAATTATGATTTTTCTTTCAACTTCCTTGGTATTTTAGGCATGTATCTCTTCCGTAACTTGATTTTATATAAAAACATGTGTTTAATCGTAGTTTATGTGAATTTAATTATTGGGTTTTGAATAATGGGTTGAATGTTTTGAATATTTATTAATTGTTTGGTTTCCCCATGATTTTGGATCTATTATTCATGTTTTTTCTCATGGTCTTGGAACTAAATTTGTGCATGGGTATGGTGAATGGGAAGGGGATTATGGCATTCCCCCAAAATTGTTGAAATTGGCATTAACCTCAACCTACTCTGCAAATTGGTTTTGGAACATGGAAATATGCATGATTTAGCCCACTTTTGGACTATTGTATTTTCTAAAAGTATAATGGAACATAAATTGTTTTAAAAAGACCTTGATTGTCATGGTTTGATTTTTAAATGGTTTTATAAGGTCTTGGCATCAGTGGTATGGATTTTAAATTAAAACTTGGGGGTCGTGGATTCCCCTTGGTTGATGGATAATTGGATGTCATAATTCTATAAGCTTATAAGTATATTGGTATGATGATACCATTTGGTGATGCCCTAATGAAAGGTTCCTTGATTAAATGAAAGGGGTTATGTGTGAATGTTTTAACTGGTCTTAAAGAGGGTTGTATAGCTCACCATAAAAGGTGGAGGTCCTAGGGGGACCCATATTAGAAACCACGTTTGCTGACATAGGTGTCTTTATGATCGTGTGCATAATTCACACTTTATACATACTTTGGATTGGCTGGGGTTGAGGCATTCCCTGACTTTTTCTTGGATTTCTCTAGTTTGTGTGTCTAATAGGTACTGGAGGCCTTCTGGTGGAGGGAGATAAACCCATATGGCTCGTGGGTGCCCTTAGGATGATTTGATGCTACACAATCCAGGTTAATGGTTTTAAATCCCATGATAAACCTTATTCCCTATCCCAACATTAAATATAAATGTATAAACACATGTACGTGAATCTGTAGATTAAGTTTGGATTGGATTTTTAAATGGCATAATTTTATCCCTTCCCTAAGTTACATTCTAGCGCTCACCCTGCTAATTGTCCCCGAATGCTACATCCTTTCATGATGTAGTGTACAAGGGGTTTCTTTGTTGGTTTTTCAATGTTAGGTAGAGCGGTCACCTTTCGGGTTTGCAGTGAAATGGTGAACTTCCATCTTTCAGAAAGCTTGGTCATTCTATTGGTTTCCTTCCATATTTTAGAATTAAAAAGTTCACATAATGATCTTGGGTGTATTTATACGCCTAAGTACTATAACTTATCTATGTTTTAGCTAAGTTTAGAGAACAAAATGCCTAGTTTCTTATATTTTTACTCTACTTCTATGTAATTGAGCTAACCAATGCGATTAGCATGATTTCAGGTATTAATGAGGTAGATGAAGACATAATGGGACTGTGAAATGCGGATGGCATATGACACAAGAGAGAGTAGCAGTATGGACCAAATATGGCGCCTAGAAACTAGGTCCAAGACTAGTTTATCATTTATAATTAGTTCAGGGACTTAGAAGGCAATTATGAGAGAAAAGATTATTAAAAGGCTTAATGCTGAATTTTTATTCATTATTGAATTATTCTATATTAGTTTTTGAAAGGAGAATGGCAACTTAGATTGGGTAGAGAGAGAAAATGTTTCTTCTCTCTTATTTTCACTATTCGCACACCAAGATCATCTTCTAGTTTTTGGTATGATGAATATTTCTATTGTGATTTCTATTTTATTCATGAGTAGCTAAGTTTATTAGTTAGGGTTATAGAAGCCTTGTAGCATACAATCTATTACTTTGGGTTTTGAATTCATTATGCATTGATTTGTTTACATCATACTCTCTTTGCTTATCTTGAATTCTCATGGTTGCAAACATAAAGGATATGCCTTAAAACATAACTTGTTCGAAAGAAAGGTTGATGTTCGAAAAAGAGAGTAGTGACAAGAAAATAGGATTGCCAACCCCTATTTATATTTTAATGCCTTAGAGGATTAACTACTTGGAGATTTCGTATTGTTTTTGGTAAACGCTTTTGATTCAAGAGAACTAAAGTGAATTAGTCCTTGATGGTTGAGAAATACTAGGATTATGTTATTAAATACAATACGTTTCTCTGTAAGCACGATGCATGTATGAATTCATAAAGCCTATAGTTAGAAGGTATTGTAAACTACAAGGTAAACATAACCCTAGCATGCTATTTCTCTGAATTTTAATACTACTACATGTATTTCATCTTGTTAAACCGAAACCATTAATTTGTGAACTGAATCAAATCCCCCTATTTATTTTACAGAAATGAATGATTAAAAGTCAACTAATCTACATACAACTTTATTAATATCTTATTCCTTGTGGGATTCAACCCCAACCTAGTTGGGTTATATATTTGACAACGACCGCTTACTCTCTCATAAGAGAGTTGTAATTTAGGCGTATCATATTTTGGCACCGTTGCCGGGGAATACTCTTGTCGATTAAGTTTATGTGTGTTAATTGACTATTAGTCAACTTTCCTGATTTTATGTTTATTTGTTGTTTTTGTTCGTTACAGGCTCATTGTTATTTATGCTACGAACCAGAAGTTCAGGAGAACCATTATTACCCTTCAATCCTGAACCTTATCTCATTAAAAGAATGGCTAACCAATAGGAAGATGAAAGATTAGCTGCTTTGGCTAATGCTCAATTAAATCTACAAAATGCAGATAACCCAGGTCGGGTACCTAATCTAGATGAAGAGGACCTGGGAGATGATGATTTAACTGACTCGACTAATAGGAGGTATGCAGCAGGGGTAGTTGCACCTACAAATTGAAATCGTCCATTCAGAGGAAGACCAGACTGCCAAGATGCATAGTTTGATATTGACAATGATGAGGACGATTTAGATGGAACTGGTCTGTAGGGGCAATCATTCTACCACCACTAGCTCCTAGGGTGAAATTCAACATCACTAGTACTATGATCTAACTACTGAATCTGAAAGGACTATTTGGTGGATTTCCTGGTGATGCTCCAAATCTATATTTGGTGAATTTCATCAGTATTTGTAAGTTATTTGATAATCCTGGAGTGGGACAAAATGCTATTTGTCTAAGCTTGTTCTCACTGTCTCTGTTTGGAGAGGCAACAATGTGGTTGAATGAGCTGACTCCTGATTCTATAACAAACTGGAGGCAATTGAAAGGAGATTTCCTAGAAAGGTTCTTTTCGCCCTCCAGAATGTTACACTTGAGGGATGGGATCAACAACTTTAGGCAATTGGCTAATGAAGCTTTACATGAGACTTGGGTGAGGTTTAAAAATAAGTTGACTCAATCCCGAAACCATAAGATGACTGACGAACACTTGATGGAAATATTCTACAGAGATTTGAACTCACTTACAAAGACAATAGTGGATAATGCTGCAGGAGGAACTTTTATGGAGATCACCTTTACTAAGGCTGCGGACATTTTAGAAAGAATGATTAAGACAAGTAGAGCTTGGCATATTAGAGATTCTGTGGTAGCAAGTAATACTGGGTCTAGTGTAATATCAATAGAGCAGCATAGGAGAGAAGAAAAACGTGATCAGGATATGGCTCATATAAAAATCCAAATAGATCTACTCATAAAACATTTACTAGTAGGGAATATAGAAAAGGTCAAATTTATGGGGTACCATGGTAAAGGATATAAATTAAACACCGAGGAAGAGGGTAACTACTTGTATAACCAGGGGGTTTTAGGACCGGTAGTAAAGGAAACCAAGGTTGGAACCATCAAGGAGATTGGAAAAATAAAAGTGATAGGAGTGGACTGTATGTACCTCCTGGAAGCTGTGATAATGCTGCCACCAATTCAGGCAAAATATCCATGGAGAAAATGATGGAGAAACTATTAAAGGGAGTTGAGGCGACCAATTCTGGGGTAACTACTATGAAGAGTGACATATCTTCCATGAGTCAACTAGTAAACCCGCACTCAATTTCTATTAAACAACTGGACCAACAGATAAGCCAATTATCTACAACATTTAACCAAAGATAGAATGGAACTCTACCAAGTAATACAGTGTAAAATCCGAGGACTGATGGATCGTGTATGGCCATTACCACTAGGAGCGGTAAGATGTTATCTAGTCCAAGATTGGAAGCATCCTTTCATACTGATGTGGTCGAAATGGATTGGGAGATGGTTGATGAATCTTCAGTGGTGCCTATGGAGTTGGGAGGTTTGAAAAAGAAGAGTGCAAAAGTGGAACAACCAACTAAGCTGAAGCATTTTAGTGATGTGGATCAAGGCATAAGAAAGGAGGTAAAAGTTGATCCAACTGAAATCCCAAGGCCACTAACCCTATTTCCACAACGGTTAAAGAAGAAAGAAGATGATGGCAAGTTTAGGAAATTCATGGCTATGTTGAAGTAGTTGACAGTAAATGTGCCCTTAGTTGAAGCATTGGAATAGTGCCTGGCTATGCTAAGTTTATGAAAGACCTAATGACAAAGAAAGGGACTGTGAGCTATGAAATGGTATACAATCTTCATCATTGTAGTGCTATTGATACAAGATCTATTTTTTAGAAGAGACCTAATCCAGGAGCATTTACTGTTCCATGTATGATTGTATTGCTAAAGTTTGAAAAGACCCTTTGTGATCTTGGGGAAAGTATAAATCTTATGCCATTGATGGTTTTCAATAAACTAGTTTTAGGAGATCCTACGCCCACCAATATACAGCTTTTAATGGTGGATAGATCGGTAAAAGGACAATTGGGATTCTACATGGTGTACTTGTAAAAGTTACGGATTTTATATTTCCTACCGACTTTGTAATTCTTGATTGCGAAGTAGACTTTGAAGTACCCATAATTTTGGGTAGGCCATTCTTAGCAACTGGGACAGTGTTAGTTGACATGGAGCTGAATGAGCTGAAATTTAGGCTCAATGAGAAAGAAGTTAGTTTGAATTATGTCAGTCTATGAAACAATAAAAGGAGATGAGTATCTTCTCGATTGTTAATGTATTCTACAAAGATGAGCGAGATGTACCTGTTAAGGATAGGTCTGTTATGGAGACCATAGCTTATTTGGTTGAACTTGCAAGCAAGGATGTGAGTGACTTCAATGTGGTTGGACTAGGAATAAAGTATTGTTTTGATCCAACAAATGAGGTACAAATGGTATCATCGAAGTATGTTAATGAAGTTTGAGTAGTCAAGATAATCGAGTCATGCCGCGATGTTAAATCAGGCGCTACATGGGAGGCAACCCATGATTTTATTTTCACTTTATCATGTTAAACAAAAGTGCAAAACAAATAGTTGAGCCACGACCAAAACTACGATGCTTGGTTGGAGGCAACCCATCCTTCTAATTATTTTTGTTATTTTTGAGTAAGTGTAGGTGCATGAAGTACTAAGGAGGAGATTAGTACCAAATTTAATTTGGAATTAAGCTATGTCAATGGTGGTAAGTTTAGGAGTGATGGGAACATTACAGGTAAGTTGGAGTGGTCAAATATGTAAGGCTCAAGTATGATTCACATTAGAGTCGTGCCTCAAATTATGTTAATCCGACCCAAAAAGTTTCGTGGTGCAACTTTATTTTGTGACTTTCAATGAGGTCTATGGAAGTAGCATAGGGATCGAGCCAATAGGCCCAATCCCAAAGCCCACCACTGATTTCTATGGTGGTACGGGGGCAAAGCTCTTGCGGTATGGACCTTTCCCATTGCCTCATATGAAAAATATTATGTATAGTGTCGGATTTTAAGTGTACTATTGGGTGTGGTGCTCAATTTCACTTGAATCTTGGCAAGGGAATCATTTAACACTTAGCATAGGTTTATTGCTTTATACCAGGAAAAATAAGGGCATGTGTGCATCACACACCTTCATGTGTGCAACCAAGAGTGCGCCGCACATCCCATTGCACATGCTCACTGGACCAACTATGTGATGCACAATTTGCCGCACACGTTGGTGTATGTGATAACTTATGCATCCCATACTTTAACATGTGTGATAAGATATACGTCAGACACCTATCCATACATGCCCACTGCCTTAAGTCTATGATACCTTATGTGACGCATACCTTGATATATATGATAGGTAGTGCGTCGCCCACTTCTACGTATAGGCTCACTGTCCCAACTGTGTGACAACGTATTCGATGCACACTTTGAGATGTACGATAAGATGTGCGTCTCACACTTAGTCCAAATAAGCCTAAAACCTGACTTCCAACTTTAAATTGGGTCAACCCAACCTATATTTTCATTCTTCAAATAAACTTCATACCCTAAATGCCCAAATTCATCCTTATTTCACCCTTAAGCCATCTAATATTGAGCTCTCACCATTATCTTTGTCCTTTACTAATCTTCTATCTTTGAGGTAAGTTTTATTTTTTTAATCCTTAGTTATTGTGACTCTATGTTATAGTTAATTGATTTCTTAAGGATTACGAATTAAATTCTTGCCATGGCGATGTTGTGAAAGTGATGGTGTTTTGTATATTTTGGTATGGTTGAAAGTGTAGAGCATGATTCTGTTTAAAAAGTGCTTCATTGAAATAGAATTGGGGGAATTAAAGTGAGCGAATTGTATTGCGAATAATGTAGGTGCACTATACCAAATTGTATGTCGGCGAAGTCTGAGTACCCGATAATAACACTTAATTGGTTTATACTAACAAATTAAGTGTGGGGTGGTGACTTCACCACCTTTATCTTAATTGTAGTTAGTTTTATTATGTGTGGCTGACGTGGATAATATGATGAACATAGGCAAAATGGCTCTGATGATAGTCTCAATGCAGGTGGCATGACTCCTAATGTGGATGAGGAATACTACTAGCTAGGTTCTTTATCTTGTTATTTGCATTGGGGACAGTGTTGAGCTTGAGTGTGGGGTGGCTGGTTACTTTGCTACTTGTTTTATAAGAAAATAGTACCTTCTCCTTAGCATTCTTCTGTGATAGGATTAGTTATTTTATTTATTTTGTTTCTTGTTAGATGTTTATTCTATTTAGTCATAATTAGGTGCTTTTCTCGATGATGGATGGATGATGACCGTCTTAAGAGAAAATTACTCATTTAATTACATGTAACTGTTCTTCAGGATCACATGACATTATAACATATGTATGTGATGGGTCATTATGTTTGAAACACCTAGGCTCTACTTGTGACTCTTGTTGTGATTGTTGGTTTTATTTGAATTTATGTAATTGTTGGGTCGAGAATCTATAATGCTCCTAATTGAGTTGACCATGTGCCATAAGTGTGTAAGAATGTTGTATATTTATTATTGCAACTGATGCTAGAACTTGCCTAGTGTGTGTGCACAGTGAAATAAAAATTGTGAGTTTAGGAGATGATTTAGGCATTTCTTTGATAGCCATTGTTCATACCTTCTTTTGACCTACCTTTGTACATTATCTTAGCTAGCCCCATTGAGCCTTTAGCTTTTTCTTCTATTAGCCTCAGATATAGCCTATTCCATTCTTTAATAGACCGTAATTTGATCCAAAAGCTCCTAAGTGCTTTAATGTAAAATCAATTTGAGTTAGGAGTTTGACAATTAGAGGAACAAGGTGAAATTGATGCCCCAAAGTCTAGTTATTAGCGTGTGAAATTGATGTGGTTGGGAGTAGCAAAAATTATAAAAAAAAGTTCCAAATTTTATCCTGGACCTGTTACAATGAACCTGTTTTAGCCCTGGTCCTTCTTGGATATTGTGCACCTCAACTAAGGAAAATCGCTTAAGTTGAGGGTGCCTATTATAGGAGTGCGTAATATGAAAAGGGTGTACAAAAATATATTTGAAAGGGTTGCATACTCCCACCATAGTGTTATTAATTGAGCTTAACGAGTTGGGGGTGAAAAGTAAATCTATGAAGATAGCAGAAGTGGAAGTTGGTTGTTAGAGATTGATCTTAATTGCATAATGTAGTGCATTAAAGCGCTTAGGGAAGATAGTTACTATTTCTTGCCAAAATAGTTCCTACCTATCCTTTAGCATGTATACAACCCATAAAAGACCTATTTGATCCTAATCTTAGCATTCTGATATTAGTGAAGTATTACACTAAGGGCAAGCATATGGCCATCAGTTGTAATTTGAGAATTCTTTGTGAGAGTAAGCGCAACTTAATTCTTGTACCCATTTTGTTAGAAAATGCATGATTGATAGTGATTATGGGTAACTTTCTTGTTGTGAGGGCATATGGTTGATGAAGGTTGGGTAATTTATATGATTTCTTTGCTTAAATGGTATACATGAAATTGCCAACTTAATGAGTCTATTCTTGAGGGTAGGTTGTCTCTAGTAATGATTCCTGAATCTACTTCTTGTTCATAATTGTTTTGTGAGCCTATTTGAGCATCTTGTCTTTCTTTATGGGTGCTAAGGCTTGTGTAGTATGCATAAATGGATATGTTGTTCGAGGACGAACAAAGATTTAAGTGATTTAAGTGTGGGGTGGTGATCTTGGGTGTATTTATACGCCTAAGCACCATAACTTATCCATAAGTTTAGAGAACAAAATGCCTAGTTTCTTATGTTTTTACTTTACTTCTATGTAATTGAGCTAAACGATGTGATTAGCATAAATTTAGGTATTAATGAGGTAGATTAAGATATAATGCGACTATGGAATGCGGATGGCATATGACACAAGAGAGAGTAGAAGTTTGGACCAAATGTGGTGCCTAGAAACTAGGTCCAAGACTAATTTGTCATTTATAATTAGTTCAGGGACTTAGAAGGCAATTATGAGAGAAAAGATTATTAAAAGGCTTAATGCTGAATTTTTATTCATTATTAAATTATTCTGTATTAGTTTTTGAAAGGAGAGTGGCGACTTAGCTTGGGGGAGAGAGAGAGAAAATGTTTCCTCTCTTATTTTCACTATTCACACACCAAGATCATCTTCTAGTTTTTGGTATGATGAATATTTCTATTGTGATTTCTATTTTATTTATGAGTAGTTAAGTTTATTAGTTAAGGTTATGGAAGTGAATAAGTATTCCTACGTATGAAATCTCCTATCCTGTGATACATACTTGAGTACATGACTTACAATGAATATCCTAGTGATAGGATAGCTTATGATGCATTAAGCATGTTCATATGAGTCACTTAAGGTAATACAAGCTAAGAGTTTTTGAATCCATCAAGTTTTAGTGTTCGATTTTTCAAGGGTCATCTTTGAACGAGTATAACTTGATGTTAATGTGGTATTTTGGCTGATTTATACCCACCAAATTGTAGAGAATCGAATTAGCTTTCCAACGATACAAAAGTTATGCCCATTTTCGTGAGAGACAGTAAGGATAGGCGATTGGTTAGGTGCCACCCAACCCAAGCATAGGCGATTGGTTAGGCGCTGCCCAACCTAGCTTAGAAAATCACTTGGGTGCCGCCTAAGTCAGTTCCA
This sequence comes from Capsicum annuum, assembly GCF_002878395.1. Classification (NCBI taxonomy): domain Eukaryota; kingdom Viridiplantae; phylum Streptophyta; class Magnoliopsida; order Solanales; family Solanaceae; genus Capsicum; species Capsicum annuum. The sequence goes on along the minus strand of NC_061116.1, from coordinate 139,013,358 downwards.
GGTGCCAAAAACACTCCGTTTTGAGTTATTTTAAGGGTAATTAAGTCTTTTAATACTCCTTACACGTCCCTAAACTTAACCCTATGAAATATATAGCTTCTAAATATATTACAACCCTATTATCATCTCAAAGCTCATCATCCAAGAGCACTAAAAGAGAAAAAAAACTAGGGTTGCGTAACTAAGCTTGAAGATCCGATTTCAAGGAAATTCCTCCGTCAATCATCAAGAATCTTCCTTCTAAGGTATGAGTGAGTTGATTTATGGATCCCTTTCATCCATAAAGCTCAAAAAACCCTCTTTTTCATTATAAAGTATGATTTCTATATTGTTGGGTGTTGATGATCATGTTGTTGATATTGGGTGATTCCCAAGATGGAATCTTTATATGTTTTTTTTGGAATTTCATGATCTCATATGAGTTGGAAACATGTAAATTTGGTTGTTCATGATGTATAATTTGATGATTTCACCTATGCTTAGGATGTGCATGTAAGGTGTTTGATAAAATACCTAAGAAACTAGAAATCATGCAATATAGCTAAATTGTGACTAAGTGAAGGATTCATGATATGCCCTTACGTTCCAATGACTTCTATGTTGATAATGTGCCTTGTAAATGTTGTTGGAATACTGATGAACTATTCTTATAAGATTATGCTATGTTTACTTGCAAATCCTACTTATGAACAAGATGTATGATAACCATGCAATCCACATGAACTTCCATGCTATTGGTATGTGTTGCCAATATGATTATGCAATGAATATGATATTAAGATTGTGCAAGTACTTCCATGTGATATGAAATCCTTTCCCTGCAATACATTTTTGATAACCATGCTTAGTTTGAGATCCCTACTTATGATATTATAAATTATGGACTCTACTCTTATGATTAAGTCGGTCATGTGTGTCAGTTTCATTCCATCGAGTCCTGGAGGTACTTGTACCCGAAAACTATAATTGTGTGCCTAGAACCATGTCATGTTTCACGATATCCGAACTTAAGCTATGATTCCATAGACTTTGGTTTGTCATGTGACTCAGGAAAACCTCATGATCTTAGTCAGTTGTCAGATATCAGTAACATTCCGCCAGTCAATGGAATTCCGTAAGATTAAGTCATGCACAGTTAGTTATTCATGTTCAGTCCCTCCAGATAGGAGTAGAGATTAGCACCGAGTGAACCCAAGGATGGGAACTCACCCGCCAGTTCAGGGTGTGATTATTAGTAGTCATCCTTGTGTTCCAGAACTAAGTAGCTAGCGTAGGTTGAAATATCTTAACCCATTAGATTAGGGTTGATGAGGTGGCTTAACTCGTCAGTTTAGGGTTCCCACCATTCTCATTGAGTACCCGCCAGATAAAGGTCACTCACAGGCTGTCCTTAACCGTGGCACGGTATTGACACCTCTCCAGTCAGGGCAGGATTGGACCCCAGCTTATCCATAATGGCATACATGGGGCATATCGTTTAAACACTACTTCCCACAGTTTCAGTATCAATCTCAGTAAAAGAACTCAGGGCGTTCTTCCGATTTTAGTATATACAGGACTGTTAGATACAGTCATCCATGTTATCAGTTTCAATATCAGTCATGAAAGTTATCAGTAAACCTTGTATTAGCTTAGAGGTCATGCTATCACGTATTTACGGTACCAGTTTCTATATATGTGTGTTTGCACTCCCACGTTCATATTAGTCAGTCAGTGTTGTTCATGTATGAAACCCTTTATGTTCAGCCTACCTTCCTCGTATACTCAGTACTCTAGTTGTACTGATGCATTTGCGCTATGGTGCTTTCTTTTCATGTTACACCATAGGTTCTGAGACACGAGCTCCAGCCCAGCAGTAGCGGTAGCATTCTAGTCACAGAGACACAGTGAGTCCTTATTGATTTGAGGACAATATTATTTGATACATTTATTTATTTCTTTAATTCAATTTTATGGAGTTAGTTGGAGACATGTTCCTTCAACTCCTTATTCAGATAGTTTAGAGGCTTTCAGATTTATGTTCAGATTTACGTTCAGATTGAGTTGTTTTGGGTATTTTCACCCACATGATTGTATTTAGTTGAACCTTATGGCTTTACAGTTCTATGTATTCTGCATTATTATATCATGATTTGCAGTATATAGGTACAAATATCAGTCATGGGTTAGCTTGTGGTCCCTCGGGGTCATGAGCACCGTGTAGCATTCTGGTTCAGCGAATCGGGGTGTTACAGTCACTGTCATGGTCGGGGGCATACCCCGACCTAGTTTGATAATCTGATTGGTTTAGTGTCTTTTGTGGACATGTGTGGGTTGGATGGTATTGTTGACTCTTAGATCTTGTTCGTTGACTTGCATTAACTGCTTTATATTTATTTTCTGTTTGTCTTTCGCTTGTTATTATTTGGATTTTTCTTGGTTGAACAGGCTATAGGGGTGGTCTCCGATCCTCAGTGGACTTGAGATACCCTTCATGACTCGGCCCTGGGTCAGGTCGTGACACTAGCCAACCTAGATATCCAAAGAAGCCCGAAGAAATATGCTAAATTGGTGATTTTCCTTTTCGAGAAGCTTTCACATGATGCCAAGCTATCAAAATGATAATTTACCAATCAAAACAAGAATCATGGTATCCATATTGCATTTTTATGCTTTGGGTATGAAATTATGTTAAAACTCATGTTGGGCCCGCTCGTGGAATTAGACTTTTTAAACTGTCTACATGTCCCTCTATGCTCAAGTAACATTTATCCTCAAGCATGGGTAACTTTTGAACTTAAGTGGTGCTAAAATCAACCCACCAATTATCTAGGGAATTTGGAAAATAATTGAGAAATTAACCATGAAATTAATGAAAACATATCAAGAATTCAGAGAAAAAGATGAGTAATTCAAGCTCACAAAACACAAAAATCACCTATTAATGTTTCTCCCAAATTTCCACACTCACTAGGGTTGTACACACTTGGACTTGTGTGAAAAATGGGAGAAAATAGGGAAAACGGGCATTTAAAGCTACCCAGGTGCCACTTAAGTGGACACTACGCCACTTAAGTGGTCACCAATTTTGTGGTACCTACTACCTGTATCTCTATAGGTTAAGCGGACCCTTTGATGCTTAAGCTGGCTTCACTCAAGTGTTAAGGACTTTGGTTAAGCGACCTTCAGCTGGGCAAGCTTGGTTGCTTAAGCAAACAAGTTTCCGCTTAAGCGAAAGGCCTTAAGCGAATGCACCAGCTGAATTCCAAGTCTTCACCAAGACCTCGAGATTCATCCAGAATTTTATAAATGTAAAATAACTATGTTACCCTATCAAATTTAATGTTTCAGACTTAATAGGCGCGGTTAAAATTTCTATCCGAGGTCGTTCGACAAAAAGTAGGTCCCACACCCAAGTAACATTTTTCTAAATTTCTGATCAATAGCTCGTAGTGTGATTGGAAGCCTTGTGAATGGAAAAAAAGGTACCCTAGCCTAAAATCGACATTCTAGAGCTGATGGAACTATCATAATTGGCATACAAGATCTTTCAACAGGAGTTTTGTCCAGTAGCGAATTCTAACCAGCAAAGACCTCAAAATAGGGAATTGGCTCTAAAAACCGAATGAACTGACTGGTAGCTGATTTGTCAGCTCCAGCAAGTTATAAATGACTTGGGGTAGCTAAAGGAAAGCTCTAAATGGTGAAAATATGTGAAAATACAAAAAGTGACAATATCCACTAATGAAAGAACTTTTATCCACGAAAGTGAAGGGTTAGGATTGTACCTGAAGCCTCAAATATGTTAGGATACTGGGTCCATATATCACTCTCGATTTCCCAAGTAGCTTCTTCTATTGGGAGGTGTCTCCACTAAACCTTAACTACTAGAATCTCTCTAGAATGCAACCACCTTGCATCTTTAGCTAATATGAACTCAAGCTCCTCCACGAAGGTCAACCACTCATCCAACTGGACCGAGACCCACCGAAGCACATGAGACTTATAAGGAATGTACCACTACAGTATAGAATCTTGGGAAATCAAATTAACAACGACAAAATGTAGGGTAAGTCTAACTCATAAGCCACCCCACTAACGATGCGAAGAATCTCAAAAGGGCCAATATATCTGGGGTTGAGCTTGCCTTTCCTCCTGAACATCATCACACCCTTCATAAGAGATACTTTATCTCCAACTCCAAATATCAATGCATTAAGCTACTATATACATAGGCCTTCTTCCTACTTTGAGCTACCCTCAACCTATCCCGAATCACCTATACCTTATCCAACGACTTGTAAAGCAAATTAGTACCACGAGATCTAGTCTTGGAGATCTCAAACCGTCCAATAAGATAATGATATCTCCTACTCTACAAAGACTCAAAGAGTGCCATCTCAATACTAGAATGGTAGCTATTTGTATACACAACTCCACTAAATCTAAGTGCTTCTCCTACTAACCTCCAAAGTCCATAACACAGGATTAAGCATATCCTCAAGATTTTAAATAGAATGTTCCAACTGCCCATTATTCTAAGGGTGGTAGGCTATGCAAAGATCTACCTGAGTACCCAACTCCTCTTAAAAATCTCTCTAATATCTAGAAGTAAAAATAAACCCTGATCTAAAATAATATATATAGGCACTCCATATAAATAAACTATCTCGTGATTATAGATACAGGCTAAACTCTCTACACTGAGGATATTTGAATAGGAATAAAATGTAATGCCCCAACTTTTGGACCCCAACTTTTTTCCTTACAATTTGAGCTCACTGCTTAGGGTATGACTTAGGTGATGAGTCTTGAAGACTCTTTACGAGTCATTTTGTGTCAATCATAGTCTAACCAGAGAGGATTACCTATGTTTCTATTCTGATAATGACTAGGACCCCACGAGTCATGAAGTCTAGTCATAGGTCGTACGAAGAGACTCACTACCAAACTAACGAGGTGGCCCTGAGTCACTGCCCAAAATATAGGTCATGGTGACTACTCGTGGCCACTGACCATGAGTCATTATGAGACCCATAATGACTGGGAGTCATTTTTCATTAAGGTTAAATTATTTTTTCCTTCCTTTACACTATTCCCATGACTTAAAACCTTCCCATAACCCTATTTCCACCCAACTAACATAAACACAAACTAATCTTGTCTCTCAAATTCCATAATCAAGAGCAAGGCTAGGTTTTATAGGGATTGGTCATCTAGGGCTTAAAGTATGATTTCTTCTCCAATTTCTTGGTATTTTCAGGCATGTATCTCTCCACTAAAGCTTGTATTTCATTTTGGCATGAAATGATTTGATATTAACATGGTTTAAATATTTGGGTTTGGAATTTGGTTTGAGGGTTTTGGGAGATAATTCTTTAAATGGTATTTCCCATGGTTTATATCCAATTGTTTATGCTTTATTAATTGATTTTGGAACTCATTGGGTGAATGGGTATGGATAATGGAACATGGTTCATGGATTCCCCCAAAATTATGGTTTTTGGTTTGGAATTGGTATTAACCCCAACCCACATGCATAATTGGTTTTGAAATATGGACAATCACATAGTTTTGCATACTTTAGTAGACTATTGTATTGCCTTAATGGATAAACAGATAAAAATAATTTTGAAAGGACTTAGTGACCATGGACTAATTTTTAAATTAGAACTTTGGTGTATTATGGGTAATTTGTTTGGTTTGGCGTAATAGAATTGGATAGCAAGCATAATTTATTAGTCTGACGATACCATTTGATAAATACCTAAAGGATGACTTATTGGTTAAATGGATGAGTTATGTGTAAATGTTATAATTGGGCTTCAAAGGGATTGTGTAGCTCATTGTGGAACGTAGAGTTCCCGGGGTGACCGATACTGAAACCACATTTGTTGGCATATGGGCCTTGTTGGATTTATGGATAGTTTACACTTTATACATATAAATTTTAGAATGGTTGGATCATTAATGGCTTTGTCCCTTACATGGATTTCTCTAGTTCGTGCGGCTAACACACACTAGAGCCCTTATAATGTGTGTGTGTGGGGGAGCTGGACCCATAAAGCCCATGGGTATTTTAGGACGGTTAGAGATACACAGTACAAGTTAATGGTTTTAAATCTCATGCTAAACTTTTTTTTCTATCCCAACATCTTATATATATATACATATTTATGTATGCATGTATGTGAACATATACCTTGAGTTTGGTCTTGATTTTGAAATATCATTTCGCTATCCGTATCCTAAGTTACATACTAGTGCTCACCCTGCTAATTATCCTATGACATTACATTGTTTTATAATGTGGGGTTCGAAGACACCTCTTATACCCCTATGCATCTTTAGGTGGATTAGCATGTTTGTCGAGTTTCTTTTAAGTTGTCAAGATTCCATTCTCTTGAAGATCCGTCATTTCATAGTTTGTCTTTCTTTATGTTCTAGACTATCTCTTTGGATTCTTTTTTGGCTATAGTCGGGGGCATGCCTCGACTTAGGTTGATATTCGGTTGTTAGAGAATTTTGTGGACAAGTGTGGGTGGTTAACTATTATTGATTCTTAGAACATTTATCTTGTTTATCTATCTTCCATATTACTGTTGGTTCCTTTCATTATTTATCCTTTTTGTGTTTGGATGGCTAGGCAAAGAGGGTGGTCTCTGGACCTCAGTGGACTTGAGATAACTGTCACGGCCAGGTGCTGGTTTGGGTCGTGACATGAAATATGCAATTTGATCAATTGATCCACAATGACCCAAATACCATCAGAACCATAGGAGGTGCAAGGAAAACCACTAACAAAGTCCATGGTGATCTACTCCCACTTTCACTTGAGAATGGGTAATTTGTAAATCAAGCCACCAATTCTTTGATGCTCGACTTTCTCCTACTGACAACATAGGCAATGAGTTATAAAGTCTTCCATATCTCTTATCATACCACTCCATCAATAATACTACCTCAAATCCCTATATCTTAGATGTACTAGGGTGAATAAAATATCTAGAGCTGTGAGACACAAAAAAAATCAAATGAATCAAGTTTTCAACCCTCGAACACAAATGCTACCATTAAATATCATAATACCCTTAGAATATATGGTAGCCTTCTTGGACTCATTACTCAAAACTTGATCACCAAGTCTCAAACTGGCGACTCTAAATCTGATCAAATAAGGTAGAGCTCGCCTTAATAGTAGAAAGAACTCACTTGGTTCTAGAAATATCAAGTCTCACCATCAATTTTGCTAAGGATTGGATGTCCCATGCCAAACTGAGATAGAAGCCAAGCTAACCATACTCACCGCCTTTTGGCTCAAGGCATCCGCCACCATATTCGCCTTGCCTAGATGATATAAGATAGAGATTCATAATCCTTAAGCAACTAGGTACGTCTACACTGCTATAATTAAGCTTTCTTTTGGCCATAATATGCTTAATACTATAATGATAGTGTATATATTACAATGTATGTCATAAAGATAATTCCTCCAAATCTTAAGTGCAAAAACCACCATATCTAACTCTAAATCATGTGTGGGGTAGTTGCGCTTATGAAACTTTAACTTCCATGATACATAAGCAATCACTCAACCCTACTACATCAACATATATCCCAAACCAACACTAAAAATATCACAATATGAGGTTAATCCCTTGCTCTCAGTAGGAAGAGGCAATATAAGAGCTGAAGTAAGAAATTCCTTAAGCTTTTAAAAGCTCAAATCACACTCCTTAGACCACCAAAAAAGAACCTCCTATCAGGTCAATATAGTCATCGGTGCTGCAATAGTAGCCAAACCCTTAACAACTGCCTATAGTAACCAGCCAAACCAATAAAGATACAAACCTCTGATGGAGATGTAGGCCTGTCACAATCACGAATAGCGTCAATCTTTGCTGGATCCACTATATCCCATCGTTGGACACTACATGTTCTAGGAAAGTCATCAACATGAGACAAAACCCACACTTAATGAATTTGGCAGAAAGCCTATGATCTCTCAAAGTCTAGAGCATAATCCTCAAATACTTCATAAGATCCTCCCTACTCTTTGAATACACAGGGATATAATTAATAAACACAATCATGAAAAAATCCAAATAAGGCCTAAGCATATAGTTTATCAAATCTATAAATGCTGTCGAGGTATTGGTCAACCCAAAATAAACCACCAGGAACTCATAATAACCAAAATAAGTCCTGACGGCTATCTTTGGGATGTCCTCAACTTGAATCCTCAACTGATGGTGATTGGACCTGTAATACCCTACATTTCTCTAACTTAAATTAACCCTCAGTACATGGGTTACCCTATATAAAATTTTTGAAATACTAAGTATTTTTTAGTTTGGAGCCTGTCATTGCATAGGAAATTAAATTAGCTTTCCAATTATATAAAATTTTCCTAAATCCGATACCCGGGAGAAAAGTTAGAGCTATTTTAGTATAACGGTGTGCTGACTAGTACTCCGATGCATAGCGAAGCCTAGGCAAATGACATTTTGCAATTCCAGTGAAGCTTCACGATACCACCATATTGTGTCACCAGCCACATTCATAATTATCCTTATCAAGTGTTCTAGTACCATCCCACTGCGTCGCGGTAAACTTTCATGTCGCACCCAGCATTGCAATGCGATATCACCGTGTCGCTCCATCATGCATTTTCTTAGTTGTTAGTTTCCAGTGGCTTGGCACGATACTGGCGCATCGTGACAGGTGGCCAAATTGGGTTTTTTAGTGATGATTTTTCAAGTCATTCTAAGGGTAGTTTGGTATTTTTTCATGACCCTACTCAGTATAAACATGAAATTAAATCCTTAAATAACCTAATATCTCATTATTCACTCACTCTTCTCAAGAAACAATGCATTCTCTCTCAAAGGGAAAAACCTTAGCCTCAAGAAATCAAGATCAAAAATCAAGAATTTCTCCAAGAACCTTCAAGGATTAATAATCCAAGGTATTTAGGTGTTCTTCTATGGGTCCCTTTCACCCATAGTGTCCAAGAATCCATTTCTAAAACTTCAAGATTTATGATTTATAATTTCCATGCTTGGAATTGAATGTAATCATGTTCATGATAGTAATTGGGATCTAATGCATGTTTAATTATAAGTTTCCATGAAATTAAGATAGTTATGTGGTGAATTATATGAATTGCATGCTTAACCCTTGAATTTGAAATTGAATGTTGTATTCATGATTACATGTGTTGACCATCATCTTGTGAAATACTCCATGCTCCCCAAGTATTTACTAAAATGCCTATGTGAAGTAGATAGTGGAATCTTGACATGTCATTATGTGGCCCCAATCATATACAAGCTTATGCCTTACAAGTGTTTGATGAAATGCCTTTATGAATGAATTAAGGACAAGTGTACATTATTATACTTTGTAAAAATCATGTTATGCTTTATTTTTCATGCTATTGAGTCCTGGGGGTATTTAATACCCGATAATTTAGTTATTTAACTAGAGTTAGTGTTAGAATAGAATCAGTCATGTCATGATCAATAATACTCTCAGTCAGTTATAGAACTCAGTAGAAATTAGTCAGTTACAGAGCTCAAGAAAACTCAGTAAACTCAGTATCAGTTTAGTCCTGTTCAGTATACTCAGTTCAGTATCTTTCAGTTGGGAGTAAGATTCTAAATCGAGTGAACCCAAGGATGGGGGGTCACCTGCCAGTAGAGGGTGTGATCCTCAGAAGTAATCCTTTTATTCCAGAAATACGTTGCCATCATAGGTTGAGACATCAAAACTGCCAGTTGAGGGTTCTACCATTCTCATTAGAGTACCAGCTAGATAAAGGTAACTCTTCAGTGTCTTTAACCATGGCACGGTACTGACACCCTTCCAACTGAGGTCACAAGTTGGACCCCAACTCAGTTATCTTATTTGGGGCATGTTGTTTAGATGATTACCTCCCACAGTATCAGTTTAAGTCTTCATAATAGAACTCAATTCAGTTCTACAGAATCAGGACAATCAGATACAGTCAACCAATATCAGTAACTTAGTTATCAGTAACTTCAGATGTCAGTTACTCAGTATCTGAACTCAAAACTTAGCTCAGATATACGCAACCATATTATTTATTAATATACATAGTAGTGCACACTCAGTTTTACAATAGTATCAGTTTTTCATGTACTCTCATATTTAGTTACTCTATATTATTCAGTCAGTTATTGTTCATGCATCTGAACCCTTGCATTCAGCCTTACCTCATCTAGCATACCGGTACATTCCATGTACTGACACATACTCTTTCTTTGAGCTATGATGTCTCATATCATAGGTTTGGATGCTCAGGCTCCGACCGTGCATAGATGATTCTAATTCAACTAACTGTTTCACAATTAGTAGTGAGTCCTCATCTATTAAGGATATTTTATTATTTCATTTTCTCAGTAGATATAGTATTTCAGTAGATGGAGTTAGTTGGGGGATTGTCCCATCAACTCTACATTTAGATAGTTTAGTTCAAAGGCTTTTCAGACAGTATTCAGTTTTATAGATTACTATTATCCGTTGATATTATTTATCAACATTTATATATTTTGAACCTTATGACATTTTAACCTATTTTTTACATTTATTTCAATATTATTATTCAGCTCTCACAGCAGATATTAGTCATGGGTTAGCTTGTGATCCTCCAGGATTGTAAGCACCATGTAGCATCTGGGATACAAACTTGGGGTATTACAAACTTGGTATTTGATCCTATGATTCAACAGAGTCCCAGGGAGTCTGAAAGCCGCATCAAGTATAGTCTTGTGCTTGGGTGTGTAGCGCACCACACTTATGGACAGGAGGCTATGAGATGTTTTAGAAAAAAATTACCTTTTTTTAGTATTTATGTCAAGAAAATAAGCATGAGCTCAAGTTAAACTCTCATTCTAATCCATTTCTTCCATTTATTTACAGAACATGCCTCTTAAAAAGACAAATAAAAGAAGAACTAAAAATCAGGCAATACCTCAGCCCGTTCAGGTAGATCCCCTGGATGATCATGTATCCCATGCAGAATTCAGAGCTGCATTCACTACTCTAGCCAATTCTATAAAAGCTAAGAATGAATGGCCAACTGCTGTTTAGGCTAACCCAGTGGCTAATATTATTGCCGCCAGGATTCAGGACTTCACCCGAATAAATCCTTCCCTATTCTCAGGATCTAAGTCAGAAGAGGATGCACATGAGGTTCTCGATTAGGTTTAGAAAGTCATAGATATCATGGGAGTAACTTCTAGTGAGAGTGCTGAGTTAGCTACCTATCAACTGCAAAATATGGCTCATACATGGTTTAAGCAGTGAAAGGTAGACAGGGGCACAGATGCAGAGCCCATAGAGTTGAAAGAGTTTGCTACTGCCTTTCTATAGAGATTCTTTCCCTTAGAGCTGAGAGAAGCCAAGGTGTTAGAGTTCATAAATCTCAAGCAGGACAGTATGCGTGTGAAAGAGTATTCCCTTAAGTTTACTCAGTTGGCTAGGCATGCTCCCCATGTAGTAGCAGACAGTAGGTCCAGAATAAGCAAGTTCATGTCTAGAGTGTTAGATAGTGTGGTTAAAGAGTGTAGAACCACAATATTGATTAAGGAAATAGATATACCCAGGCTTATGGTCTATACTTAGCAGACAGAAGAGGCTAAGAATAGAGAGAGAGAGGCTGAACTAGAGAGCTAGAACAGGTAGCTTTAATTTTAATCAGCCTAAGTCAGAAGGCAGTAACTATTCCTAGTTTCACCTAAAATCTTTAGTTCAAGCTCTGTCCTCAGCCAGGCTTTAAATCTAAGGGTAGTGTCAGTAGTTCTCAAATAAATCCTCTATGATAGCAATGTGGCAAAAACCATCAGGGTGTCTGTAGAGCTGGTAGGGATGTTTGTTTCGAGTGTGGAAAGCCAGGCCACAGATTCAGAGATTGTCATCAGTCAGGTTCTCAAGGTCAGTATGATTAATCTTTAGCTCAGTCAGGTCACCCGAATCAGCAGGGAGCCACTTCCAGTGCCACCTGTGGGCAACGCCCAAATAGGCTCTATGCACTTCAGTCTGGACAAGATTAGAAAAATTCTCCTGATGTGGTCACTGGTACATTATAGATCTTCCATTTACATGTTTATGCCTTTCTAGATCTAGGAGCTTCTTTATCTTTCATAACTCCTTACATAGCTATTAACTTCAAAGTCAGTCTAGAAATCCTAGTAGAGCCTTTATTAGTTTCTACCTAGGTGGATAAATCTATCATATCCCGATGGGTATACAGGAGCTGTCCAGTTATGATATCTTAGAAATTTACTTCAGCAGACTTAGTAGAGCTAGAGATAGCAGATTTTGATTTTATTCTCAACATAGATTGGATCCAATCATGTTATCCCTCAGTTGATTGTAGAAACAGAATAGTTTATTTTCAATTTCTAGATAAACCAATTATTAAATGGAGGGGTAGTACCACAGCGCTTAAGGGTCAGTTAATTTCTTACCTTAGAATGAGAAAATAATATCCAAGGAATATGTTTACCATCTTGTGCGAGTCAAAGACTCTAACTCAGAAACTCCCAGTGTTGAGTCAGTTCTAATAGTAAATGAATTCTCAGATATGTTTCCCGAAGACCTTCTTGGAATTCCTCCCATTAGGGAAATAGACTTCAGAATAGACCTTCTTCAGAATACTCAGCCTATATTAATTCTGCCATATAGAATGGCACCAGCAAAACTCAAAGAGTTAAAAGAGCAGTTAAAGAATTTCCTTGATAAGGGATTTATCAGACCCAACATTTCCCCGTGGGGTGCACCAGTCTTATTTGTACATAATAAAGATGGTTCTCTTAGAATGTATGTAGACTACCATCAGCTAAACAAAGTCACAATCAAGAATAAGTACTGACTTTCTAGAATTTATGACTTGTTTGACCAACTTCAGGGTGCTAGTTACTTTTTTAAGATAGACCTCAGATCAGGCTATCATCAACTCAGAGACCAAGAATGTGACATTTCGTAAACAGCTTTCAAAACCCGATACGGTCACTTTGAGTTTTTAGTCATGTCCTTTGGTCATACAAATGCCTCATCAGCTTTCATGGACTTAATGAATCATGTGTTCAAGTAGTACTTGCATGTTCATTATAGTCTTTATTGATGACATTCTTGTCTACTCTCGTAGTAAGAATGATCACGTAGATCACCTCAGAATCGTACTTCAGACTCTCAGAACTCATAAGTTGTACGCCAAATTCGGTAAGTGCAAATTTTGGCTAAAGTTAGTAGAATTTCTTGGCCATGTTGTTTTTGGTAATGGCATTAGAGTTGATCCTCAAAAGATCGAGGTGGTGAGAAACTAGCCTAGACCTATCTCTCCATCAAATATCAGGAGTTTCTTAGGTTTAGATGGCTATTACCATTGGTTTATTGAAGGATTTTCATCTATTGCATCCCCCATGTCTAGATTGAATCAGAAAAAAGTCCAGTTTCAGTTGTCTTATTCTTGCGAGAAGAGTTTTCAGGAGTTAAGGACTTGACTCATCTCAGCCCTAATTTTGACTATACCAAATAGTTTAGATGGGTTTATTGTGTACTATGATCTATCCAGAGTAGGTTTGGGTTGTATCCTCATGTAGAGAGGTAAGGTCATAACCTATGCCTCTAGATAACTTAAGTCCCATAAGAAGAATTACCCGACTCATGATCTCGAGTTAGCAGCTGTAGTGTTTTCCTTAAAGATTTGGAGGCATTACTTGTATAGGGTGCATGTTGATGTGTTCACAGATCATAAAAGCTTTTAGTATGTGTTTTCTCAAAAATATTTGAATTTGCGCCAGAGGAGGTGGTTAGAGCTATTGAAAAATTATGATATGAGTGTTCTGTATTACTAAGGAAAGGCCAATGTAGTGGCTGATGCTCTTAGTAGATTGTCTATGGGTAGTATTGCTCATGTTGAGAGTGATAAGAAAAAGTTAGTGCATGAAGTTTGCCAGCTTACCCGGCTAAGTGTTCACTTAGTCGATTCAACAGAGGGTAGTGTATGGGTGCTGAATAGTTCAGAATTATCTCTAGTTTCTGAAGTAAAGAAAAAAAGGATAGAGATCCTAGTCATGTTAAGTGGAAAGAGTCAGTCAGAGATCAGAAAATAGAGTTTTTCTCCAAAGGGGGAGATGGTATGTTGCATTTCCAGGGTCATTTATGTGTGCTAAGTGTAGATGAATTGAGGCAACGAATTCTTGCAGAAGCGTATGGTGCGCGATACTCTATTCTTCCAGGGGCCACTAAGATGTACCGCGATTTATGGAAGATCTATTGGTGGAGTGGGATAAAGAGGGATATTACAGAGTTTATAGCTAAGTGCTCTATATGTCAGCGGGTTAAGATTGAGCACTAGAAGCCTAGTGGGTCCATGCAAGAGTTCAGTATTCCCAAGTAGAAATGAGAAGTAGTGAACATGGACTATGTGATGGGTTTGCTTTGTACTCGTCATCAACATGATTCTATTTGGGTTATCGTAGACAGGATGATCAAATAAGCTTATTTCTTGCCAGTTCATACTTCCTATTTAGCTTAAGACTATGCCAAACTCTATATTAGAGAGTTTTTCAAGTTGCACGGAGTCCCAGTATCCATCATCTCAAATAGAGGTACCTAGTTTACCTCTTATTTTTGGAAAGCATTCCAAAAGGGTCTTGGTACCCGAGTTCACCTTATTACAACTTTCTACCCTCAGGTAGATTGTCAAGCAGAAAGGACCATTCAGACTCTTAAAGTTATGCTAAGAGCCTGCGTTGTCAATTTTAAGGGTAGTTGGGATGACCACTTGCCTTTGATTGAATTCTTAAACAATAATAGCTATCACTCCAGTATTCAGATGGCCCCGTTTGAGGATCTCTATGGTAGGATATGTAGTTCTCTAATTGATTGGTTTGAGGTAGGTGAGGCCGTAGTAGCAGGGCCTGAATTAGTGTTTGATGCCTTTAGAGAAGGTTTAGTTGATCAGAGAAAGACTTAGGGCTGCCCAAAGTCGACAAAAATCATATGTAGATGTAAGGAAAAAGGATATAGAGTTTGAGATTGGTGATTTTGTGTTCTTGAAAATCTCTCCCATGAAGGGGGTAAAGAGGTTCAGCAAGAAGGGAAAGCTCAGTTCCCGATATATCAATCCTTATAGAATTCTTAGTCATTTTGGAAAGGTAGCTTATAAGCTTGTGTTTCCTTCAGATCTAGCTTCAGTCTACCAAGTATTCCACATCTGCTGCTAAAGAAATACATTGGTGAGCCAACAATCATAGTTCCCTTAGAGGACATAGATATTCAGAACGATCTCTCTTTCAAAGAGGTTCCAGTCCAGATCCCCGATCATCAGATTCACAGACTGAGGAACAAAGAAGTTTCCTTAGTCAAAGTTCTTTGGCGGAATTAGTCCATCAAGGGAGCTACTTGGGAAACAGAAGCAGATATACGGATCAAGTATCCTAACCTCTTCTCCACAAACTCAGATTCAGCTTTAGGCAGCAGTGTTCCATAGCTTTACTCAATTATATATTCAGTTATAGTCATAATATTTGTATCATTTACCATTGCATTTTCAGTCATGCATTCATGAATCAGTTCAGTCATGTACTCATGCATCAGATATGCATGTTTAGTATGAAAATTCAGCTTATTAGTAACTTCAGTCATGTCTTCCATGCATCAGATATGCATGTTTAGTATAAGAACTCATCTTGTTAGTAATTCACTCAAGTAGTCATGCATCAGATATGTATGTTTAGTGTGTAAGCTCAGTCTATTAGTGTTTCTCATCTTAGTCAGCCTCATTCTAATACGAATGTTCCCAAGAGGGAGATATTGTAGTACCCCATATTTCCCTAACTAAAATTAACCCTCAGTACATGGGTTAACCTATATAAAACTTTTGAAATATTCAGTATTTTTCAAATTAGAACCTACCATTGAGTAGGAAATTGAATTAGCTTTCCAACGATATAAAATTTACCTAAATCCGATACCCGGTAGAAGAGTTAGATCCATTTTAGTATAACAGTGTGGGAACTAGTACTCTGACACATCACGGAGCTAGACCAAATGGCATTTGGCTATTGCCAGTGAAGCTCCACAATACCAAAGCATTGTGTCACCAACGATATTCATAATTGTCCTTTTCTAGTGTTCTAGCATGATCTCATCATGTTGCGGTGAACTTCCAGTTAGCACCCAACATTGCAATGTGTTACCACCGTGTCGCGCCATCATCCATTTTCTCAGTTGTCAGTTTCTAGTGGCTTAGCGTGATAGCGGTGCGTTGGGCCAGGTGCCCAAATTATTTTTTTTAGTGATGGATTTTTAAGTCATTCCAAGGGTAGTTTGACATTTTTCCACGGCCCTACTCAGTCTAAACACAAAGTTAACCCCCTAAATAACTTAAAATCTCATTATTCAGTCACTCTTCTCAAGAAATAATGCATTCTCTCTCAAAGGGCAAAACCCTAGTCTTAAGAAATCAAGATAAAAAATCAAGAACTTCTTCAAGAACCTTCAAGGATTAATAATCCAAGGTATGTTAGGTGTTCATCTATGGGTCCCTTTCACCCATAGAGTCCAAGAATCCATTTTTAAAAATTCAAGATTTATGATTTATGATTTCCATGCCTGGAATTGAATGTATTCATGTTCATGATAGTAATTGGGATCCAATGCATGTTTAATTATAAGTTTTCATAAAATTAAGATAGATATGTGGTGAATTTTATGAATTGCATGCTTAACCCTTGAATTTGAAATTGAATGTTGTATTCATGATTACATGTGTTGAACATCATCATGTGAAATAATCCATGCTCCCCAAGTGTTTACTAAAATGCCTATGTGAAGTAGATAGTGGAATATTGACATGTAATTATGTGGTCCTAATCATGTACAAGCTTATGCCTTGTAAGTGTTTGATGAAATGCCTTTATGAATGAATTATGAAAAATTGTACATTTTATGCTTTGTTAAAATCATGTTATGCTTTATTTTTCATGCTATCAAGTCCTGGGTATTTAATACACGACAGTTTAGTTGTTTACCTGGAGCTAGTGTCAGAATAATATCAATCATGTCACGATCAATAGTACTCTCAGTCTGTTATAGAACTCAATAGAACTCAGTCAGTTATAGAGCTCAGGAAAACTCAGTAAAATCAGTATCAGTCTAGTCCAGTTCAGTATACTCAGTTCAGTGTCTTTCAGTTGGGAGTAGGATTCAGTACTGAGTGAGCCCAAGGATGGGGGATCACCTTCCAGTAGAGGTTGTGATCCTTAGAAGCAATTCTTGAATTCCAGAACTACGTAGCCAGCATAGGTTGAGACATCAAACTTGCCAGTTGAGGGTTGATGAGCTGCTTTAACCTTCCAGTTGAGGGTTCCACTGTTCTCATTAGAGTACTTGCCATATGAGGGTTACTCTTTAGTGTTTTTACCCGTGGCATGGTACTAACACCCTTCCAACTGGGATCACAAGTTGAACCCTAACTCAGCTATCTTGTTTAGGGCATGTCGGTTAGATGATTACCTCCCACAGTCTCAGTTTTAATCTTTAAAATAGAACTCAGTTTAGTTCTATAGAATTAGGATTGTCAAATATAGTCAACCAGTATCAGTAACTCAGTTATTAGTAACTTTAGATATCAATTACTCAGTATCTGAACTCAGGACTTAGCTTCAGATAAGCACAACCATAATATTTATTTATTTGCATAGTAGTGCACACTTAGTTTTACAGTAGTATCAGTTATTCAGGTACTCTTATGTTAAGTAAGTCTATATCATTCAGTCAGTTATTGTTCATGTATATGAACCCTTGCATTCAGCCTTACCTTATCTATCATACCTGTATATTCCACGTACTGACACATAATCTTTCTTTGCACCATGATGTCTCATATAATAGGTTCGGACGCTCAGGTTCCTGACCGCGCAGAGACAGATTCAAATTTAGGTAGTAATGTCAGAATTAGTAGTGAGTCCTCATCTATCAATGATATTTTATTATTTTAGTTTCTTATTAGATGCAATATTTCAGTAGATGGAGTTAGTTGGGGGATTGTCCCATCAACTCCATATTTAGATAGTTCAGTTTAGAGGCTTTTCAGACTAGACTTTTAGACAGTATTCAATTTTACAGATTACTATTATCAGTTGATATTCTTTATTAGCATTTAGAGATTTTTAACCTTATGTCATTTTAGCCTATTTTCCATATTTATTTCAATATTATTATTTAGTGCTCACAATAGATATCAGCCATAGGTTAGCTTGTGATCCTTAGGGATCGTAAGCACCATGTAGCATCCGGATTACAGACTCGGGGTCTTACAGGACCTCAAGTCAATCTTAGATAACAACAACACTACTTCCTAAAGTTGGTCCAACAAATAAATAATATAGGGCATGAGATATCGATTCTTCATCGTCACCTTATTAAGCTGTCTATAGTCCTTACACATACGCATGGGACCATCCTTCTTCTTCATGAAAAAAATAGGGGCACCCATAGATGACACACTTGGTCTAATGAAACCCTTACCCAAAAGATCCTAAAGCTTAGAATTTAGCTCCTTAAGCTTGGTAGGATCCGTATGGTAAAGCGCTATAGAAATAGGTTAGGTTCAGAACTCAAGAACAATAACAAACTCAATATTATGATCTAGATTATTAACATGTAGATTGGTAGGGAAAACATCAAAAAATTCATGGACTATGGGAATAGAGTCTAAAGAGGGATTCTCTACACTAACATTGCTAATATAAGCAAGATAAGACTCGCAACCCTTTGAAATAAGTTTCCTAGCCTGAAAATAAGGAATAATCCCTATGGGATCACATCTAATATATCCCTACCATACAATAAGGGGTATGCCAAGCATGGGTAAGGTAAAATTCTTGGAAAAACAATCCAAGATCGCATGATAAGGGGATAACGAGTCTATACCCAAAATCACATCAAAATACACCATGTCTAATACAACAAGATCATCTTGAGTATCAAACTCTTAAATAGTCATAACACATGATCTATAAAATCGATCCACTATTAAGGAATCACCAACAGGAGTAGATACAAATAACGACATAGATAAAGAATATAACGACCCAAGAATTTGATGAAAAATATAAAATTTGTTATTTTGTGTGATTTGACTATTTTCCCCCTCTCTGTAGTTTCATTGTTGTATTTCTGGGGTATGGGGGTAATTAGCATGGTTTTTGATATATTTTGGTGCCTTTTGTGCGATATTGTGATTTTTGGTGGCTTTGAAAGTCTTATTTTGGACTTAAATGGATATCTTTTGATCTGTGAGATGGATGAACAAATAAACTATATCAAATACTTTGATATATAGATTTTAGGCTAGGTAGACCTTGGTTGGTTCCCGATGCACCTGAGCTCATTTTGACCTGTTGGTTGGAAAGTTGGAAAATTAGAAATATTAGTGTGGGACCTACAATTGGTCAAAACGACCTTGGATGGAGAATCCAATTTTTCCAATGAGTTCGACCATAGATCTTAGGGTGGTATCATATTTAGTGTGATTATATGTTTTTTAAATATCAATTTTACCCTCGATTTGGAAAAATTATAATTTCATGTTTCGGGGGTCAACTTTGTGAAAATGACATTTTTTTGAAATTTTAATGTCACCATTGAGTCCAGAGCATTAAATTTAGAGTGGTTACATAGTGTACGTATATCAACTTCCAAATGAATCTTAAACACCCCGTCGAAGTTCAAGTTAGACTTAAAAAAGAAAAATCTGGTGTAACGAGAAAAATCTGCAATATATAACAACTTTTTTCCCTATTCTTTGCCCATTTTCCCCATTCGTTCACCTTGCCTCTTGAGAGTTAAATCATAAAATAGCGTGAGATCTTAAAAGTAAAGATTGTGGGAGCTTGAGAAGCTAGATTAACATCTGTGTCTTGGTTCTATTATGGATTTAAGGTGAGATTTCATCATTTTCAACTCTAATTCCTTGATTAATCTCTCAAAACCCCAAAATTTTTGGGACTTGATTTTAAACCCTAATTTTACTCCTATTCACTTGAATAATGTTTCAACCTTATAATTACTAGTTTTTCATCAATTTAACATTCAAAAAACCTTTGATTCTTGACTTTAATGCGGAATTCAAAGATTTTACTCGGTAAAGCTTAAAAATGATTTTTCTTTGATTTGAACCTTATTTTTTTCTTAATTTTACTTGGGTTTTTAGCCGTAGACTCCTGAAAATATGGGAAATACGTTTTAGTAATAACATTTTAATTTTGCCTTATTTTTGAAAACCTATTTCAGGGCTTCGTTTTGATCCTAAATCATAAGTAGGCAATATGGGTATAGTTGAATTTTTTTAATGTTTAGTTTCTATATTTCTTAGTTTCAATTAATTTTGGGATCATTCATGGAAAGTAAGGTTGTGGGTTCAAAGTGTAGCAGACCAGTTTTGGCATTCCAGGTAGGTTATGGCTTAACTGTTTTGACTGGGTTGGATAGTTAATTTATATACCAAATGCATTTAAGGGTAGAAACTAATCATGAAACATGGATATCTATATGCCCTTGTGGGGGCATAAGTGTGATGTAATTGTTAAATCTGAGAAATCATTTGCTATGTGTGATCATGCAGGGTCTTATGCGATGTTGATAGCCTGGAATACACATAAATAATTGTACTATGTTTAATGGAAATACCTATTGTAGTGCCTTTGGCGTATTATGATATATGCATACTTTATGGGCATATGAATCACGTGGAGAATTCATAGATAGTGGAAATAATAAGCGGATATTGGCTCACATGATTGTAAAATTGTAATGTTGCATTTGGTTATGGAAATACATCATGTGGATATTTGAATAGCTGTCAACATTACATCCTCATTCTTATGTCACTATAAGCATTATTGCACTTGTTTGTTTTATTTCTTTATAAATATTTGTTGTCATATATGTGTACTTGATTTGTATCTTATGTTATGTATGTGCTTTGATAACACTAGAAATACTGAAAATACTAAAAATGTTGGAAACACTAGAAATACTAGAATTACTGGAAATACTAAAAATATTGGAAATACTAGAAATACTGAATATTGCTCAAGGCTGGTGCCAACCTCAAGGTTGTGTCCCAATATCGAAGGCTATATGCCAAGGCTGTCTGCTAATCTCAAGGTTGTATGTCAATCTCAAGGTTGTGTGCCAACCTCGTACATCATCATCATCATCATCACCACCACTACCACAACCATCATATCATACATTGTATTTACTTTATTATGATTGATGTTATGATTGGATTTCCATATTGACTTGTTATATATCTACTTGCTCTATATCCTATTACTTATACTTGATGATCCTATATATACATGTTCTTCATTGTTTATACTTGGATGTGATATAATGTATATATGCCCCTAGTATGTATTTTGTGTTCTTTATTTTCTACTTTGCTCAGTCGGTATATGGTACCTACAGAGTATATGTGGACCATACTCACCCCTACTGTACCATTTCAGTGCAGATGCTGGTTTGGGTGCACCCCATGTTGCTTGACTCGGGCGATTTTTGGAGCTTTCAAGGTAGTTGAAGATTTTCAGGCGTCCGGATATCTTCTACAACCTTTCTCTATAGACTATATCTTTATTTTTATTTTTGAGACAAAGTTTTTCTTGTTTTTGGATATCATATTTATTTCATTAGGATTCAAGTTGTACTAGATACGTTTTTATACTGTTGACACCTAGTTTTTGGAGTTATGGCTGCATTATTATGTTTCTTTTTGCATTTATTATACTTGGGTGGTTCGACTTTATTCTAGAAGCCTTACCTTAGGGTTATTATTGTATTTTCCCCTTTTATGTATTGTTTAGGCAATAGGCTTACTTGTCAAGGTTCGCTACAACAAGTGCCATCACGACCCTTTGGATTAGGGGCCGTGATAACTTGGTATCAGAGAAACTAGGTTTCATTGGTCTCAACTACGTAAGAATGGGATGTTGATAGAGTCTCGTGGATGAGTACATTGATGCCTATATCTTTGTTTGAGAGGCTATAGGATGTCTTTAGGAAACTTTTCTTATTTTATTACTTGCCATGCGATGTTGTCTCATATCTTGTGTTCTGAGTTGTGTTTCACTCTTTCTTCCCAGATGGTGTCGACTAGGTCTAATAAGGTCAGTGATGTGGAGCCTTCTTCTAGAGAAAGAGTTCAGTTATGAAGGAGAGCCTCGAGTCATGGATGAACTCGAGGGAGGGGATGGGCTCGTGGTTCAGCCCCATCTAGACAGAGTGCTAGGGGACTCTCCCCTGATCCTTATATTAAGTAGGTTGGAGGAGTGGGTTCTACTCCAGCTCCTTAGAGTTCTTGTACCTCTGTATTAGAGGGATTGCTAATTTGTCCGTTGAACCATTTAGAGGGTACTCCTTTGAGCTTATTTTGTATTCAACTGTAACACTCCACATTTTTGGGCTAAACATTGAACCGTCATTACTATGCATGTAAACTCTAATCCTATGATTTGTATTTAAATACATGTGTCATGATCATTATCCTAGTGTTAAGAATGCTTTTGAGGTGAAAATATTCATGGGAATCACTAAGAGCAAAGTTTAGCTAAGAGCCTTTGATTTGGCCAAATCTTTGTATTTGATTCTATAAGGGTCTACTTTAAATGTGTACAACTTTATATATGTGGAATTTTTCATCTCAAGACCCACCAAATTGTAGATAATTGAGTTATCTTTCCAACGATACCAATTTCACCTTAATTCGATACCCGAGCAAAAATTTATGGCCTTTTTTGTGAGAGGCAGTAAGGGTAGGTGATAAGCCTATGTCACAGGGGTTATTCCCTCAAAATAAATCGGGCAGCATAGGGGATGGTCCCCCGGACTAAGGGGAGCGACTCAAAATATATTCCTTTGTCGTTTCAGCTTCATAAGTGTCAATGGGCACTTTGTTCCTTTCCCATCAACCCCAAACATCCATGGAACAAATTATAACTCCCAAAAGAGCATTATTTGCCCATCTTCTTCAAAACTTCACATATAAATGCCCTCCCCATCCCAAGAACGAAAGGTTCAATTTTATCTCCAAGAATTCAAGTATCAGAGCTCCAAATTCAAGTTTTTCTTCAAGGATTCAAGCTTTAGTTGCAAGATTTCTTCAAGAATTTATCTAATTAAGGTAGGTAGGGTATTCATCCATGGGTCCCTCTCAGCCATGGTGCCCAAAAACCTTTTCTTTGACTAAAAATATGAGTTTTTCCTCTATTATAAAGTTACATATGCTCAATATGAGTTTTATTCATGTTTTACTTTAGTAGTTTGACTCAATTCATGTCCACTAATGATTTCATGAAAAGTTAGGGCATCTCATGCTTGAAGTTTCAATTTCCCTTGTCACATTCAATTGAATCTCATGTTAAACCCCCAATTTATGAATTTAGCTATGTAATCATGTTGATTTCTCATGTTTAACACATTCCCATGTTCAAGTTCATAATTCTCACATGTTTGGTTGAATGTCTATATTTTGGGTCTTTGGACAATGATTCCCATCCTATAGTTTTAAGTGTTGAGATCATGCTTTATGGTCATTCAGTGCTGGCGATTTATGAACACCCAATACCTATGTGTTTACTTATACTTGAGATCTTTCAAGTAATAATTCAGTGAAACCATGAGTTTTGTTATTTACTAAGATATTTATGATCATGATGAGCACAATCAGTTATGTAATAATGTCCAGTTAAACTTAGTTCAATTCAATTGCAGTGTCAGTTTAGTTGGGAGTAGGATTTAGCACTAAGCGTATACAGGAGTGGAAGATTCCCCATCAGTTAGGCAGAGTCATTAGTAGTAGTCCCAGTATTCCAAAACTATGTAGCCAACGTAGGATATGAAGGGTTATCCATCAGTTTAGGCTTGACTTCCTCGCAAGGGTCACCGATCAGTTTAGGCTTGATACCCTAGTCCTTTGGGACATCAAACTAATGGATCCACACAACCAGTTTTAGGACCCGTGGCATAGTACTGGCACCCTTCTAAATGGGGTTATAGGTTGGACCCTGATTATCTCAGATTGGGGCGTGTCGGTTACATAATACCTCCACAGTCTCAATCAGTATTCAATTTATCTTAGTGTAGGCTTGCTTAACCAAGTAAATAGATTTCAGTAATTATTCAGTTAGTTTTACAGATTATTTCAATTATTTAGATATTAGTTATTCAAATGTTCAGATCATTTCAGTACATGCTTTACTTCGTCTTGCATTCTCAATTTTACATATTCATATTTTCATGCTTAGTTTCTATACATAACTATCAGTACAATTTTATAGTCTATTCAGTTTTACATGAGATTTACATATAGTATCCATGTTCTACCGCTTCCCAGCTTTAATTCTATTCATTCTACAAAGTAAAGATTTAAGAAACTAAGTGTAGTGATTCATCAGCTTATCAGATTATGCTTGTTTCTCATGTTTTAAGATACTTCAGCTTTCTATTTATTTTAGTCTCTTCATGAGTCTACTTGCACTTAGCATACATGTTTTAAGATTTTGTATGTAATCAGTTTTACTCATTGCATTTACCCCCACTTACTCAATAAGTACTGATCCATATATATGTCTATATGCTACATTAACTCATAATGTAGGTACTAGTTGTATCCTATACATCATAATCAGATAGTTGCAGCTTCCAGCAGGCAGCTGTTGAGTTCTCCTATTTCGTGGACTCTAGTCAATTGTAGTCCATGTACTTTATTTTGATTATTCATGTGTATTGAGTAGTGGTAGTTGGAGTCATGTCCTAGCTATCTATAGCCAATATAGTAAAGGCTTCATATATAGTCAATTAGAGTTAAGAAATGTAAATTTCAGTTCTCTCTTCAGTTTTATCAGATGTAAACTTTATCTGTATTATAATTATCCAAATTATGCCATTGATTATATTTCTGCACAACAAACTTAGCTATTTTGTACATTTTAAATTAGTTGCTCATGTAGTATGCTAGTTCATGGGTTAGATTGGGACCAATTTTGGTTCCAAGCACCATGTTACGAGTAGGGGATAGTCTTGGGCCATGACAAACTTAGTATTAGAGCACAGAGTTCAAGTGCACTAGGGTGTCTATGAAGTCGTGTCTAGTAGAGTCTAGCAGAATGGTACAGGGATGTCTATACTTTTCTTCGAGAGGCTACAAGGCATCTAAGAAATTTTTCCTTTCTTTTATGTCTCAAATCATGTAGTAGATGTGTTCTTAGACAGTCCCCATAGATAGTTATGGGATTACATGTAGGATCAAAAGTATCCCATCAACACTTTTAAGTTCTAAAGTTTAAAAGATTTCATTCATTTTCATGAAGATTGTGCATTAAGCTAAAGTCATATGTTCCTTCAGATCCTTTCTCAAAATTCTAAGACAACATATGATTTAGATTTAGAAGCATGGACCTATAAGTTTAGCAGTAGTAAAGTAGGATAGTGTTATCTGAATTTAGTAGATTATGTATCCATGTGGCTAATTGTATGAAAGATGAATCAGTAGGATTGAAATAGTGCATGCAATAATTTGAGTTTATTGCTTTGAAATTTGGTATGATGATATTGGGAATATTGGCATAATGGTAATTCTCCTGGTTTAGTGAAAATATAAATTTAGAGTGTGAAATTAGAAGGCTATAAAGGAAATTAATATGGTTCATTACAAGTTTAGGAAATATCCATGTTAAATGTTAGAATTTAAGTTTGAATCTTGGTTAAATGATCTAATAGAAAGAAGATATGGAATTCCAGATGGTGTAAATTCAGAGAAAAGTACTAGCAGAGGGTTGTAAACTTTTAAGTGAAGTCTTTTAGGGTGATTTTTGCATTGATGTGTGTTGTTATATCTTGGACTCTAGAGTAAAGTGGTTGCAGTTCAGTTTAGAGTTTATTAAGGGGTTTATAGACTTACAATGATAGGTTTAAGCTAAGGGGGAGATGATAGAACAGGGACTCAGGTCAGGATCTCATATTCTAGTAGTGATATTAGTGTATTGTAGAACATTAATAAGGGAGGAAGATACCCGACCCATGGTTATCTAAGTGAAAGTGAAAATTATTGTATTTCAGTCATTACGAAATCTACTCATGCCTTACATATATGCTCCATGATCATAGCTTATATTCATGAACTTTCCATAGAATCATGTACGCTTCTAGTTCCTAGTATAAGCAGTTCAATTCACTGAGGAGTACGAATCATATTCCCTAAAATTATGAACTCCAAAATCTCAGGTCATGCAACTCATGACTTAGGCACTCATGCTTTATAGTGTGCTCAGTTCCCATAATTTATGGTGCACTCCTAATGACCAGATAAATTCATATTATGTCATGTATATCCTCAATTTAGATTTCTTTAATGAATTCATTCTTTTTATACTCTATTTCTCAGGCCTCAGTTAAGTGTCCAAGTTATGTATAATATCCTTTCATGCTTTAGGTCCTCATGTTCTAACCTTTCAGTGACCTTTCCTTAATGTTAAGATTGTGGTGACAAAAAAATTAATCATCAATGGTTTAGATAGAAGAGAGTAAATGTTTCTTGTAGAGGTAAGATTATTGTGTCTTTGTTTTATATAAGACTATAAGGTTGAAGAAAGTTTGAGGCAAAGCTTTTAGTATATATCATGGTTAGTTGAGAATTCCATATGTGTCTTTTTAAGAATAGTGCAAGGAAGTTGTTACTGATAGAGGTTTAGAGAAAATGAGAAAGATGCTTTTATGGGTGTTTGCATAGAAGTTCCTATGTGGTTATAATGATAGGCTTAAATGTCATATTGGTATATAAGTGGATGGGTGCATTGTGCGCTAGTGAATTCCTAGTAAGAGATTTAAATTAGTTTTTGAAGTGTAAGAAGAACTATTGTTGAGATGAGAAATTGTGAAAAAGCATGAGGTATTGAATTCAAGGTTCAGACTAGAATTATGGTGTTATGTGCAGTACCTTGTGATTTCTAGTTAGGCTTGAACTTGGTGAGAGTGTGTAGTTTAACTCAAACTTTGGCTAGAGTAGTTATATGTGCCCATGCAAAAATTTCAAGTTGAATAAATGAGCATAGTATTCAAGAGGGAAAGTATGGTTTAGAAAGTATTTAAGAAGAGTGATTAAGCTTGGAATTTTGAAGTTGCATTGCTTAAGGAATAATAAATATATCCTAGCTGATGTTTCATAACCCTATGTTCTATGTTACAAAGTTATAGCTATGTTGCGATTCCTTACTCAGATACCTTATTCAAATCATGCCTAGGATTCTTTGCTCCCTAATGTTATTAGAACTTCCTGTAAAGAGTGTTGAAGAAATACTCCAGTTTAGTATGAACTTTTAGTATGAGTTAGTCCGTATAGACAACAATTCAGGTTAGCAGTCAGATAGACAAGTTCCTATGGTTTTTTATCTTTCCATCTCGTCTTACTATCCAAGGTTTCATATATATGGATATTCCTTGAGGTAATTTATTCACGTCCATGCAATTTACAAATTCAGTTCAATTCATGCGTCATGTTTTAGATTCAGCTATGTAGTCATGATTTAGTTCATAAGTGTTCAGTGAATAATCTCAGTTTTCTATGTATTTTAGCTCAAATAGTGTAATACCTCTTGTACGATCTTAGTCTCATTATCTCATGATTCGTGCTTACATAAGTTATCACCTCACCATTCTATGTGCATTATCATATCATGAACATTTCAAATGAGTTCTAAACTCTTAGCTTGAATTAGATCCTTTTAGTAAATAAAGTCAAGTCAGCTCAGAAATTAGTTTCATAATAAAGTTAAAATGCTTCAGCTCATCTATATCCTTTATTTCCAGACATGTTATGTGTACATTATTCCATAATTCTAAGTCTTCAACAAGTTCCTATCCATTATTCGAAGATGAATGATTCCAAGGGGGAGATAATGCACCCCACATTTTTGGGCTAGACTTTGAACCATCATTCCTATACGTGTAAACTCTAATCCCATGATTTATATTTAAATACATGTTTCATGATCATTATCCTAGTGTTAATAATGCTTTTGAGGTGAAAAATGTTCATGGGAATCACTTAGAGCGAAGTTGAGCAAAGAGCCTTTGATTCGGCCAAATCTTTGTATTCAATTCTATAAGGGTCTACTTTAAACATGTATAAATTTTTATATATGTGAAATTTTTAATATTAAGACCCACCAAATTGTATATAATTGAGTTTTCTTTCCAATGATACAGATTTCACATTATTACGATATCCGAGCAAAAAGTTATGGCCTTTTTCATGAGAGGCAGTAAAGGCAGATGATAAGCCCGCGTTGTGGGGGTTATTCCCCCGGAATAAGGCGATATGCATGGGAGATGATCCTGTGGACTAAGGGGCACGACGTGGGGTCTATTCCTTTATTGTTTCAGCTTCTTAAGGGTCAAGGGGCACTTTGGTCCTTTTACCTCAACCCCAAACGTCCAAGCCACGAATTATAGCACCCAAAAGGGCTATATTTTCCCATCTTCTTCAAAATTTCTCATGTAAGAACCCTCCTCTTCCCAAACAACTTTATCTCTAAGAATTCACGAACTCAAGCTCCAAATTCAAGTTTTTCTTCAAGGATTCAATCATCAATTGCAAGATTTCTTCAAGAATTCATCTAATTAAGGTATGTGGGGTACTCATCCATGGGTCCCTCTCATCCATGAAGCCCAAAAACCTTTTCTTTGACTAAGAATATGAGATTTTTCTCTATTATAAAGTTACATATGTTCAAGATGAGTTTGATTCATGTTTTACCATAGTAGTTCGACTCATTTCATATCCACTAATGATTTTATGAAAAGTTAAGGCATCTCATGTTTCAAGTTTCAATTTCCCATGTCATATTCAATTGAATCTCATGTTAAACCCCCAATTTATGAATTTAGCCATATAATCATGTTGATTTCTCATGTTTAACACATTTCCATGTTCAAGTTCATGATTCTCACATGTTTGGGTGAGTATTCATGCTTTGGGTCTTTGAACCATGATTCTCATCCAATAGTTTTAGGTGTTGATACCGTGCTTTATGGCTATTCAGTGCTGGTGGGTTATGAACACCTGATACCTATGTGATTACTTACGCTTTAGATCTTTCAAGCAATAATTTAGAGAAACCATATATCTTGTTATTTACTCAGATATTTATGACCATGATGAGCACTATCAGTTATGTAATATGTTCAGTTAAAATTAGTTCAGTTCAGTGGGAGTAGGATTTAGTACCGATTAAATACAGGGTTAGCGGATTCCCCATCATTTTGGCAAAGTCGTTAGTAGCAGTCCCTGTATTCCATCAGTTTAGGTTTGACTTCCTCGCAGGGGTCACCCATCAGTTTAGTCTTTACACCATGGTCCTTTGGGACATCACATTAGTGGTTCCACACAACCAGTATTAGTACCTGTGGCATGATACTGGCATCCTTCCAACTGGGGTTACAGGTTGGACCCCGATTACCATACCAATATGGAAATCAATTGTTTGAAAGATCTAGAGCGGAAGATCGACCTCTTTTTGAGAAGAAAGTATAGGGTTAGCCTCGCCCACTTTAAAGACTAGGTACCCGTAGACTAGTGTAGCCTACTCATTGTCAGAGCAAGCCTTCCCTATGCAATGGTGCTTTCTAGTTCGTATCTGTGGGGCGCCCTATCGCCCTAAATCTAAGCGATGGAAGCGTCACTCTCTGTGTTTCGCCGTCAGGCGTATTCCCGTTACCATTGAAACTGTGGTTAGCATTTCCTTCTTTGGGAGCCGGGTGTCGCACGGAGCTTCATTCTTTATTTAATAGCGCTAAGTAGCGCCTTCTCTTTTCTTACTCGAGGATTGCTTTGATTAGACTCCTTTGCATTGGGGAATACCTTTCGCCTTACTAGATCCGTTCTTGGAAAAACGGAGCATAAACCTAGCTCGGTTATTGACCCTTTTATGGACCAATATCCGACTCCCCCCACGAAGCACAATTTGAGAAATGGGGATTAGCGAGAACCATCCATTCGAAGTCCAATCCAATCCTTGATTAGCTTAAATTGGGGCATGTCGGTTACATGATACCTTCCACAATTTTAGTCAGTATTTAATTTACCTTAGTTTAGGTTTGCTTGACCAAGTAGATAAATTTTAGTATTTATTCAGTCAGTTTTACAGGTTATTTTAGGTATCAAATATCAGTTATTCAGATATTCAGATCAATTCAGTACATGCTTTACTTGGTCTTGCATTCTCAGTTTTACATGTTCATATTTTCATGCTCAGTATCCATACATGACCCTCAATACAGTTTTACAGTCTATTACACTGTATGTGAGACTTACATACACTACCATATTCTACCACTTTGCAGCTTCAGTTCTATTCATTCTATAAAAGTAAAGATTTAAGAAACTAAGTGTAGTGATTAACCATCTTATTAGATTATATTTGTTACTCATGTTTTAAGATACATCAACTTTCAGTTTATTTCAGTCTCTTGGTGAGTCTACTTGCACTTAACATGCCTGTTTTAAGATTTTATATGTAATTAGTTTTACTTATTGCATTTACCCCTACTTACTCAATACACTCCAGAGGTACGTATCCACATATATGTCTATGTGCTATATTTTCTCATAATGTAGGTACTAGTTGTAGCCTACACATCATAATCAGACAGTTGCAGCTTTCGACCAACAGGTGATGAGTTCTCCTATTTTGGGGACTCCAGTTAGTTGTAGTCCATGTACTTTATTTTTATTATATATTTGTACTGATTAGTGGTAGTTGGAGGTATGTCCCAGCTATCTATAGTCAGTATAGTAGAGGTTTCATAGATAGTCAGTCAGAGTCATAAAATGTAAATTCCAATTCTCTCTTCAGTTTTACTAGATGTAAACTTTATAAATATTATAATTATCCAGATTATGCCATAATTATATTTCCACGTAACAAACTTAGCTATATTATGTATTTTAAATTAGTTTCTCACATAGTATGCCAGTTCAGTGTGAGCTTGGGACCACTTGTGGTTCGAAGCACCATGTTACAACTAGGGGGTAGTCTCGAGTCGTGACATCCACCAGCTTTGAGCATGGTACTTCTATCTATACTAGAGTCTAGTTATGGTATTTCTCTTATTGCACCTAATTTTATTTTGGATACACCTTAGACCCTAAGTACGATTCCTCCTTTAGCACCAGCATTTGAGTATGATGTTACGAGATCAGAAGTTTAATCTTCGTCTATGTTGTCTCCTCAGTTGGGGTCTCTGTCAACTAGGATTGTTATGCCTTCTGCTTTTCTATGAGCCATGATGCAGATGGTAGTATTTGGGGCATCATTCCAGAGTACAAAGGATTAGTAATGGATGCAGGGATCTATTCCTCAGGTATCTCAAGAAGCCTTCAAGAAGGTGCACCGTTTTAGTGGGTTTAGAGGTCAGACTTCTCAAGTTGGATATTTTAGAGGTTCTCATAGGTCTTCTAGTTTAGCCGTAGAGGGTGGAAATTTAGGCCTAGTGGTTCCTTGTCCTATTGCAGTGGGACATAGGACTTGTTATGTGTGTCATGAGGCTGGATATATGACCAAGTATTACCCCATCGTGTGATTAGAGCTATTCATATTTCAGCAGTGAGAGGTAGGTGTAATACTAGAGGTATGAGAGGTAAAGGTGGTGGAGCTCGTGGTGGTGGTTGTGGGCTTACTCGTCCAGTTAGTGGTCATGGTCAGTGTTATGCTATACCCACCAGGATAGAGAAAGAGGCTTTTGATGTTGTAATTACAGGTATCGCCCCCATTTTTTCCAGATCTACATCTATTTTATTTGACCATGGATCGACTTTCTCTTATATGTATACACATTTTGCTTTTGGTTTTGATTCTTTTAGTGAGCCTCTTGCCATTCCTATTTGTGTATCTACCCCTGTAGTATATCCTTTAGTGGTGGATCGAGTGTACTTATCTTATTTTGTGACTTTTTCTAGTCGTGAGAATTGGGTAGATTTGCTTGTGTTAGATATGGTTGATTTCAATGTTATTTTGGGTATGGATAGGTTGGGTCCTTATCATATTGTTTTAGATTTTTTTACTAAGACCACGACTTTAGCTTTATCGGGTGTACCTAGGATAGCTTGAAAACGTGTGCTTCATTCAGGTCCTAAGAGGGTTATATCTTATGTTCAGGATTGTAGATTATTTTAAAGGGGATGTTTATCTTATTTGTCTTATTCATGATACTAGTGTTGTTTCACCTCTTTCTTTAGATTCTATTCATATTGTCCGTGAGTTTGTGCATGTTTTCTCTTTGAATTTGCCTGGTATGAATCTGGATTGTGATATTGATTTTTCTATTGATGTTGAGTTGGGCACCAAGCCCATTTCTATTTCTCCTAATACGATAGCCCCAACTGAGTTGAAGGAATTGAAGGATCAGTTGTAGGAGTTATTGGATAAGGGGTTTATGCAACCTAGTGTATCACCTTGAAGTGCACCTATCTTTTTTATTAAAAAAAGGATGGGTTTGTGCATATATGTATTGATTATCGGAATTTGAACAAGGTGACGGTAAAAAATAAGTATTCTTTTACTCATATTGATGATTTATTTGACCAGCTTTGTAATTCCCCGAGTCTGTACCCCGGATGCTACACGTTGCGTACGACCCAAAGGATCACAAGGTAACCCATGACTGATATCTACTATGAGCATTGAACAATATACTAAAATAAATAAGGAATAATAGGCTAAAATGCCGTAAAGTTAAAAATCTATAAATACTGATAAAGTGTATCAACTGAAATAACAATCTATAAAATTGAACACTGTCTGAAAACTAGTTTGAAAATCCTCTAACTGAATCTATCTAAATATGGAGTTGATGGGACAAGCCCCCAACTAACCCCAAATATCGAAACACTGAAACTACTGCAAATCTAAAATAAAATAATATTCTCAAATGAGGAAGACTCACTGCTAATCTATTGCTGTTGGCTAAATCTGAATCTATATATGCGCGGTTGGGAACCTGAGCGTCCAAACTTATGATATAAGACATCATAGCAGAAAGAAAGAGTATGCTTCAGAACGTGGAATGCATTTGTATGCTAAATGGGGTAAGACTGAATGCAAGGGTTCATATGCCCGAACAATAACCGATTGCATGATATAGAGTAAATGAACATGAGAGTACATGGATAACTGATACTACTATAAATACTGAGTGTGCACTCATATACTATAGATAAATACTGTGACTAAGCTTGTCTGAAGCTATGTCTTAAATTCTGATACTGAGTAACTGGTATCTAAAGTTATTGATAACTGATTTACTAATATTGGTTGACTGTATCTTACAGTCCTGATTCTGTAGAACTAAACTAAGTTCTATTCTGAAGACCAAAATTGAGACTGTAGGAGGTAATCATCCAACCGACATGTCCCAAATAAGATAAAATAACTGAGTTAGGGTCTAATCTATAACCCTAATTAGAAGGGTGTCAATACCATTCCATGGGTAAGGACAAGCTAAGAGTTACCCTCATCAGGCAAGTACTCTAATGAGAATGGTGGAACCCTCAACTGGCAGGTTAAAACACCTTATCAATCCTCAACTGGCAGGTTTGATGTCTCAACCTACGCTATCTACGTAGTTCTGGAATGCATGTATTACTTCTAAGGATCATACTTTTTACTGGCAGATGAGCCCCCATCCTTGGGTTCACTTGGTGCTGAATCCTACTCCCAACTGAAAGACTCTAAATTGCGCATATTGAACTGGATTGGACTGAGACTGAGTTTTTCCTGAGTTCTATAAATGACTTGGAGTACTACTGATCATGACATGTCTGAGATTCTATAACTGACACTGGCTCTAGGTACAACATAGCATAACCTTGAATAACATAACATTGTTCACTTGTTCATAATTCATCCATAGAGACTTTTTATCAAACAATTGTAATGCATCTACTTATTCATGAAGGGGGAACAGATGCTCTCAGGTTATAATGGCACTAATTCATTCACATAGATATTTTATCAAACACATTGGGAGCATGCTTAGGTTATACAACAATCAACATATATAATTGTCATAGCTACATCAATCAACTTGTAAATTGAAGGGGTTCATGAAAGGTTGTAATTTAATTATGGAAAAATGCCCAACAATAACATAAACATGAATTCAATTCAATTCAAGCATGGAAGTTCATAACTCAAGAATCTTGTAGTTTGAAAACGGATTCATGGACTCTATAGGTTGAAGGGACCCATAGATGTACGCCTAACATACCTTGTAATGTTAATTCTTGAAAGTTATTGGAGAAATTATTGAGCTTTGTTATTGAATTTTGAAACTTGGGTTTCTTGCTTTTGAGAGAGAATGATGTACTTTAGGGAAAATTGAGTGAATAACGATATATTTTGGTCATTTTGGGATTAATTTCATGTTTAAGGCTGATCTGGGTCATGGGAAAAGTCTAAGTTGCCCTTGGTATTTAAAATCCCATAGCTGAAACACTGATTAAGGCCTCACCGCGATGCGGTGAATGGGTCATCGCTATATCCACCGAGACTCGATGGAATCTCTGTGACTCTATGGATTATGACAATTGCTGTTTTGGGGTTCAAAATGATGTGTCGTAGTGACCCTCTTGAAATTGACAAATGTCAAAATGGCCTTCAGCGCGATGCGGTGAGTGCTCATCGTGATACTCACCGTGACATAGCCTAATCACGGTGAGCCACTATTTTTACATAAACTGTCCTAACTCTTTCCCCAGGTATCGGATTTGGGAGAATTTTATATCGTTGGAAGACTGACTGACTTTCCTACGTATTGGCAGGTTCTAAAGTGAAGAATATTGAGTATTTCATGAATTTTATACAGGATAACTCACGTACTTAGAGCTAAGTTAAGCTCTAGGAATATGGGGTATTACAATATCTCCCCTTGGGAACATTCGACCTCGAATGAGACTAATTAAGTTGAGAAACACTGATAGGCTGAGCTGACATGCTGAACATCCATAACTGAGACATGATTACATGACTGGACTACTGACAAATTGAGTTCTTATACTAAACATGCATATCTGATGCATGGAATACATGAATGAAGCTACTGGTAAGTAGAATTTTTGCACTAAACATGCATATCTGATGCACGAGTACATGCCTGAACTGATTAATGAATGCATGACTGAATATGCAATGGTAAGGAATACTAAGTTTATAATTGTAACTGAATATGGAACTGAGTAAAGCTAAGAAAGACTGTTACCTTAAGCTAAATCTGAGTTTGCGAAGAAGATGTGAGGATACTTGGTCCGCATATCTGCTTCTGCTTCCCAAGTAGCTCCCTAAACGGACTGATTTCGCCAAAGAACTTTGACTAAGGGAACTTCTTTGTTTCTCAGTTTGTGAATCTGATGATCGAGGATTTGGACTAGAAGCTCTTTTAAAAAAATAATTGTTCTAAATATTTTTCTCTTCTAAAGGAACTATAACTATTAGGTCACTAATGCATTTCTTTAGCAAGGAGACATGGAATACTGGATGTACTGAAGCTAGATCTGAAGGCAACTCGAGCTTCTAAGCTACCTTTCTAAAATGGCTGAGAACTTTGTAAGGACCGACATATTGGAGACTGAGCCTTCCCTTCTTGCCGAACCTCTTTACTCATTTCATGGGAGAGATTTTCAAGTATGCAAAATCATCGATCTCAAACTCAATATCTTTTCTCCTCACATCTTCATAGGATTTCTGTCAGTTCTGGGCAACCCTAAGTCTTTCTTTGATTAACTAAACCTTCTCTAAGGCATCAAATACTAATTCAGGCCCTATAACTGCGGCCTTACCTACCTCAAACCAACCAATTGGAGAACTATATCTCCTACCATAGAGGGCTTTAAATTGAGCCTTCCGAACACTTGAATGATTGCTGTTATTATATGCGAATTCGATCAAAGGCAAGTGATCATCCCAAATACCCTTAAAATCAATAATGCATGCTCTTAGAATATCTTCTAGAGTCTGAATGGTCCATTCTCCTTGACCATTTATCTGAGGGTGGAAGGTTGTACTGAGATGAACTTGGGTACTGAGAACCTTTTGGAATGCTTTCCAGAAATGTAAGGTAAATTGGGTACCTCTATCTGAGATGATAGTTACTGGGACTCCGTGTAACCTGACCAACTCTATGATATAGAGTTTGGCATAGTCCTCGTTGAATAGAATTTATGAACTGGCAATAAATGAGCTGATTTGTTCATCTTATCTAAGATAACCCATATGAAATCTTATTGATGATGAGTACGAGGAAAACCCGTCATGAAGTCCATGTTTACTTCTTCCCATTTCCATGTGGGAATACTGAACTCCTGCATGGACCCATTAGGCTTTTGGTTCTCAATCATAGCTAGCTAACATGTAGATTGCTAAGCTACAAACTCTGTGCAATATCCCTCTTCATCCCACTCCAATAATAGATCTCCCACAAATAACGGTACATCTTAGTCGCCCCTAGATAAATTGAGTAACATGCACCATGCGCTTCTGCAATAATTTGTTTCCTCAAGTCATCTACACCCGGCACACATAGCCGACCCTGGCAACACAATACACCATCTCTCTCTTGGGAGAAAACCTCTACTTTATGATAGCTGACTGACTCTTTTTACTTCACTAGAATGGGATCTGTATCCTATTTTTCCTTCACCTCAGAAACTAGAGAGGATTCAGAACTACTCTGAACCCACACACTACTTTCTGCTGAATTGACTAAGTGGACACATAGTCGGGCAAGCGGATGAACTTCCTGAGCTTACTTCTTCTTACCATCCTCAACATGAGCAACACTACCCATAAAAAGTCTACTGAGAGCATCAACCACTACATTGGCTTTGCCCAGATAGTATAGAACAATCATGTCATAATCTATTACTAACTCTAACCACTTTCTTTGACTCAAATTCAAATCTTTCTGAGAGAATACAAAATATTTGATCTTATGATCTGTGAAAACATCAATATGCTCCCCATACAAATAGTGCCTCCAAATCTTTAAGGCGAACACTATAGCTACTAACTCAAGATCATAGGTAGGGTAATTCTTTTCATGGGGTTTAAGCTGTTTAGAGGCATAGGCTATGACCTTACCTCTATGCATACGGATAGAACCCAAACCTATTAAGGATGTATCACAGTACACAACAAACCCATCTGAACCATCTGGCATAGTCAAAACTGGGGTTGAGGTGAGTCGAGTACTCTTCTTGTGGGAATCTGACCACTGAAACTTGACTTTCTTCTGAGTTAATCTAGACATGGAGGGTGAAATAGATGAAAAACCTTTGATAAATCGATGGTAATAACCAGTTAAACCCAAGAAATTCTTGATATCAGATGTATAAATGGGTCTAGACCAGTTTATCACCCCTTCGATCTTTTGAGGTTTAACTCTAATGCCATCACTAGAAATAATATGACCAAGGAACGCTATTGACCTTATCCAAAATTTGAACTTACTAAATTTGGCGAACAACTGATGAATTTTGAGAGTCTGAAGTATGATTTTGAGGTGGTCTGCGTGATCATTCTCACTACGGGAATAGAAAAAAATGTCATTGATGAAGACTATAACAAACATGTCCAGGTACTGCTTGAACACTCGGTTCATCATGTCCATAAAGGCTGTTGGGGTATTGGTAAGACCAAAAGACATGACTATAAACTTGAAGTGACCATACCGAGTTTAGAAAGCTATTTTTGGAATGTCACATTTTCTGACTCTGAGCTAATGATAGACTGATTTGAGATCTATCTTAAAAAAGTAAATAGCACCCTGAAGTTGGTAAAACAAGTCATCAATTCTAGGAAGTGGGTACTTGTTCTTGACTGTAACTTTGTTCAACTGATGGTAGTCTATACATATTCTAAGAGAAATGTCTTTTTTACATATGAATAAGACTTGTGTGGCCCACAGGGAAATGTTGGGTCTGATGAAACCTTTGTTTAGAAGATCTTTTAACTATTTTTTTAACTTTCTGAGTTTTGCTAGTGCCATTCTATATGGAAGAATAGATATAGGTTGAGTATCTAGAAAAAGGTCTATTCTGAAGTCTGTTTTCCTAATGGGAGGAACTCCAGGAAGATCTTCAGGAAATAAATCTGAGAATTCATTTACTACTAGAACTAAATTAAGACTGGGAGTTTAACTTGAGCTCACGCTCACTCACACGACATAAATATTGAAAAAAGGGAAACTGTTCCTAAAACATCTTATAGCCGTATGTCCAAAAGTGTGCCGCGCTACACACCCATGCACAAGACTTTATGTGATGTCGCTTTCAGACTTCTTAGGACACTGGTGAACCTTAGGCTCTGATACTAAGTTTTTAATGCCCGGAGTCTGTACCCCGGATGCTACATAGTGCTTACAAACCTGAAGGATCACAATCTAACCCATGACTGATATCTGTTGTGAGAACCGAATAATATACTAAAATAAATGAGAAATAATAGGCTGAAATTCCATAAGGTTCAAAATCTATAAATACTGATATAGTGTATCAACTAAAATAACAATCCATAAAATTGAATACTATTTGAAAACTAGTCTGAAAAGCCTCTAACTGAAACTATCTAAATGTGGAGTTGATGGAACAAACCCCCAACTAACCACAAATACTGAAATACTGAAACTACTAAAAATCTAAATTACAATAATATTCTCAAATGATAAGGACTTACAGCTAATCTACTATTGCTAGCAGAATCTGAATTTATCTATGTGCGGTTGGGAACCTGACTGTCCAAACCTAGGATATAAGACATCATAGCACAAAAAATGAGTATGCATCAGTACATGGAATGTATTGGTATGCTAGAAGGGGTAAGGCTGAATGAAAGGGTTCATATGCATGAACAATAACTGACTGCATGATATAGAGTAACTGAACATGAGAGTACATGGATAACTGATACTACTATAAACACTGAGTGTGCACTTATGTGTATATAGATAAATATTGTAACTAAGCTTTTTTAAAGCTAAGTCCTGAATTTTGATACTGAGTAACTGGAATCTAAAGTTACTGATAACAAATTTACTAATACTGGTTGACTGTTTCTGACAATCTTGATTCTATAGAACTAAAGTGAGTTTAATTTTGAAGACTAAAACTAAGACTGTGGAAGGTAATCATCTAAATGACATGCCCCAAATAAGATAAGATAACTAAGTTGGGGTCCAATCTATAACCCTAGTTGGTAGGGTGTTAATACCGTACCATGGGTAAGGACAAGATGAGAGTTACCCTCATCTGGTAGGTACTCTAATGAGAATGGTGGAACCCTACCCTGGTACGTTAAAATACCTCATAAAACCTTACTGGCAGGTTTGATGTCTCAACCTACACTGCTACTTAGTTCTAGAATGCAAGGATTACTTCTAAGGATCACACCCTCTACTGGAAGGTGAGCCCCCATCCTTGGGCTTACTCAGTGCTGAATCCTACTTCCATTTAATTCAATTTAATTCAAGCATGGAAGTTCATAACTCAACAATCTTGTAGTTTGAAAATGGATTCATGGACTCTATGGGTCGAAGGAACCCACAGATGAATGCCTAACATACCTTGGAATGTTAATTCTTGAAGGTTCTTAGAGAAATTCTTAAGATTTGTACTTGAATTTTGAAACTAGGGTTTCTTGATTTTGAGATAGAATGATGTACTTTGGGGAAAATTGAGTGAATAATTATATATTTTGGTCATTTAGGGATTAATTTCATGTTTAAGGCTGATCTGGGTCATGGGAAAAGTCTACGTTGCCCTTAGGATTTAAAATCCCGTAACTGGAATGCTGATTAAGGCCTCAATGCAATATGCTGAATGGGTCATCGCGATATGTACCATGACTCAATGAATGGGTCATCGCTATATCCACCGCAATGTGGTGGAATTACGATGACTCTCTGGATCATGACAATTGCTGTTTTGGGGTTCACCGCGATATGGTGCAATCGTAGTGACCCTCCAAAAATTGACAAATGCTGAAATGGTCTTTATCACGATGTGATGGAGTGCTCATCACGATACTCTCCACAACGTGGCCTAATCATGGTGAGCCACTATTTTTACATAAACTGCCCTAACTCTTTTCGCGGATATCAGATTCGGGCAAATTTTACATCGTTGGAAAGCTGACTAAATTTCCTATGCATTAGCAAGTGCTAAACTGAAAAATACTGAGTATTTCATGAAATTTATATTGGATAACTCACGTACCTAGAGCTAAGTTAAGCTCTAGGAATACGAGATATTACAATATCTCCCCCTTGGGAGTATTTATCCTCGAATGAGACTGATTAAGCTAAGAAACACTGATAGACTAAGATGACACACTGAACATGCATAATTGAGACATGACTGGAATACTGACAAACTGAGTTCTTATACTGAACATGCATATCTGATGCATGGAATACATGACTGAAGCTAGTGCTAAGGTGAATTTTCCCACTAAATATGCATATCCGATGCATGAGTACATGTCGGAATTGATTCATGTATGCATGACTGAAGTAATGGTAAGGAATACCAATTTTATAATTGTAACTGAACATGGAACTGAGTATATCCAAGGTAGACTGTTAGCTTAAGCTGAATCTTAGTTTGTGGAGAATAGGTAAGGATACTTGGTTCGTATATTTGCTTCTTCTTCCTAAGTAGATCTCTCAACGTATTGATTCTGCCAAAGAACTTTGACTAATGGAACTTCTTTGTTTCTCAGTCTGTAATTCTGATGATTGAGGATTTGGACTGGACCTCTTTGAAAGAAAGATCATTCTGAATATTTATGTCCTCTAAAGGAACTATAATGGCTAGGTCACCAATGCATTTCTTTAGAAAGGAGATGTGGAATCCTGGATGTACTGAAGCTAGATCTGAAGGAAAATCAAGCTCATAAGCTACCTTTTTGAAATGGTTGAGAACTCTGTAAGGACCGACATATCGGGGACTGAACTTTCCCTTCTTGCCGAACCTCTTGCTCCTTTCATGGTAGAGATTTTCAAGTACACAAAATCACCAATATCAAACTCAAGATCCTTTCTCCTCACATCTTCATAGGATTTCTATCATCTCTGGGCAGCCCTAAGTCTTTCTCTAATCAACTAAACCTTCTCTAAGGCATCAAATACTAAGTCAGGCTCTAAAATTGCGGCCTCAGCTACCTCGAACCAACCGATTGGAGCTCTATATCTCCTACCATAGAGGGATTCAAAAGGAGACATCTAAATACTAAAATGATAGTTGTTATTATATGCAAATTAGATCAAAGGAAAGTGGTCATCCCAACTACCCTTAAAATCAACAACGCATGCTCTCAGAATATTTTCTAGAGTCTGAATGGTCCTTTCTCCTTGACCATTTGTCTGAGGGTGGAAGGCTATACTAGATGAACTTGGATACACAGACCCTTTTAGAATGCTTTCCAAAAATGGGTGGTAAACTGGGTACCTCTATCTAAGATGATAGATACTGGGACTCTATGTAACCTGACCAACTCTCTGATATTGAGTTTGGCGTAGTCCTCGACTAAATATGAGGTATGAACTAGCAAGAAATAATCTGATTTGGTCATCCTATCTATGATAAACCATATGGAATCATGTTGATGATGAGTATAAGGAAAACCCATCATGAATTCCATGTTTAATTCTTCCTATTTCCATGTGTGAATACTAAACTCCTACATGAACCCACTAGGCTTTTGGTTCTCAATCTTAACTTGCTGACATGTAGAGCACTAAGATATAAACTCTGCAATATCCCTTTTCATCCCACTCCACCAATAGATCTCCTGCAAATTACGGTACATCTTAGTGGCCCCTGGATGAATCGAGTAATGTGCACTATACACTTCTGCAAGAATTTGTTGCCTCAATTCATCTACACCTGGCACACAAAGCCGACCCTGGCAACACAAACCATCTCCCCCTTAAGAGAAAACCTCTACTTTCTGATCGCGAACTGACTCTTTCAACTTCACTAGACTGGGATCTTTATTCTATTTTTCCTTCACCTCAAAAACTAGAGAGGATTCAGAACTACTCTAGACCCACACACTACCTTCTGCTGAATAGACTAAGCGGACACCTAGTAGGGCAAAATGATGAACTTCCTGAGCTAACTAATTCTTACCATCCTCAACATAAGCAACGGTACCCATAGACAGTCTACTGAGACCATTAGCCACTACATTGGCTTTGCCCAGATGATACAAAACACTCATTTTATAATCTTTTAATAACTCTAACCACCTTCTCTGACATAAATTCAAATCTTTCTAAGAATACACATATTGTAGGATCTTATGATCTGTGAACATATCAACATGCACCCCATACAAATAGAGCCTCTAAATCTTTAAAGAGAACACTACAGCTACAAACTCAAGATCATGGGTAGGGTAATTCTTCTCATGGGGTTTAAGCTATCTACAGATGTAGGCTATGACCTTACCTCTCTTTATGAGAAAACAACCCAAACCTACGTTGGATGCATCACAGTACACAGTAAACCTATTTGAACCATCTGGTAGAGTTAAAATTGGAGATGAGGTGAATCGAGTCTTCAAATTCTGAAAATTCTTTTTGCAGGAATATGACCACTAAAACTTAAATTTATTCTAAGTTAATCTGGACATGGGGGATGCAATAGATGAAAAACCTTCAACGAACTAGTGGTAATAGCCAGCTAAACCCAACAAACACCTGATATCTGATAGAGAAATGGGTTTAGGTAGTTTATTACTGCTTCGGTCTTTTGAGGATAAACTCTAATGCCATCATAGGAAATAATATGACCAAGGAATGCTCTTGACATTAGCAAAAATTCATACTTACTAAATTTGGCAAACAATTGATGAGTTCTGAGAGTTTGAAGTATGATTCTGAGGTGGTCTGCATCTCACTACAAAAATAGACAAGAATATCATCGATGAAGATTATAACGAGCATGTCCAGGTACTGCTTGAATACTTGGTTTATCAAGTCCATGAAGGTATATCATGGAAATAACTAGAAACTCGAAGTGACCATATCAGGGTTGAAAAATTGTTTTTAGAATGTCACATGATCTGTCTTT
The DNA here is from genome assembly GCF_002878395.1 of Capsicum annuum. Lineage (NCBI taxonomy): Eukaryota > Viridiplantae > Streptophyta > Magnoliopsida > Solanales > Solanaceae > Capsicum > Capsicum annuum. Next base: position 138,970,154 of record NC_061116.1, on the reverse strand, counting down.
AAGCTGATGATAGCCTGATCTAAGGACTATCTTAGAAAAGTAACTAGCACCCTGAAGTTGGTCAAATAAGTCATTGATTCTAAGAAGTGGGTACTTGTTCTTGACTATAACTTTGTTCAGCTGATGGTAGTCTATACACATTCTGAGAGAACCATCTTTCTTACGCACAAATAAGAATGGTATGCCCCACGAAGAAATGCTGGGTCTCATGAACCCTTTATTTAGAAGATCCTTTAACTATTCTTTTAACTCTCTGAGTTCTAATAGTGCCATTCTATATGACGGAATATATATAGGCTGAGTATCTGGAAGAAGGTCTATTCTAAAGTCTATTTCCCTAATAGGAGGAACTCTGGGAAGATTTTCGGGAAAAACATCTCAGAATTCATTTACTACTGGAACTGACTCAAGACTAGGAGTTTAACTTGAGCTCACGCTCACTCATATGACATGAATATGAAAGAAGGGAAAATATTCCTAAAATATCTTATAGCCTCATGTCCATAAGTGTGGCGCGCTATGCATCCATGCACAAGACTCTACGTGATGCAGCTTTTAGACTTCCTAGGACACTATTAAACCTTAGGCTCTAATACTAAGTTTGTAACATCCCAAGTCTGTACCTTGGATGCTACATGGTGCTTATGACCTCAAAGGATCATAAGCTAACCCTATGACTGATATTTGCTGTGAGCTCTGAATAATATACTGAAATAAATATGGAATAATAGGCTAAAATATCATAAGGTTCATAATATGTAAATACTAATAGAGTGTATCAACTAAAATAATAATCTATAAAACTAAACACTGTCTGAAAACTAGTCTAAAAATCCTCTAACTGAAATTGTTTGAATGTGGAGTTGATGGGGCAAGCTCCCAACTAACCACAAATACTGAAATACCGAAACTACTAAAGATCTAAAATAAAATTGTATCCTTGAATGATGAGGACTCATTGCTAATCTACTGCTGTTGGCTGAATCTGAATCTATCTATGCGCGGTCGGGAACCTGAGTGTCTGAACCTATGATATAAGACATCATAGCACAAAAAAAGAGTATGTGTCAGTAAATAGAATGTACTGGTATGCTAGATGGGGTAAGTCTAAATTTAAGGGTTCATATGCATGAACAATAATTGACTATATAATATAGAGTAACTAAACATGAGAGTACATGGATAAATGATACTACTATAAATACTGAGTGTGCACTCATATGTATATAGATAAATACTGTGACTAATCTTGTCTGAAGCTAAGTACTAGATTATGATACTGAGTAACTGGTATCTAAAGTACTAATAAGTGATTTACTGATATTGGTTAATTGTATTTAGCAGTCCTGATTCTGTAGAACTGAACTGATTTCTATTCTGAAGACTGAAACTAAGACTATGGGAGGTAATCATCTAACCGATATGCCCCAATTAAGATAAGATAACTAAGTTAGGGACTAATTTATAAACCCAATTGGAAGGGTTTCAATACCGTGCCACGAGTAAGGGCAAGCTGAAAGTTACCTTTATTTGGTAGGTAATCTAATGAGAATAGTGGAACCTTCAATTGGCAGGTTAAAACACCTTATCAACCCTTAACTGGAAGGTTTGATGTCTCAAACTATGCTGTCTATGTAGTTCTGGAATGCAAGGATTACTTTAAAGGACCACACCCTCTACTGGTAGGTGAGCCCCTATCCTTGGGTCCACTCGATGCTAAATTCTACTCCCAACTAAAAGACTTCGAACTGAACATACTGAACTGGACTCGACTAGAATGACACTGAGTTTTCTGAGTTTTTCCTAAATTCTATAATTGACTGAGAGTACTACTAATCATGACAGGACTAAGATTCTATAACTGACACTGGCTCTAGGTAAACAACAAAATTATTGGGTATTAACTACCACCAAGAATCGATAGCATGAAAAGTAAAGCATAGAATAATCTTGAATAACATGACATTGTTCACTTGTTCATAATTCATCCATAGAGACTTTTTATTAAACACTTGTAATGCATCTACTTATTCATGAAGGGGGAACAGATGCTATCAGGTTATAATGGCACTAATTCATTCACATAGGTATTTTATCAAACACATGGGGAGCATACTTAGGTTATAACAATTAACATACATAGTTATCATAGCTACATCAATCAACTTGTAAATTAAAGGGGTTCATCAAGAGGATCATGTAATTCAACACATATAATGATTAATTTCATGAAAGCTTGTAATTTAATTATGGACAAATGCCCAATAATAATATGAATAGGAATTCAATTTAATTCAAGCATGGAAGTTCATAACTCAACAATCTTGTAGTTTGAAAATGGATTTGTGTACTCTATGGGTGGAAGGGACCCATAGATAAACACCTAACATACCTTGGAACATTAATTCTTGAAGGTTCTTGGAGAAATTCTTGAGCTTTGTTCTTGAATTTTGAAACTAAGGTTTCTTTATTTTGAGAGAGAATGATGTACTTTGGTGAAAATAGAGTGAATAGTGATATATTTTGGTCATTTAGGGATTAATTTCGTGTTTAAGGCTGATCTGGGTCATGGCAAAAGTCTAAGTTACCCTTGGGATTTAAAATATCACATCTAGAGGACCAATTAAGGTCTCACCGTGATGCTATGAATGGATCATCACTATATCCACCGAGAAGTAGTGGAATCCCAGTGACTCTCTGGATCGTGATAATTGTTATTTTTGGAATTTACCGCAATGTGGTGCAATCATGGTGCCCTTTTGGAAATTGACAAATGACTAAATGGACTTTAGGTGCCCTTTTGGAAATTCACAATTGACAATCGCGATACTCACCAAGACATGGCCTAATTACAGTGAGCCACTATTTTTACATAAATTGCTCTAACTCTTCGCCCAGGTATCAGATTTGGGAAAATTTATATCATTGGAAAGTTGACTGAATTTCCTACGCATTGGCATGTGCTAAACTAAAAAATATTGAGTATTTCATGAATTTTATATAGGATAACTCACGTACTTAGAGCTAAGTTGATCTCTAAGAATACGGGGTATTACAAGCTTTTGGGTGTAATGGTGAAGATTGATTTGAGATTTAATTATCACCATGTTTTGTGATTCTTCAGCTATTAAAATTGGTGTTGTGCTGATGTAGGAGGGCAAGGTAATTGTGTATATGTATTATCAGTTAAAGCCTCATGAGTCGTATTATCTTCCTTATGATTTTGAGTTATATGTGGTTGTTTCTTTATTGAAGTCATAGAGGAACTACTTGTACGGTGTTCGTTGTGATATTTTATTAGATCATTGTTGCCTGTAATATTTCTTCACCCAGCGAGATCTTAATATATGGTAGAATCAATGGGTTGAGTTACTTACAAATTATGAATTGACTATTCTTTATCATCTGAGTAAGGCTAATATGGTTGCAGATGCCTTGAGATGAAAGTTGACTAACATGGGTAGCTTGGTACATCTTTTGACCCAGGAGAGGCCTTTGGCATTAGAGGTTCAGTCTTTATCTAACTAGATGGTTAGGCTTGGTATTTTTACTCTTGGATGTATTTTGGCATTTGTGGAGGCTAGGTCTTCTTTGATGGAGCATATTCAAGTTCATCAGTTTAATCATGTGAGATTAAGATCGATTCGAGATAAGGTGTTGACTGGTTAGGATAAGAAGGCCTCACTTGATGTGGATGGTTTTTTAGGGATAGAGGGTCGAGTTTATATACTGAGAGTGGGTGATTGGATTAGATTGATTTTAGAGGGGGCCCATTGTTCTAGATCTTCTATCTATTTAGGTGTAACTCAGATGTCTCGTCACTTGAGGAATCGTGACTAGTGGGGAGGTGTGAGGAAAGCTGTAGCAAACTTTGAAGCTCGTTGCCTTTGTAACTAGCAGATAAAAACTGAGTATATGAGACCAGGTGGACTGCTTCAGAGGTTACCCATTCCTAAGAGGAAGTGGGAACAGACCATTATGGATTTTATGATTGGTTTACCTCATACTTTTTGTGGTTCTAATAGTGTTTGGGTCATCGTGGATTGATTGACCAAGTCAACCTATTTTATTCTAGTTTAGGTTTTCTTCAGTGTTGAGAAGTTGATTCATATCTACATTTATGAGATTGTGCATCTGCATGGTATGCTAGTGTTTATTATTTTAGATCATGGTTCGGTATTCACACCTCACTTTTGGAAGACTTCTTAGGATGAGTTGGGAACTAGGGTTTAAATTAGCATAACATTTCACCCTTAGACTGGTGGTCAGTAAGAGAAAACTATTCAAGTTTTAGAGGAGATGCTCTGTGCTTTTGTGGTGGCCAATAGGAGCAGCATTTGGCGTTAGTAGAGTTTGCCTATAATAACAACTACCATTCTGTATTGATATGGCTCCTTTTGAGGTATTGTAGGGTAGAATTTTTCACTCTTTAGTTGGTTGGTTTGATGTTTTTAAGGTTAGACTTTGATGTATGTACTTGCTTCGTAAGTCCTTGAATATAGCTTGGATCATTCAGGATAGACTTTGAGCAGCTCAGAGTAGGCAAAAGTGTTATATTGACTGTAGACTTCGTGCATAGAGATTTAGTGCTTGATGATTGTATTTTTCTTTGAGTTTCACCTGTGAAGGGTGTGATAGGGTTTAGGAAAAAGGGAAATCTTAGCCCCAGATATATTGGTCCATTTGAGATTCTTTAAATTATTAATGATATGGTCTATCATTTAGCTTTGGCCCCAAATTTATCGTTTGTTCATCCATTTTTTGGTGTTTCTATGATTTGTCATTACATTTCTGATGAGACTTATGTCAGCCATTCGAAGTTGGTTCAGTTAGATGAGCGTTTGTATTTCATTGAGGAATCAGTCTCCATTTGGCTAAGGATATTAGACGGTTGTGCTCTAGAGTTATCCTTGTGGTTAAGGTGATTGTGACATCGCCCTGTAGATGAGGCTACGCAAGAGGTTGAGATGATATGCGCAGTTCTTATTCTCAGCTCTTCTTTGATTCAGGTCTTTCTTTGCCTTAGTTCGAGGTCAAACTAGATTTTTAGTGGTGGATGATGTAAAGACCTACAAATTTGATAAAAAATCTGAACTTGTGATTTTGTGTAATGCTACCATTTTCCCCTTCCCCGTAGTTACATTGTGGTATTTCTGGGGTGTGGGGGTGATTGGCATGGTTTCCTATGCATTTTGGTGCCTTTTGTACAATATTGTGATTTTTGGTGGCTTCGATATCCATATTCTGGACTTATATAAATATCTTTTGATCCGTGTGATGAATGGACAAATAGACTTTGCAAAAAGCTTCGAAATATCAATTTTAGGCTAGGTATACCATTGGTTTGCACCCCGACGCACCTGAGCTCATTTCGACCTATTGGTCGGAATGTTGAAAAATTGAAAATATGAGTATGTAACCCATATTTGGTCAAAACAACCTCGAATGGAAAATCCGAATTCACCAATGCATCCAAAATATTGATTTTAGGGTGATATCATGTTGGGTGTGATTTTTGGTCTTTAAATCTCATTTTGACCCTCGATTTGAAAAAATATGATTTTGGATTTTTAGGAAAACAACGTTTTTCAAAATTTTGAAATTTCCATTGAGTTTGGAGCATCGAATTTAGTATGGTTACATAGTTTGTTTGCATATATCAAACTTCGAACGAATCCCGAACACCCCATCGAATTATGGGTTTGACTTAAATAAGAAAAATCTGATGTAAAGAGAAAAATCGACAACATATAACTGTGTTCCCCCTATTTTGGCTGTTCTTTCACCTTGCCTCTTAAGAGTTAATCCCTAAAATAGTGTGATAGCTTAAATTCGGGAGCTTGAAAAGCTAGATTAACGTCCATTTCTTGATTCTATTATGGATTTATGGTGAGATTTCATCAATTTTCAGCACTAAATCCTTGATTAATTTCTCAAAATCCTAACAATCTTAGGACTTGATTTTAAACCCCAATTTTACTATTTTTCACTTGAATAATGTTTAATCTTATAATTACTAGTTTTTCATCAATTTAACCTTCAAAATAACTCTGATTCTTGATTTTAACAAGGAACTAGAAGATTTTACCTGATAAAGCTGAAAAATAGGTTTTCTGTGATTTGAATCTCATTTTTTACTTAATTTGATTAGGATTTTCAGCTGTATGTTACTAAAAATATGGGGTACACATTTTTGTAATAAAGTTCTGATTTTACCCTTCTTTTCTGAAAGCTCGTTTCAGGGGTCCATTTTGATCCCGAATCAAATGTAGGAAATATGAGTATATTTGGCTTTGTTTTTGATGCGTAGATTCTATATTTCTTGATTTTAGTTAATTTCAGGATCATTTGTGGAAAGTAAGGTCGTGAGTTTGAAGTGCAGCGTACCGATTTTAGCATTTGAGGTAGGTTATGACTTAACTCTTCAGACTAGGCTGGGTAGTTAATTTGTATACCAAAATGCATGTTAAGGGTGGGAACTAATCATGAAATTTGGTTATCTATATGTTGTGCCCGTGTGGGGTCCTGAATGTGATGTAATTGCTGAATCTGAGATATCATGTGCTATGTGTGATTGTGCGGTGTCTTTGTGATGTTGATAGCCTGGAATACATGTGAAAAATTGCATTGTGTTGATTGGAAATATCTATTATGGTGCCTTTGGCATATTGTTATATATTCATACTTTGCGGGCATATGAATCATGTGGAAAATTTATGGATAGTGGAATATAATGAGGGAATATTGACTCACGTGTCTATGAAATATTAACATTGTAGTTGATTGTGAAAACACATCATGTGGATTGATTGTGGAAATACTCATTTGAATGACTGTGAACATTACATCATCATTCTCATATCATCATACGCATCATTTGATTTATTTGTTTTATTTTCTTATATATATTTGTTGTCATGTATGTGTACTTGATTTGTATCTTATGTTACGTATGTGCTTTGGAAATGCTAGGAATACTAAAAACACTAGAAATGTTGGAAACATTAGAAATACTAGAATTACTAGAAACACTGGAAATATTGGAAATAATTTCAATACAGAATATCACTCAAAGCTGTGTGCCAACCTCAAGCCCGTGTGCCAATCTCAAAGTCTATGTTCTAATATCAAGGTGGTGTGTCAAGGCTGTCTGCTAATGTCAAGGCTGTATGCCAATCTCAAGGTTGTGTGCCAACCTCGTGTATCATCATCATCATCATCACCACCACCACCACTACCATCATTATCATATCATACATTGCACTTGCTTTATTGTGATTGATGTTGTGACTGGATTTCCATATTGACTTGTTATATATCTACTTTCTCTATATCATGTTACTTATACTTGATCATCCAGTATATACATCTTCTTCTCTGCTTATAGTGGCAGGTGATATAATGTATACTTGTGTTATTCTTGTTGTATTTTTGTTTTATTTGCGATATATATATATATATATATTTACACACACATATATATATATATATATTAGTATTGTTAGTACAAGAAGTGTGGGATACCGTTATGTGATATTTTCTAATTATAGGTGACATGCCCTTAATGTGTATTTTGTGTACTTTATTTTCTACTTTGCTCGGTCTGCCTATGTTACCTACTTAGTATAAGTGGACCGTACTTAGCCCTACTATACCCTTTTGGTTCAGATTTAGGTTTGGGTGTGCCCCGTATTACTTTACTCGGGCGTTGTTAGAGATTTCAAGGTAGTTGATGATTTTCAAGTGTTTGTATGTCTTCTTCTATCTCTCTATAGACTTTGTTTTCATTTTTATTTCGGAGACACAATTTCTCTTGTTTTTATATCTTATGTATTTCATTTGGATTCAAGTTATACTAGATACGTTCTTATACTGTGGACACCTGGTTTTGGGAGTTATGGCTGCATTTTTATGTTTTTTTCCACATTTATTATACTTAGGTGGTTCGACTTTGTTATAGAAGCCTTTCTTTGGGGTTACTATTGTCTTTTCCCCTTTTGTTTAATGTTTGGGTGATAGGCTTACTTGTCAAGATTCGCTGTGAAAGGTGTCATCATGACCATTTAGATTTTGGGTTGTGACAAAGAATCCCAAGATAACTCTAAAAATGGGGCATAATAAGCAGATACATAAGAAAAAGTGGATCTTGGTTCAAATAAAGCAAAAGCCAGTTGATGGCACACTGAAATCATACCATAATAATAACATCCGAAGAATCTACCTCAGGTTTAGAAGGTATGACATATAAACCACGCCCTCCCCTTGGCTAGGCTCTTGACTAATCTGCTATCCTACTTGCTTGAGGACCTCTACGACCACCCTAGGGACTACCTCAACGACCATGCATACCGCCTCTAGCTGGGGAGGTACTGCCTTAATCAGTGGAACATTTTGAGCTGCAAGAACTACTGCTCAAAAACTAAGTCACTCTCTCGAGAATTGGCCAAAGGTCCCATAACTATAACATGCCCCAGGTGTTGTACCAAAACCTAAATATTCATCCAATCTGAAATAGCCACTATAACTAGAATAACTAGAAAATGAACCCCTCGGAGCCTGACCACTGCTATGGCTAAGATAATCATTGTAACTAGACTGTCCTCTATCGATAATCTAGAGAGAGACATGAATGGGCGTACTAGACTGACCCTAATGCTGATAAGGCTAATTATGGAGTGTTCCTACCCTGATAACCATAAATCGTGCATGATTAGAAACCTCAGCAAAAGATCTACCAGTAGAAACCAAACTCTGCATATCCATGCAAAGAGGAAGTCTCAATCTTAAAAATAAAACATTAAACCTACTCATACTCAGTCGGCAATATAGATGTAGCATACCAACTAGCTTATGAAATTGAGTCTCATACTCCATAATAGTCATATATCCTTACTACAACCTCGATAACTGGTCTCTCAGAAAATCTCTAACACCGCGAGGTATATACTTTTCTAAAAAGATCTCAGAGTTTTGAGTCTATGTCAAAGGGGGAGATCCATATGACCTGGAATAAAGATGACCCCTCCACCAGTGTTGAGCTGCCAAATCCAACTTAATAGTAGTGTAATCCACACCACATTTCTCAAGTAGGCCCAAATTACAGATCCTATCCTCATAAACAACTAATAACTCATAAGCATCCTCTCTCAGTACACCATAAAACCTAGGCAAAGCTAATTGTAAGAATCTACCTAGCATCTTCTACTCCTCAATAAACATAATAGACTGGTCAACCACTGGCCGAGAAACTATTGACTAAGAAACCATCGACATAGGAGAGATCTCAACTCTATGTCATAACCTAATTTATTAGGTCATGATGGCACCTACTATAACCCACCCATATGCAAGCCAAACCCGTAGTTCAAAATGGCTAGTAATGGACTACCCAACTAAATAAAGGCAAGAATAAAAAAATATGAAGTAGAATACAAAATACATAATATAGTCCCAAAACCTGGTGGTATCAGTACATGAGCTGCTAATAATACAAGAATCCAAGGTGAAATACAATTGAATATACTAATACAACTTATCTTTGAATACAATATAGAGACTAGTCTAATACATAATAGAGAGGAAAGTAATCCTCCAAACGTCAAGATCTTAATCTAAGTTTCTAAACCATAGCTGCTCCGAACTATGCACACATCAACGATAATAACCCATACTATGATCTGCAATCTACATAAGTATAGTATGAGTACCAAATGAATGACACTCATTAGGAAACTGCCGACTGAGCTCCCAAGATAAAGAAAATATATACAACATATAAATAGAATGGAAAACTTTCATGTTTCATTAAAACTTTGTTTACTGTTCTTTGTCTTGAGCCGGGGGTCTATTGGAAACAGCCTCTCTACTTCTTTGGAGGTAGCGGTATGGACTGCATATATTTTACCTTCTCTAGACCCCACTTTATAGGAATACACTGGGTTTGTTGTTGTTGTTGTTGTAAACAAAATGAAAAACTACACCCAAAAGCCACAATATAAGATGGTTAGTGAGATAATAAGGATAAACTATCCTATTCATTTCCAAGATAGTAACATATTAAGGCCAATTAAGTACTGAGGATAAATTATCCTATTCCAGCCTTAATCAAAAATCTCAACACTATATAGTATATCCATGGACAATATACGAATAAAGGACGAAGAAAGATTATATATGAATCAATATACAAGGCCAAGGAATGAATACATGATATGAAAAACTTAAGGAAGGGATATATGGTAAAAACATAGCTATATATAGCAAGATATACATATATATAGATACAAGTTCAACTCGAAGCACCACCTAGTTCATCAAATCTTAATTTTAAGGCCTCATTATAATCCTACTAGGATTTGGTACTATCATACTCGTAGTTTCTAATCCGTATGTCTAAACATGAAATAAACATGCATAATAATGCAATCGTAAGATAGAAGGGTCTAAAAACATACCTCAAATCTTGATACTGAATTAATGGCCAATCTATCATAATCTAGACATAGTAGTGATCATAACAGTGATAATAACAATATTAATAATAGCGTGAGTAACTGGCTATTCCAAAAAAATAAAATACCTAGACGATCCTATACGTACCTCTACTACCCCAAGCTTAGAAGGTTCAATCAACATACAAAAACATAAGGCATAGACATCACCTATATCTATGTACCCCTCCCATATGATCTGATAAACATAGGCGCATCGTAATACCCTGATTATTTCTTAAGCCTAAATCCTCCTTTTGAGTGAATATGGATGACTTCCAAAGTGATTGATGTTTATACCATTTTGTATTTCTCTAATTTCTACCTTTTTCCATGTAGAGCATTGAATAAGCTTTCCATCGATACTAGATTTTCCCAAATTTGACACTCAGGTGAAGAGTTAGAGCCATTTTAGTGAGATAGTGTGCCACATGACACTTTAGCGCATCGCGGAGCCAGCCAAAATAGCAATTGTCATTTTCCAGTGAGCCTCCATAATATTAATGTATTGCGCCAAGGCTTAATTTTAGGATTTTCAAATTCTAGTGCACCAACATGATTCCACCGCATCGCGGTGCTCTTCCAGGTCATGACCAAGGTGGTAAATGCGACTTCACCGCATCGCGCCACTGAGCAGTTTTCCAATTGTCCAATTCCAGTAGAGGACCGCGATCCTGACGTATCGTGCCAGAGCCAAAAATAGGGCTCCAACTTTAGAATTTACTCAAGGGTATTTTGATCTTTTTCACCCATCCTTACCCTTTATATATATTCAAGTGAGGGAGAAAATCCTCATTTTCTCTTCCATCTTCTCTAAAATTCTATGATTTCTCTCCAAAATTCAATCTAATTCTTGTCTAAACATCTCAACATCAAGCCATGTTTTTTACAAATTAGCTCAAGATTTAAAACTTTCAAGTTAAGAACATTAAGAGCTCTAACTCAAGAAGTGGGAAAAGAAGTCTATAGCAAGTTTATTCATCCCGGATAATAATCAAGGTATGTGGGGCTTGAACAAGAATATCCTTTGATTCTTGTTCCCAAAGAATTGATTTTTACTATTGGAATTTCATGATCCTTGCAAGTGGGTTTACACTCAAATTTCTTTATTTATGATTTTTGAGATTTGAGTTGATTAAGTTTGATATTTATGATTATTTTACCATCATATTTCTTAAATTGAGAATTTATGCCATGAATTGTATTTTGTTATTATGTATTGATGATTTCTAAGAGATTTAAGATAAGTGTCATGAGTTATGCTTTTCCCTGAGAAGATTGAGTATTGAATATATATTGATATTGAGTTTGAGGGTCAATAATGAGTCCTATGATATTTTCTTGAAGCTTTTGATACTTGATATGATTTGATAAGCAAGTGTACTTGATGTTGAGAAAGACTATTTGAGTTTGAGTCGAGTTAGTAATCTATAAGTTGTATATGATTTACAGATGAGATATATTTATGATTTGGTCTTCATGATAGACCCCAACGTTTAGATTGAGTCGAGAAAAGACGCGAATGGACTCTAAATCCCGCTCTAGAAAAGCTTTACCAGAACCCCTTTTCGAGAGAATCTTTGGAAAGACTCCCATGTGCGATTACTTACTAGAGAACTTTGAGTTGATTAAGGTGGATTTCCTAACACGTTCTGGAGCTGAGTCTGGGAGGAATATTTAGTACCGAGTGAGAAGTGTGGGTTCAGTGCATCCTACTTCCCCAGAACTACGTACCACTGTAGGATTAATATTTGAGGGACAAACAGCCGAGTTTATGATCACAGAGATGAGTTTAAGGTTATAGTCCCTGGCAAGAGTATAACGCTCCCGCCAATGTGGGGTTCCTTCCTTAGAAGGAAAACACGCTGGACTCCATTCGGCTTACAAGGTTTATGTCGGTTATAAGAAACTCCCAAGTCCATAATAGTCTAAGTTTCTTGAGTTATCAAGTCACTCTAAGTCATGAGTTAAAGAGTTTAAGTTGATTCCAATGATTTATGAGATTTGTGAAGCATGTGTTATTATCGATGATTTATGGAAATTATGTTTCAGGAAATTCAAGCGAAGAGAGTCATTATTGTCAGCATGCATGAGTTATTTTACATTTATGATATTATTTAAAAATGTTGCATACACCCCCACATACTCAGTACAATCCCAAGTACTGATTCCCATACTCTTCTATGTTTTACATTTTCTCGTGACGTTGGTTCAGGTGCTTAGTCTCAGCAGCGATAGTGATCTTTGAGTACCTCCATTTACATTCTTACAGTTGGTGAGTCCTCATGGTTCGAGGACCTATGTCCCTAATTTTTGCCTTGATAGTAGATGGTTGTTTCTTTTCAATTCAGGCGAGTCAGTTGGGGATCTGTCCCAATGGCTCCTCAGTCTTTTGTAGTAGAGGCATTGTCAGACTAGAGTACCAGTATGTATAGAACTTGCAGTAATTTGTTTGTACAGGACAGTATTTCTTCATATCACAGTATGCTCATGACATGATTATTCTTCCCTATTTTAAAATAATTAGTGTTATAGTGAGTTCTGGAAGTGATGACAGACTTAGAGGGTTAGCTTGAGGCCACGTGTGGCCTTAAGCACCATGTGACATCTCGGGATTGGTTCTTGGGGCGTTACATGTATACTGGTGATAGGCAATGCACCTGTAAGTATGAGTGTAACAGGATCCATAATATTATAATACCAATGTCATAACCATCACTTTTATAACCACCACCATCATCCTCCCCCACATCATAATCATCCTTCGTCTTTGTCGGGTCTATATACATATATATATATATATATATATATATTTGTCATACATAGGCTATCCAAACTCAAAAAAGTAGAGATGTACATAGGCACATCAATATAATCATCCTTCGGCCTTGTTGGGTATCAATATCATTTTCATAACATCCTTCGGCCTTGTCGGGTATCATCACATCATCATAATATCCTCCAGCCTTGTTGGGCATCATCACATCATCATAATATCCTCCGGACTTTCCGAGTGTCATCGTATCATAATATCTAAATCAATGTCAAATATACAAAGCAAGCCCCACAAGGGCTAAAGTAAAGTGCAAGACCCACCACAGATATATTAAAGAACAAGCCCCATGAGGGCTAAAGTAAATTATCATGAAAAGAGAAGCAAGGTAGAGTAAATGTCCACAATTCATCATTCATCATCAATATCACATTATCAATCAACATATATATAATTGGTGCACGAACTCAAGTTGTGGCTAAAAAAGAGTAAGTTTATAAATCCATTGCCCAGAGTGATCTTTGAGACTAAATCATTATAAGGTGTAAAAAGGGTCAGATTATCTCACCAGTGTAGTAAATAGTAGTGTCAACCCATGGACCAGAATCAGTCTTGGTCAATTCTTTAAAACATCATTTTTAGTTGTTGTTATGTATGCAAATTATCCATTAAGTTAGGCAGTTATTATTATAAAGAAATTTATTTTTAAGATGAAGAGTGGGCTTTGACCCTTAATTAGGAAGAATAATCATAATATCATATTCTAACTAGAGTCACATAGTTTACTGATATAATAATCGTGAATATACCGAATCTATGCATGCCATCACCAGTATTCAAACATTGGAATCATAAGCATTATACCACATCTTTCTCCTCCCATACCAGAGAGATGTGTATACAAAAATATATATATTTATAACCTACAACTGTATCCATTACAAGGATGATTACTTCCCAGATATCCAACCAATATCATAATACAGCCTTTGGCCTAATAATTTGTCCAAATAATCATAACATCATAATAATGACCTTAGGCCCATATACGTATCCGAAACTCATATCAATAATCATATTAGTAAGCCATTTCGTATTTATAAGTCATAGTCCAACTATGAGGCATAATATATTTATAAGCCGTAAAGCATATTTGTAATCGTCTTACACCTAAGAGTTATATTATAAGTAAGGCATCTCACATCTAGGAGATATAACATATCACTAGGCCTTAAGTCATAACTATAAGGCACATCACATCTATAAGGCATCTCACATCTATAGGTCATATATCACGAATATGAAGGATATCATCTCTATAGGCCAAATACTATATTAAGAGGAATATCATCTCTAAAGGCCCAATATCATATCTTGAAGTAAATAACATCTCTAAAGGCCCAATATCACATCTAAGAGGAAATAACATCTCTAAAGGCCAGATATCACTTCCATAAGATATATCATGTTCATAATCCATAAGTCATAATCCGGGGAAAGTCATTACAATTTACCAAGTCACAAAGTAAGCTTATTCTAAAGGCTCAATAGTCTCCACTATGCCTATCATCCGCAATTAAGTCCACAAGGGCTAACAAAAGTCTTGGACTAAGTGGGCCAGACAATCCAACTTTTAATCCTAAATTTCCATATTTAGGAAATCTACAGCCCAAACTAGACCAGGTTATCTAGTTTAACTTCTATATGTCAAGTAATCCATAACAAATCATAAGATAGGAACTTCGTCTAGAAACATGGGCATTTAAGTCAACTTTACTAAAATTATGATTTCATGAACACTAGACTAACCCAATTAAGGTTAATCATACCAACCATGATTTTAACACTTAAAACATATCTCATACCTAACATCATACCATTCCCATTCGACGAATTAGTCTAATTTAGGTAGAAAGCAATAGGATTCTAAAAGGTAATAAGCATTCCACCTTATAGGTCCAAAACCCTAATCTAATCCCAAATAAATTAATAATCAAGACTAAGTCATTGTACGTATAATAAATTTTAACATTCACATTCACACGCAATATATATCACACATTATCTACGAAGAAGATAAGGCAGAAGTCTACCTCAAAGTCAAACTGCGAATCCTTAAATCATTCACCAAAAGCTTGTCTTCATTTCATAATCTAAAATTCCATCACACTATCAAAATCATAATATACTCATCAATACGAGAATAACGATACCCATATTGCACCATTGTGCTTCGGGTCCAAAAAGGACACTAAAAACTTCAAGTGGGTACCACTTATGGAAAACACATTTTCAAGGTCAACCTAGCCTTCATACATTATCAAGGAATCATAACCCTTAAGAATGGGTGAAAACCAAGAAAACTTTTGGTTAAAATCAAGCCCTAAGTGGTTTGGAGCTTTGGTCAAATAATCAAGAAATTCAAGCTTAAAATCGAAGGATTCTTACTTTAAATCCAAAGATATTTGTGATAATAGATGATAATAAATCTCCTAAGTCACCCACACAACTCAATTTTGAGTTATCATACCCGTTTAGGGTTCTTGGCTCTCAAGATAAGGAGAAAATAACTAAAATGCAGCCTAAGGGGTCATTAAACACCCCTTTCCAGGTAAGGATATGTCGCGATCGCACTATTTGGATCATTATCTCCATAGTGGGGTTTCCCTTCACCTTATGTGATTGCCATAGGTAGATTACAATAGCCCTTTGTGCGATCACAATGCACCAGGTATCAACAAACTTAGAAAATTTTCCAAGTTTGCAACAACGCCTCGGAACTCATTTAAAATTCAATTTCTGTGAATGAATTATGTAAAAACCCACTAAATTCTACGTTTCAGACACATTGGTGAAGTCGTATTTTCCATACTAGGTCATTTTGACCAAATGGTCCCATACCTAAATTATCGATTTTCCATCTTTTCGACCAATAGATCAAAATGAGCTCAAGTGCATTAGGAGTCGAACCAAAGATCTACCTAGCCTAAAATCAATATTTTCAGAGCTGATGGAGTAGTCAGGATTCATATCTAGGATCATTTTACTGAACTTTTTGCTTGATGGCCATTTAGAACCAGTGAAAACTTTCATACTGGGAATTGGCTCTAAAAACCAAACGAACTACTTGTAACCAAACTGTTAGTCCCAACAAGTCATGATGACTTAGGGAAGCTATGGAGAAGCTCTAACAGTAAAAATAAATGGAATTATGAAAAACTATTGAATGGGTCATTACACTCTAAAAGCCGCAACTACGTACTGTGCCTCAACCTCAGTACCACTCTGATCACTAAATTGTGCACCATCAGATGGTTCATCACCAACTAACCCGAAGAGCTAAACTAATGCATTCCTAAGCAATGAAGAATAAATAAACCATGATGGAGCCTGGACTGGTCCCTGGCCCACCATTGACCAGCGTGGTGGAATCTCTAGCTTAGGGGTAGAAATAGGGTCTGCTGAAGGCCCCCTATCCTAGTCTCCAATTAGGGATGCATTTATTAGCTATCCTCAACCTATAGGTCATCCACAAACTGCAATAGGATCCTTAGTCGTGGACTCGGGGTCCTCATCTCGTGTAGTGGTACCACGTGTCCTAGCATCTGCAAACGATGAAGCCAAAGAAATCTTTAGAGACGCAATCAAACTTGTAATATGAAATAAGCAAAAGAAGTGAAAATCTCCTAAGAATGTCCTATAGCCTCCCAAATATTAGAAATAAACATCATCATTCCGATCTGCAGAACTCTACTAGACACTTGCTCTTATATACTAGTGAGCCTAGAGCTATGATATGAATTTGTCATGATACGATCTATGAGTCCTATGACACCTACTTTATCCCAACAATAGGTATGACAAACCATATCCCAAAGCTATAAAAATGGCTTAATTTGGTGGAAAATGGCATAAATGCCAAAAATTGCAAGTAAAAGGCTCGCAAGCAAAAAACTAATAATAATAATAATGAGGCAGAAGATAAAATAAGAGAAATAACAATCCCAATGCCTAGTAGTATCAATACAAGAGTCACTAACAAGAATAAAAGTATTGTGATAGTCAAATATACATCTGTCTTGAAATGAATAGGCTAATAAAAATAGTAGAAGGAAAAAGGACAACTCTGGCTCTAAGAGCTCACCCTTTCTTCCAACTCTAGCCAGTATGATTAAAGCATCAACGATGAATACTCAATAGGCATCATTGGATAACTGAGCTAAATAATAATATAAGTACAGCAAAAAATGCAAGATAGATAAGCTAAGTCAAGGTAAGATGGAAAAAATGGAATAACACTTCAAATGTTGTAATTAAATAACCAAAATAACCATAATATGAAAGAAATAATAACTAATAAAAAAAGTCCCCCATAAGCCATTAAATGTTGAAAAGTAAATAATCTAAAGCGTCCCCCCATAAGCCCGAAGGGTGCAATCAAAGAGAAGAAGTAACCAAAATTATGCTAATTAATTAAATCTCGAAACCATAGTTGCCTATCCTTCCATATCATAAATATATGATAAATAACCTTTTAATGCTGGACTCGAACTGAAACTTATATCATCAATTACCGGAGTTAAACATGAACTCATATCATCTGTTGTCAAACTTGAATAGAAACTCAATATCGTAAAATCGCAAGACTTGAACTGGGACTAGCATCAATTCCCAAGTAAGAACCTAGCTTAATAATCATGTACCCAAACTATTTAAGCTCCTAAATATACAATTTAAAAGGTATAACATGCCTATAAATTCTACAATGGGCTAATAATAGTCTTTATCAAAGGTGGACCAGAGGGGTCCACTTCTAATTGCCAAAATCCATTCTAAGGCAATTTCTACCCCAGACTAGGATAAATTATCTAATTTTACTACTATATATTAAATAAGCCACATTTTAGTCATAAGATAGCAATTCTAATTTAAACATGAGTAACGAAGTCAATTCTGCCTAATTTATGGTTTTCTAATAGGCTAAACATCCAAATTATAATAATTATGCCTCCGAGACGTAATTTCGAACCTATGTCTAGAACATTATCATAAATATACTACAATTACGCTCAATCTATGAGAAAGGTAAACCCATCTTACCTGGATGCCAAAGGAAGTCCGAAGAAATCTACTAAATTGTTGATTTGCCCTTTCAAAAAGTTTCCGCAAGATGACACAGTATTAAAATGATAATCTTCTCATCAAAATAAGGACAATGCTAGACATATATCATTTTTATACTTTGGGTTTAAAATTACAAAAAAATCCTATATAGGGCCCACTTGCAGAATCATATTTTCAAAACTGTCAATGCATCCCTCTATGCTTAAGAAATATTTACCCTTAAGAATAGGTAAATTTTGAGCTTAAATGGTTCTAAAATGAACCCACCAATAATCTATGGATTTTGGGAAATAATTGAGAAACTAACCATGAAATTAATAAAACTTACCAAGAATTCGAAGAAGAAACGAGTAATTCAACCTCAAAAGCACCCAAAAATAGCCGATTAATACTTATTCAAAGTTTCCACACTCTCTGAGGTTCTAAAATCTTAGAATTATATGAAAAATATGAGTAAATCAGGAAAAGAGGCATTTAAGGCTATTCATGTACCGCTTAAGTGATCACTGCTTTCACAGCCAGTGTCACTTTCATGGTTTCTACTGCCTGCACCTTTATCTCTTAAGCATGCCCTTTACCTCTTAAGCAACCTTCGCTTAAGTGACCGTCAATTGGGTAAGCCTAATTTCTTAAGTGACCGGTTGGCCGTTTAAGTAGCCTTTACTTAAGTAACCCAAGGGGCAGTAAGAGAATGTCCAGCTAGAGACTTAGAATATTTTCAAGTCACTTAGAATATTTCAAGTCTCCATCGATCCCCCAGGATTGTAAATGCAAAAAAGCTAACCTACCCTACGAAATTTGACGTTCAAGACTCAATGGTGTAGTTAAAAGTTTCATTCGTGGCCATTTCAATGAAAAGTGGGTCCCACACTCAAGTGTTATTTTTTAAAATTTTGGGTCAATAGCTTGGAATGAGCCCAAAAACCTTGAGACCCAAACCAAAGATCCTCTTAGACTAAAATTAACATTCCAAAGCTGATAGAACTGTCAGAATTGGATACGAGGTTTTTTTATTAAAGTTTTTGCCCTATAGCCAATTCTAACTAGTGAAAACTTCAAAACAAAGAATTGACTCTAAGAACCAAATGAACAGCCCAGTAGCCAAACTGTCATCTCCAGCAATGGCCTACGATAACTATAGGAAAGTTCTAAAAGGTGAAAGTATAAGGAAATACCCAAAATGACCTGGAGGGTCATTATAAAATCATCATTTAGAATATTTCATTAATGATAATCCAAATCCGTTTATCTATATAAACAATTGAAATAAGAGTAAAGTAATTCTTAAATATACATACACATACATGTACATACGTATATTCATACTTGATGCATGCAATAAAAGAACAATCATAAAAACATAACATTAGACTTTGTGACAATCTCATAAAAAGATTATTCTATTTAAAATGTTAATAACATATATAAATACATGGATTATATAAATAAATAATATATTATAAAATATATAATTATATAGACAGAGGATTGTAAATATAATATTAAGGACAAGATAAATATTGCATAGGATTAGGGGGTATCTATTATTTATAGTTGAGGAGGGAGTTTGATTTTTAATTATAAAATTTTATTTATTTGTTGTAACATAATTTTAATGCAATTTTACGGTTATGTTGAACTACATTAGTATAATTACATCGTTATGATATATATAAAAGATAAAAGTTAGTTATTTTAATTTTCTGTAAATAAATAATTATTATGATACATGATTTACAATAAAGGGGATGGACCAAAGATTAGTTGATGAGCCAATAAATAAGAAGATTATAGATCAATGCATGCATTGGTTATGTTAGAAATTGACTCAAACACATTATGGGCCAGAAAGTTTGCTAGTAATAGAAGCTTAGTTAGATCAGAGGCTAGAAAATAAGAATAAAGATGTATCATCTGTTGTTAAATCAGTCACTACGTGTTATCTTAGTTGCTATCTTCTTCTTCTTCTTCTACATTTTCTTTTCTCCACTTCTTTGGTTATTTCACTCGAGATCTTTTCTCCTATTTTAGATTGGAATCCTTAATCTTCTAGTTGAGCTCCTACAGTTTTGTTATCAGTTGTATCAGAGTTAATCGAATCTCGGCATAAATGGTGAAAGGAACTAGGGCGTCGAAAAAACAACTACCGAAACCTATGTGTCAAAAGTAGGGGAATTGCTTGACATAATGAAAAACATGTTGATCGAACTTGGAGCTTTGGTGGGGAAGGTTTTATCTTTAAAAAAGAACAACTGTAACAACCCAAAAATTTTAAGTAAATATTAGAACCATGCTTCAAGTTCATACAAAATCAAATGTTATGTTTTCATAGTTTGATAAGTTATTTAGATATATTTAAGGCCCCAAATAAATCTTAGCTTATAGACAAGTTAAAATATTCCTTACCGATTAAATTCATGTGAACAATATTGCTATAGTCAACTTAAAATGAGCATAACTTTTGAATTACGATGAGTTTTTGAGCTGAAGACCCCCAAAATGATATATAACTGAATTAGGTTTCTAACTCCATCATTTTCTCCTTAATACAATATCGGAGTAAAAAGTTATGGTTAATTTACTAAAGCACTGTCCAGTAGTCCAGTAACTACGACTCCAGGCTACGACTCGTAGCCAGGCCCTACGAGTCATCAGGAGGAATCGTCATCACAATAGTGGGGAATAAAACTTTGGTCCTTTGGCTATGACTCATGTCCTTACTCTACGTGTCGTAGCCTAATTCATCTGGACTGCTTCCTAGACTTTCCTGGACGATTTTGGAGGGGTTGTTTGATCTTTTCTCACTATTTTAATACCAACACTACATTGTTTAGGCTTTTCAAGGGCTGAATCATTACTCTAAAATACCTCTAAGTCCTCCATTCCTCAAAATTCACTCAGCACTTAGAAAATTTAGAGAGCGGAGAGGTGTTTCTCCTCTTTAAGCAAGAAATGTGACTTTTCAACGTTCGGCTTCAAATCCAAAGATTTCTTCAAGGTTTTAAACCTCATGCATGTGAGATTTAATCAATGGGTTTCCTTCCACCCATTGAGTTCCAAAGATAACTCAACTTCACAAGTTTAATTTACCCTTCAAGCTTAGGATTTCCACGGCAAGCATGAATTTCTTAAGTTTTTGGTTTCTTTCTTTAACTGAACCATGGATTATGCTTTCCCATATAATTGAGCATCTTCCCATACTTAGAATTGTAAAATCTTATTATATTGATAAATTCTTGATATTTGGGCTTGAGTTGTGAAATTTCTTATTATGTTCAGATTTTAATATTGCTATATTTAGTTGTATTCATCATAGATGGTTGTTTATGAACACCGGATGACCTAAGATTTCATGCATATACTTACCAATGCTAGATTCTCTAGCTTACATGTTATTGAGTACTTTTAGCTTATGCATTTATTATTTATTTTCAAAATATTATTATTATTGAGTATTTTTAGTTATCAGTGCCATTCAATTGGGAGTATTACGTAGCACCTAGCGAGCACAAGGATAGAGGCTCACCCATCAATAGGTTGAGACCCTTAGTAGAAGTCCCTAAGTTCCATAACTATGGTGCCACCGTAGGTATAAAGGGTTACCCGTCAGCCTAGGACTGACACCTTAGTCCTTTCGAACATCAATTTAGTGGATATATGTCATTCAGTGTCGTACCCTTGGCAAGGTACTAAACACCCATCCAACAAGGGTTACAGGTTAGACCCCAGTTAGCTCAGATTAGGGTATGTCAGTTAATGATAAATTTTACTGTCCAAAGTTCATAGTTCAGATTCAAATACTTGCAAGACCATGTATTCAGTTGTTCAGTTTATTATACATTACATGTTTATTACTTGGTCTTGCATCAGTTAACAATGTTACATGCATTATGTTCAGCCTATATCAGTTATTTCCTTTCTCGCATACTCAATACATTAAAAGTACTAATCCTATACCTTTTTTGAACTATATTGTCTGATAATATATGTTCTGATGATTAATAACCTGATTGCTTTTAGTATGATTCCGCGCCCTATTAGCAGCACTTTTTGGTGAGTCCTCATCATTCGAGGAAAAATTATCAGTATTTCTTTTCAATACCTTTTTTACCTAGTTTCAGACAGTTGGAGTTAGTTGGAGGCTTACCCCAACAACTCATATGATTTAGAATGTTTCCGGTTGGATAGTTATATTTTCAGCATGTTGATTTTGTTAGATAGTCTTAGTTTTGATATCAGTATTAATTTTGATTTGTATTATAATTAGGTTATTTTAGTTTAGTTTTCGTTCAGTATCTCTTTGATATTTTTAGTAGTCTTAGTGTTTTGTTAGGCCATGAGTTACCTTAGGGTCACCTATTACTCTGAGCACTGGGTTATGACTAGAGGACAGTCTCAGGTCATAAACTATGGCAGAATTGTGTAAATTCAAAAGAAAATAGAAAGGTCAAAACTCCATTGGTATTGTTGGGAGGTCCTTCCAAACATAGTCCTTTACATGAGAAAATACTAACGGGTCATTTGGTATGTAGACTAACTATATGAAGATTATAATCCCGGGGTTATTATTCCTGGACTAATTTATACCATATGATAGGTGGTTTAAAATAATCCCATATTGGATAGAGTAAGATGAGATACCTTAGACTTATTTTGATATTAGATTTATACAATGTTTTGTTGATGTTATACCCAAGATGAATTCATACCATCAAAAAATATGGTATAAATTTATAACTTAGCCATGAGATATTTCACCTATATTGCATACCTAACAACCACTATGAGATAGAGAAATGATCCCTAACAGTTACAATCCTCATTATTCCAATTTCAGTAATTGTCAAGAACAAAGTTCTTAAGATTCATTTGTGAGAATCTTAGGTTATTCTTTTCCATGAAAAATGTCCCAAATGAGGAGAAAATTAGGGTAGCTGCACTACAGTTAGAAGGTAGGTCCATCTAATGGAACCTTTTTTATGAGGCATAGGTAGACCTTCAACTTGCTCCTTAGGGGGATCACGATATAGCCATGCTGCAGATATTTGGCACATATATTGATAGCCCTAAGAAGTGGATCAGAAAGGTAAAGCAAGCGGGAAGTGTAAGGAATATTAGATCTTTTTTGAGTAAATTTTGGTATTTTATAAATAAAAAGAATTAAAACTTAGCTTTTACACATAAATGGCAATGAATATCAGATCATCTTTGCAAGAAATATAACTAGGGAAGTTTATCTCAAGAAAATACTATTAGCTGGTTTATTAAGGGGTTGAAATCTGAGCTTAATATTGTAGTTAAATTCATCCACCCTGCCACATTATTAGAAGTTTACAAAAGTGATATAATGCAGGAAGATTATCTAATTGCTATTAGGCAACTTGTTTCATTAATTACCTCAGGTAGCGGATATATCCTCCAAGAAAATTTGGAGAACAAATAAATCATTAAAAAAAACTACCTACTAGTTCCAAACAAGAGGTTCACACCATAATGAAAAGGATTTAGTAGGAGGACACTAAGCTCAAAAGAAAAGAATAAGAAGAAAGAAAAGAAGAAGTGCTTTTTCTATGATGCGAAGTATGTTTTTAGGCATAAGAGTAAGAATATGAAATAACTGTACATTCTTGAATAGAAGAAAATGTAGATGTTGAAAAATGTTTGGAAGAGAATATATAAAATGAGTTGAGAATTTAAGAACCAGACCAAAAACAGATCTCAGAGAAGATCGAGATATGTATTCATTCCTTAGAATGGATCACTAAGATATAGAACACCAAAGTTATTAGATATCATTATAAGAAGCTTTTACAGATACTGGTGGACACATGAAACTTACATAATTTCATTGATCCTACGTTGGTGAAATAATTGGTATGATTTCCTTAGATGGTTGTTGCAGGCAATGGCATCATAAGATGGGATAAGGTAGGCAAAACTGTATTCTTTCTGAACACCTTGCTCTTACCGTGAAAGATATTGCATGTGTCTCTTAGCCCTCTTAGGAAAACATATAATCATTGAATGAAAACATATATATTCTATTATCTCTTAGATATTACATGGAACAAAACTTTCAACCGAGTTTCCATTACTATCATTCAGAAATTATGGTATAATACTAAGGGTGCAATAGCTATTAACCTTTGGTGATATCAATGTGAATTTTAAGTAATTGAATGGAATTTATTTACAAAAACAAGAAATATATTAAGGGGAGCTGGAAATAGATTTTAAGTTCAGGTGCTAGGAAGTTAGCAAAAATTACAGGTAACTACACTCAGTTGTGCATGATTCAGTTGATTCCTACCATTTTGTAATGAAGTATAGTGATATTCACTAGAAGCTCAAAAATTACTTGAAATTAACTTTGAACTATCTAGTATACTAGTTGAGTTTAAGGAATTATTTAAAGAACCTACTCAGCTACCACCATCTAGATGAGTATTTGATCATAAAGTGTGGTGTTGTAATATGGGACTGACCATTAAATAAAATATCCTATAGGTATACTTTTGTTAAGAAGGATGGGATATAGTATTTAATTAAGAAAAGTTTAGATCAAAAAATCATTCAACCAAGATGCATCCATTTTGATACACTTGTGATACTGGGGGGAGGTATTAAGAGGCTATGTGTTGACTTTAGAGTTCTAAATAAGTACATTATCAAGAATAAATTCCCCATCCCCATTATTGATAATTTGTTGGAAGCATTGGGAGATGAAAATTTTTCTCTAAGACAGGTCTATATCACCAGTTAAGAATGAACATTGAAAACATAATCAAGATTTGAATCTTACTCAAGCCTTTATGAATATCTAGTCATGCCCTTATGGATTTTCCAATGAACTTGCAATATTACAATGACTAATTTACTCAATATTCCATTGATTTCAAGGAAGTTTGTGTTGGTCTTCTTTCATGATCCAACTAACCAGATCACGCAGGAATCTATTGTAACTACCTTGATAGAAGAATCCTTGCCACCTATTTAGAAAACATTCCAAAGTTATAAAACAATCTTATTAATATCTTCATAACCATATGAAACTTATGAGAATCTCTTTTGAGTACAATATGAAAGGTTTTCTATGATAACCTAGTCTAGATATATACAAGAGCTGCTAAAGTAAAAGAATAGATAATATAAGACTCAGCTTCCACCATGGAATGAAAAGACATAAGCTTTTGGAGTCCTCTAACCATATCATGAAAGAAACATCAAATGATCTTACAACCAGACTATACCCACAAAAGGTATGACAAAAGTAGTATCAGTACAACCATACATACTGGTAGGCATTACCGGCCAAAAAAGATTAAATCATATAAATATAATATAAACATCTAAAATCAATCTTAAACATATAATATGACAATTAATTACTTAATCTCATATCCCCAATCACCACTTTTTGTATCATGTTCTCACTACAAGGCCTTATTTCGTTCATATCACTTCTCACTAATGACCACTATATTCATGATACAATACTTATTGGCAATTGATTAGTTTCTCAGCATCTCTTCCTACCACCAACTACATATCAACCTATTATTACACCAATGACACTAACGCAGATAATTTTAAGTGAGTTAAATAAACAAATTAAGTCTGGGTACTTCATCAAAATCCCCTTTCTATATCACCCAAATCAATAAAATAAGCAATATCACACTTAAGCACATTAACACTCGATTCAATGACAACTCATAATAAAAACTTGCAAATTAATCTTGTTTCATAATACTTTTTAGTCATCTTATAATCCTAAGGTTCCAATTAATAACTCACTTCAAAAACAATATTTAAACATTTACACAATGCCATCAATTCACTCACGAAACCCAAGAAATATCAATAAACAATGGTCTGCATGAGGAACACCATATCTATATTGATCTTGTACATATTTATATGTCCGAGCGCCAATATTCACCCAAAATAGTCCTAGTTTTATGATCTAAAATGTGTATCTTTATTGTGTTTAGTGTACAATTGAATGATATGAACTAATGGATATGATTAGTAATGCAGGATGGATTATTGATGTATTTTGGTTAAATTGGATGCACAATTGGAAGCACATAATGGTTAATGCTTTGATTTGATTATTCAGAGTATTACGAACACTGGAAAAAGTCGAAAAGCATATTGTAAAGTTGGATTTGGTAGCGTAGCAATGAGTCGAAAGGAACAGAATTTTTTCCTTAGAAAAAGACATGGAGACAATTTCCAGTAAGGACATATAATTTGCGTGTGTCGCATTCCCTATTTAAGGGGTCCCATGACTTAACTAAAATGTTAAAGACAAATTCCAGTGAAAGCATGAGATTTGCGTGTATCACATGCTCTAGTCGAGGTGTTCCATGCATTAGCCAAATTTTTAGAGTTTAATTCTAGTGGGAGAATATGATTTGCATGCGTCGTATGCTCCACTTTAGGGGTCCAATAACTTAGAGAAATATATGAAGATAAATTTTAGTGTGTGCGTGTGTTTAGCATATGTTGTATGCTCTACTGCTATGAAATACATCATACAATGCAAGCTCTAGTTCTCCGAGATGAAGCATGCGATGCATGATGGATCCACCAAGGCTAATTTTAGCTCAATATAAAAGGAAAACATGAATACAATTTTAAGAACTTTTTCAAGCATAGCAGCAGTGGAAAAGAATAAAATTCTCTCTTTTAGGGTTCTTAGAAATTCTTTGAACTTTTTTACTTCAAGATTAATTTTGGGTATGATTAATTGCTTATTTTAGATGTTGAATTCAAACATGAGTGGCTGATCACCCTTGTTCTGAGATTAAGGCCAAGAACATGATTACTCTTTGATATTCTTTATTATATTTTATTTTTAGATTATCATCTGGGTTGTTCTTAATTTCTTGATCTTACTATTTTGATAAGTGGCCACCATTAGAATAAATCTATATTTCTATGTAAATCTGGGAGGAGAATCATAGGATAGAACAAAAAAATTAAGGAGCAAGGTTCTTATCCTTTTATAAAATAAGGGTTTGAATTAAAATCTAGGATAAGGATATACCTAGAAGTGTTGCTTGGTTCAATTGCAAGAAGATAACTTTATGAATCTAGAAGAATTATTGTATCTCTACGGGAGTTGTAGTTGCAATATTTAATAAATAAAAGATTTGAGGTCGGGAGACCAAGATCGGACTATAAACCTTGATAATCAACTACCTGATAACCAATTAGAATATGATAAGAAGATAGAATTGTATGATTGTTCGATGTGCCTCAACCCTGGAATTCTAACCATTACTGTTTACAAGTGTTGCTTGCTTTGCGATAGCCACAAATTATTATTTATTATTTATTAATTTACATTCTTATTCTAAATTTTACAAACATCTTGATACTTTACAATGCTTAATACCTCTTTGTCTAAAACTAAAAGTTGGTTAAATTTGTAGTTGCTTAGTCCTCGTGGGAATGATATCTGACTGTCTAAGTTACTATATTACTTGTACGATCAAGTGCACTTGCGTGTGCATTGGGATGCAATATGTTCTTGGAACTGTTGCCGGGGACTAGTATAATTAGTAAATTGCTAAATTTTTTATTTTTGATAATAAGTTTAAGTGTTAACAACTTGATCTTAGCGGGTGAATTTTTGCAGGTTTAGCTGAATATAGGACTGGCGAGAGATAAAGAGTTGGTAGAGACTTTTGTAGAACCAGAAATAATATTTTAACAAAGGAAAAAAGCTCAATATCCCATTTAATAGGTTCAAATGGCTCATCCAATTGATCCAAATAATTCAGTCGATCCATATGCCAAAAATATCCCAGCTCTGGTTATCTTAGCTATTCTTGCTCAACTAGTTGCTAGACCTATTCATGAGGTGGCAATTCCACTCATGAATTATACGACTAACAATATTCAAAAGCCCGAGATAGGTGATCAATTTGAATTGAAATAGAATACGGTGCAATTATTGAATTCAGCGGAAAATTCTCTGGCCTTTCACATGAAGACTCACAGAAGCACATACAGACTTTCTTAGAAATAAGCGATACTTACATTCCTGTAAGGATGAATACTGATTATGTCTAATTGATATTCTTTCCTTTTTCTTTAATTGGGAAAGAAAAGAGGTGGTTACATGCTGAACCACCACTCTTCATCACTTTATGGAAAGATCTAGCTCAAAAGTTCCTTATTCTATTCTTTCCATCAGGAAAGACTGCATATTTGAGAAGTGAGATTCTGAGTTTCAGACAGAAAGAAGAAGAGAATCTCTACCAAGCTTGGAAGAGACTTAAGAGTGTGCTAAAAAATTTCCCTCACTATCATTAGTGCAATGATGTCATTGTTCATACTTTCATTGAGGGGTTGGAGCCAAATACCAAGATTCTCTTAGATTCAGTAGCAGGTGGACAAACTCTTGAGAAGACTTATGATGAATTATACACATTGCTGAATAGGATCTCACAAGGGAATCCTGATTGGCATGCAGAATCGAGGAGTACTCCTAAGAAGGTTGCAGGGGTATTAGAGGTATACTAGTTTACCACATTATTATCCCAGATTACAGCAATGCAAACTCATATGCTTACTTAGCTTAATAGCATAAAGTGGGGAGTTCCACAAGCAGCAGCTACAACTAATGCAATCCAACGGGCAAATTCTTGGTGTGAGGTTTGTGGAAGTGGCGAGCATGCAAAAGATGCTTGTATGGCTAATCCAGATTCTATTAATTATGTGGGGAATGTGAATCATCAGGGATAATAGAATTTTGGTAATACATATAATCCCAACTGGAGGAACTATCCTAATTTCTCATGAGGTGGAAATCAGGCATAAAATAATAATCAGTATAAGGGGACAGTGCAATAGAATCAACATCAGGTTCAAAATAATTAAGCTGGCACTCAAACAGGTAATGTGGAGGAGATGTTGAAGCAGAATTTAGGTAATCAAGCGTAGTTTGCAACGAATTTGAAGAGTGAATAGTTGGTTACTAGAAATTTAGAGTTACAACTCGGACAGATTACAAGAGCACAAAATACAAGACCTCAAGGAGGCTTACTAGCGATACAGAGGTAAATCCAAAATAGGTAAATGCAGTTATAATAAGGAGTGTGTTATAGTTAAAGAAAGTGGTACCTGAGCAGATTAGTCCCTCAGCCACTGAAGATGATCCTAAGCCCATAAAGAAAAATGGGTTAAAGAAAAAGCTACAAGTAATCAAACTTATGTGGAAAAGAAGACTCTACCTTTACTATTCCCTTAAAGACAAAGGAAGCATTAAGAGGAGGCCAGTTACAAGAATTTATTTTATCTTCCAAAGCAGGTTCAAGTAAATCTTTATCTTTTTGATATTATAGAGAGTGTTCCAAAATATGCAAAATACATGAAGGATATAGTGGCGAACAAGAACCAATTGATAGAGTATGCTATAGTTGCACTTATTGAGGAGTGCACATCAAAGATACAAAACAAACTACCCACGAAACAGAAGGATCCAGGTAGTTTTACTTTACAAATAACTTTTAGGTAGACCATCAATGCTCGTGGATTGTGTGACTTGGAGGATAAAATAAATCTTATGCGCATATCTTGGTACCAGAAGATGGGTCTTGGGAGTCCCAAACCCA
The DNA here is from genome assembly GCF_002878395.1 of Capsicum annuum. NCBI lineage: Eukaryota > Viridiplantae > Streptophyta > Magnoliopsida > Solanales > Solanaceae > Capsicum > Capsicum annuum. Next base: position 138,940,137 of record NC_061116.1, on the reverse strand, counting down.
CTACTATTATTTTTCAATTGGCAGATAGGTTCCTTGCTAGGCCAGATGGAATTATTGAAGATGTCTTGGTGCAAGTCGGATCACTAATATTTTCAGTGGGCTTTGTGATTCTTGACTTTGAAGCTGATTCAATTATTCCATTTATTTTGGGATAGCCCTTCCCAGCAATAGAACAGTCATAAATTAATGTAGCACCAGGGAAGATGACAATGAGAGTACATGACAAAGTAGAGGTTTTTGATATGTACAAGGCACTAAAATTTCCAGCTATATATAAGGAGTTGTCTGCTATATCCATTATAGATCTTGAGTTTGATCAGAGGCTATTATTGTTAGATGATCCATTAGAGCAATCCTTCATGGGTCGTGATCTTTATGGAGATATGAAGGCATTGGTATTAATTAAAGTCATGAATTCAGTGGTTATTGAAATAAGAAAGTTGCCTTTTGAGCCTTTGAATAGGCCAATTGGGTCATCTCCCAAAGCTTCATTTGATAAAGCTCCAAAATTAGAGCTTAAGGTTCTTCCTCCCTACTTGAAATATGTTTACCTTGGTGACAATGATACTTTCCCTGTTGTTTTGTCTACAGATTTATCTGATGTAAAGGTAAGGAAGTTACTACGATCTTGAAAAAAAGAAAGAAGGTGATTGGGTGGCAAATGTCTGATATTACAAGGACAAATCCAACTTTTTGCATGCACAATATATACATGGAAGAGGGTTTCAAACCAAAAGTGTAGCAACAACATAGATTGAATCCGGTGATGAAAGATGTGGTGCAGAAAGAGGTAATTAAGTGGTTATATAATGGGATTGTTTATCCAATTTCAAACAGCAAGTGGGTAATCCCAATACACTACGTTCTAAAGAAAGATGGGATGACTGTGGTTACCAATGAAGCAAATGAGATGATTCCCATTTCCACGGTGACTGGATGGAGAATATGTATTGATTATTGAATGTTGAATAAAGCCACAAGAAAGGACCACTATCTTATCCCTTTCATTGATCAGATGTTAGATAGGTTTGCAGGGCAAGAGTACTACTATTTTCTTGATGGTTACTCAGGTTATAATCATATCACTATTGCACCCAAAGATCAAGAGAAAATTGCGTTTACTTATCCTTATGCCACATATGCGTTCAGATGTATGCCTTTTGGCCTCTGTAATACACCTGCAATGTTTCATAGATACATGATGGTAATATTCTATGACATGGTTGAAGAATTTGTCGAGGTATTCATGGACGATTTCTCTATTTATGATAATTCTTTTGATAAATGCTTGCAAAATCTAGATCGAATCCTAGCTCGATATCAAGAGATAAATTTGGTGTTGAATTAGGAAAAGTTCCACTTTTTGGTGAAGGAAGGAATAGTCCAAGGCCATAAAGTTCCAATTAAAGGACTGGAAGTAGCTAGGACAAAAATTGAAGTAATCTAAAAGCTGCCACATCCAGTAATAGTCAAGAGAGTGAAAAGTTTCTTGGGGTATACAGGTTTCTACAGGTATTTGATTCAAGATTTTTTTAAGATTGCAAGCCCAATGTGTAAATTGTTAGAAAAAGAGGCCAAGTTTGATTTTGGGGCGGATTGTCAAGAAGCCTTTGAAAAACTGATGAAGCTCTTGTTATGATTTCTCCAGATTGGGAGTTGCCATTTGAATTGATGTGTGATGCCAGTGATTTGGTTGTTGGAATATTTTTGTGTCAAAGAAAAGATAAGGTATTTCGCTCTATTTATTATGCTGGTAAAGTCTTAAATGATGCCTAAATGGATTATATAGTCACTGAAAAGGAGATGTCAGCAGTGGTTTATACATTTGATAAATTTAGAGAATATTTGGTAGGCAACAAAGTTATTGTTCATATATATCATGCCACCATTAAATATCTTTTCAATAAAAAGGATGCAAAGCAACGATTAATCAGGTGGATTCTATTACTACAAGAATTTGACCTAGAGTTTTGTGATTAAAAGGGAGCAGAAAATCAAGTTGCAGACCATTTGTCAAGGTTAGATACTCATGATCATATGGTTGATGACTTTCTCTACATTCGGGAAGAGTTCTTGGATGAATACTTATAGTCTATAAAGGTGTGTGAAGTTCCTTGGTATGCGGATATTGTGAATTTGCTGGCAAGTAACTTTTACCCTCCTGAAGCTACTATTCAACAGAGAAAGAAATTGCTATATTATTCTCATGCATACATATGGGATAAGCCATATCTGTTCAAGCAAGGTCCTGATGAAATTATACACAGATATGTTCCAGAAGCTGAATTTACATAAGTGCTACAAAAGTGCCATTCATCTCCTTTTGGTGGCCATCATGGGGGTGAAAAAATAGCCAGGAAAGTTTTGCAATCTTGTTTCTTTTAGCCTACCTTGTTTCAAGATGAAATATCTTTTGTAAAGAGTTGTGATCAATGCCAGAGGTTAGGTATAATTTCAAGGTGTCATGAGATGGCCCTAAATAATATTCTTCAAGTTGAAGTGTTTGATGTTTGGGGGATTGATTTTATAGGACCATTCCCATCGTCTAATGGTAATTTGTACATTCTAGTGGCAGTTGATTATGTATCCAAATGGGTGGAATATGGATGTTGTCCTATTAATGATGCGAGAGTAGTGCTGAAGTTCGTGAAAAAGCACATATTTTCTTAATTTGGCACTCCAAGAGCTATAATCAGTGACGGAGGTACGTATTTTATTAATACTTGATTTAAGAATCTTTTAGCTAAATATGGTGTTAGGCGTAAGGTGGCCACTACATATCATCCACTAATAAGTGGACAAGTTGAGGTCTCTAACAGAGAGATAAAACAAATACTACAGAAGACTGTTAATGGGCTACAAAAGGGTTAGGATGAAATGCTATATAATGTATTATGGGTGTACAAGACATCTTATAAGATTCCCATAGGGACCTCCCCATATTTCTTGGTTTACGGTAAAGCTTTCCATTTGCCTATAGAGCTAGAACATCAAGCTTATTGGGTGGTGAAAAAGTTGAATCTTGACATGAAGGCTGCGGGAGAAAAAAGATTGTTACAGCTTGCTAAACTTGATGGGTTTCATCTCTACGCTTACAAAAATTCCAAGTTGTACAAAGAGAAGACTAAAAAGTGGCATAAAAGGAAAATTCAGGACAGAGTGTTCGAATCTGGACAAGTTATTTTGCTATTCAACTTAAGCTTAAAGTTATTTTCGGGTAAGCTGTGATCAAAGTGGTCTGGACCGTTTGAGATAGTGTGAATGACGCCTCATGGAGCTGTTGAACTGTGGAACAAAGAAAAGACTAAAACGTTTTTGGTGAATAGACAATGTTTGAAGCATTATTGGAAAAATCATAAAGATAAGCACAATGTGTCTATCACCTTGGCGGATAAGTGAGGCTGACTTAAGTTGTGCCATGATGTAAAATAAGGCACAGCGTGGGAGGCAACCCACGAATGTAATGTAATAGCATAGTTAATTTTTGTTTTAGTTGTAGGAAAGAAAAAGATAACAAAAATACAAAAATATGTGTCGTACCACGACCAAAACTAAGGCTCTAAGTGGGAAGCAACCCACTTTTTCTTACATTAGTTTGTTGTTTTTCATTAGCATGTAGGATTGAGAAACATGGAAGCGTGGAGATAGAGGGGTAAGTGAAATAATGTAGGAGAAGCATTCAGGTAAGTAACATACTCTGCACTAAAAGGAACACGGGTGAAAAAGAAAAAGGGAATGCAATATTAGCCCAACACTGTGTTTAAACTTAATTCGTGCAAGAAATAATGCTAAATCTAGTAGTATTGTGTGAATAGCGGGTCTCGCACGCTCTATTTAAGGGTAATACATCGTCTGGCGCACGCACTCTTTTGGGGCTATATATTGTGCCCCGCACACTCACTCCACCCCAAGTATAAAATGCAGAATTTCAGTTCCATCGCTCCTAAATTCCCTTTAAATACCTCTTTAATTCCCAAATCTCCTTCATTTCTAAACCTAAAAGAGCGCCCCCCCCCCCCTAAATTCCCCTAAGCAAAATTCTCCTTTCTTGAAGTGTACTTTTCTTTGGTGACCAAAAAAAAAGTCTTCATCTTCTTCATAAGCATTAATTTAAGTACTTTTTTCTCTACTTGTTAAGGTGAAAGAAATTCTACGATTATTTTTAATTCTTGAAGATTTTGTGAGATTTGTGCTTTGGATATTTGATGTCGCACTTTGTGATTTAGAAAACCTTTAGTATTTGCACATTCATTAATGAACGTACCTTCTAGTTCATAAATTTTTGTGGTTTATTTCATGTTGAGGAGTGGTGATGAACATTATTTGGTTCAACAATAAAGAGATGTAGTAGCTTGACCTTGAATAGTCTGTGAACTATATATGGATGGTTATGCTATTTATGTGAACATGTATTGTTGGGGAAATTTGTGGGTTAATACATTGACATACTTCAATGATTGGTTGATGTGAGAACACCTGTGGGGGCATTCTTTGTAGTTACAAAAAATTTTTTTACTCGCATTAGGTTTTTTCGAATATTGCAATTGGTGTACCAACTGTTTGTTCTTGTGAGAAAATTGTGCATCCATGTTAAAATGTTAAGTCTATCCAGTTAGAGTTTGTTGAATAAAGTACAGAGTCCTATATCTATCTGTAATTGAATAAAATATGCAATGCTCTGTGATATTGCAATTGTGGGGGAAATTGTGCTTGTACAGAATTGCTAAATGGGGGAGGTTTGAGTACCCTTTCATTCGTATTATACCCGTTACTAGCAACTAAGTGTGGGGTTGCCCAACCATCACGCATTTGGTGTTTACTAGCTCAACATAGTTTCTTTATCTGATGTGGGTGCATGCTTTGTGTGAAAGGTACCATGTAGAACCGCTAACAAAACGGAAAAACTAAGGTGGGATCTTTAGAGCAAGCTAGAAAAATAAATAGACAAGGTGCTAGTGCATCTCAACTGCAGCTTATCCCATATGATGTACCAAGGATATATAGTATTCGAAGGGTATTGGAGTCAGGACGCAAATAGTATTTAGCACATGATGTGATGAAGTACATTGCAGATCAGTTCAGTAACAGGGAGAATTTGATGAAGGAATTTCCAAGCATGGTGCATAGAATAAAAGAGTTGGATTTGCAGTTCTTGTTTGGCCAGCCTTTCGAGTGTAACTTGAGCCTAATGAGAGATTTCTACGCTAATTCATACCCTTATGATAGGGATTTTGAAGTAAAGATAAGAGGACAAGTCATCACATTTAATGCTCATACATTGAATGCATTTCTTGGGATGCCAGAAGTTGATCCTAAGCCACTTAAGCTGATGTATACAGAACCCCCGTATGCTCACATCCGCCATTTTTTATGTGTAACTTGCTTAACTATAAGATGGATGCACAAAAGAGGAGGCGACATTCACCTCAAACTACCATTCAATCACATAAACAGGGAGGCCCGAGTATGGGCTAAGATTATCTATGAATGTTTACATCAGGCTACTCACATGATGAATCTAACATGTGATAGGGTTTGTTTGATCTATGCTTTTATATGGGATGATATTGATGTGAATGTCGAGAATGTGATTTTCTTGGTTATAAAGAAGTCACGGCTAAATCCGAAGCACATATTTGGTTTTGGGGGCTTATTGACTAGGTTTCTAGGAAATAAAGGTGTTGAAGAAGAGGCAATTGATTATCTGCCTTCAGTAAGCACTAATCCTATTGATGTATCCTGTACTAAGAGGAGTGATGCCTATGGTTTGACATTGACTATGATCGAGCATCAAACTCAGACAGATAAGATCACAGCCTAAATATATAGGCTCTAGATGCTTCATCTGCGGGTTGGTGGGCGTCCACCGACTAATGAAGAGATTAGAGCAGTGGAATTAGACTATCCTCTTGGTCATCATATAAGGACCATGCTACGGATAGGTCCTGATTTTGTATAGTCTGTTGATGATGACATTCCCATAGATGAGGAGCGGAGGCTGCATTATTCTTATGATGAGATTGAGGAAGGGGAGGATAATGGTGATGATCTAGACTTGGGAGATGATGATGATGGCATGTGATTAGGGAGTCATTCCCCACCTCATACTACTCTTATCTTGCAAAGATTGGGACAACACTTTCTTTTAAGTATGGGGTGGTGGAATTCTCATTCTTTCTACTTCTCTATGTTTTATGTCTTTGAATAATTTTATCTTTATTTCATGTTTTGTTTTGTTTGGATGATTTTCTCGTTATCCAGAATGTTATGTCTGAAATTGTTAGTAAGTTAAAATAATTGCAATTTGCCCTCAAGGCATGTTTCACATATTGTTTCAGTTGATAGTATTTATTTTCACCCTCTTTAGCAATTTTAGTTGAACGTATTTATTTTTGCCCTCCTTGGTAATTCAATCATAGTTAGTTGCCCTTCCCTATGATAGATGGATGACGACGTATTAAGGGAGTTAGTCTTTAGAAGCTGAGAATTGATAAGAACCCGATTATGACCTTTGAGAAATGCTTTGTGTTGGGCCAGATTTTGTTTTAGTGACCTTGAATAAAGTTGTTTTGAAACAAAAGGAAAAGAATGAGTTTTTTTAGATGTTAAATCTTAATAGGTGTAATGCACTTTGATTGGCTTAATGTTGAATTCGACAAAGAACAAGATCGAGAATCGTAAGGATCCAAATTAATTCCTTGCATGCACTGTGAGAGTGAGAACTTGTTTATATTCTATATGTATAGGAATGTCTAGAACTTGCCTGGTGTGTTTACAAAGTGAAATAAAGGGTGTTGGTATAGGAACTGATTTAGGCATTTCTTTGTTAGCCAAATTGTAAAGACTTTATTTAGCTACCCTTGTGTATATTTCTAGTTAGCCTCGTTGAGCCTATAGCTTGATTTCTTTGGTAGCCTCATATGTAGCCTAAATTCTTTCTTTGATAGATTATAATTCGATCCATAACTCCCCCAAACACTTTAGTATAGATGATTAAATGAGTAGGGAGTGTGAAATTGAAGTAGGAGAAAGGTGAAAGCGAAGCCCTAAAGAAATAGTTATTTGTGTGTTTAATTATGATGGTTAGGAGTTATAGAAAATTTGAAAGAAATTTCAGTTTTGATAGCCCAGTTGTTGTTACAATGAACCTGTTTTGGCCTGGTCCACCTCAGATATTGTGCACCTCAACCAAGGCAAATAGCATGGTGGAGGGTGGCTATTATAGGGGTGCGTAACTGTAAATGGGGTATGAAAAAGATCTAAAAAGTGAATCATGATGAAAAAGAAATATATACTCCTACCATAATTTATGTTAATGGCTTAAGGAGAGTTGGGATGAAACGAACGATATATGGAAGTAATAAAGTGAATATTGGGCTGATAAAGTGTGATTGTTATTATAGATTGAGATATATTAAAGCGCTCAGGGAAAATTAGTCACTATTTTCTAAATAGTTTCTACCCGTCCCTTAGCTTACATTGCATTCATGAAAAAACTAATTGATCCTATATTTTAACATCCGACTATTAGTAGAGTTGTACACTAAGGGCAAGCCTATGGTTCATTATCTATCATGTAGGAATTCTTTGTTAAGAGTGAGTGATTGAATGTTGATACTCCCTTCATGAGAAATATTGAAAAAAATTGTGAGTGCTATAGGGAATTTTCTTGCTGTGAGGGTGCATGCGGATGAAAGTCCAGATTACTTATTATGTTGTTTGATTGAGTGATTTGATTAAGTTTTTCAAACAAATCGGGTGTCACTATTGAGATGATGAGGTTTGAAACTAATTGTGTATGTGCATAAAAGAATTTTGGGCATGTTTTGAGATGAAAAGTCACTGTGATGAATCGTAAGTGCCCAACGCAAGCATAACTCTTAGGTGGTGATGTGAATATTAATTAGGTACTATGCTAGTGATTGTTTGGGGAAGAACAAGGTTCTAAGTGTGGGGTGGTAATCTTAGGCATATTTATATGTCCGAGTGCCAATATTCACCCAAAATAGTCCAAATTGTATAAGCTAAAATGTGTATTTTTATTGTGTTTAGTGTACAATTACATGATATGAGCTAATGCATATGATTAGTAATGCAGAATGGATTATTGATGTATTTTGGTTAAATTGGATGCACAATGGGAAACACGTGATGATTGATGCTTTTAGTTTATTTGGAGTATTACGGACACCGGAAAAAGTCAAAAAGCATGTATGAAAGTTGGATTTGTTAGCGGAGCAACGAGCTGAGAGGAACAAAATTTTTTCCTTAGAAAAAGACATGGAGACAATTTCTAGTGAGGGGTAGTGATTTGCGTGTGTCGGATGTCCTATTCCAGGGGTCCCAGGACATAACTAAAGTGTTGAAGACAAATTCCAGTGGGAGTATGTGATTTGTGTGCGCCGCATGCTCCAATCCAGGTGTTCCATGCCTTAGCCAAATTTTCGGATACTAATTCCAGTGGCAGAATGCGATTTGTGTGCATCGCATGGTCTAATTCAGGGGTCCAATGACTTACAGAAATTTAAAAAGCTAAATTCCAATGTTTGTATGCATTTAGCGTGCGCCGCATGCTCTACTGCTTCGAAATGCATCATGCAACGCATACTTTAGTTCTCCAAGATGAAGCATGCGACGCATGATGGACTCCACCCAGGCTAAGTTTGGCTCAGTATAAAAGGAAAACGTGAATACAATTTCAACCACTTTTTCAAGCATAACAGCGATGAAAAAACATAAAATTCTCTCTTTTAGAGTTCTTAGACATTCTTTTGAACTACTTTACTTCAAGATTAATTTTTGATATGATTAATTGCTTGTTTTGGATGTTGAATTCAAACATGAGTGGCTAAACATCCTTGTTCTGAGGTTGAGGCCAAGAACATGATTACTCTTTGATATTCTTTATCGTATTTTCATTTTGGATTATCATATAGGTTGTTCTTAATTTCTTAAGCTTACTATTTTAATGAGTGTCCACCATTAGGATAAATCTATATTTCTATGTGAATTAAGGAGGAGAATCGTAGGATAGAATGAAGAAATTAAGGAGCAAGTTTCTTATCCTTTTATGAAATAAGGGTTTGAATTAAAATCTAGGATAGGGATATACCTAGAAGCGTTCCTTGGTTCAATTGCAAGAAGATAACTTTATGAATCTAGAAGAATTGTTGTATCTCTGCAAGAGTTGTAGTTGAAATATTCAATAGATAGAAGATTTGAGGTCGGGAGACCAAGATCGGACTATAAACCTTGCGAATCAACAACCCAATAACCAATTAGAATACGATAAGAAGATAGAATTGTATGATTGTTTGATGTTCCTCAACCCTGGAATTCTAATCATTACTGTTTACAACCGTTGCTTGCTTTGCGATTGTGACAAATTGTTATTTCTTGTTAATTAATTTAGATTCTTATTCTAAATTTCACAAACATCTTGATATTTTACAACACTTAGTACCTCTTTGTCTAAAACTAAAAGTTCGTTAAATTTCTAGTTGCTTAGTCCCCATGGGAATGATATCTGACTATCTAAGTCACTATATTACTTATATGATCACGAGAACTTGTGTGTGCATTAGTACGCAACATATATAACAAAATATAAACCGTTTTACTCAAGAAAACATCAAACTCTCAAACGTCCACACACTAAAGGTCTTATTGTCCCCACTAGCCACGACCTGCAAGGGGCGTGCTCTACATATTTACCAAATATACTAAACCAATAGTGCATCAACACCCTTATCCCATACCAAGTGTTATAACACCCTTACTATAATGTCCCCGCCCTTATACTCTATTAAATCCAAAAATTTAATCATAACCAACTTTAATCAATTCAACTTAAAGTAATAAAATAATTTTAATTAAATGTGCAATCACATAGTTAGTTCAAATAAACAACACTTGCATAACAACAAGGTCCTTTTATCAATCATGTTACAAGTTATCCATTTACATACTTGTATTCAAGATTCAACAATTACATCATTCACTAGCGTGTGTTGAAATTAAATGGAAAAACAATCAGTTAATATGCACATAAATAATAAACTTGAGTCTTAACTCGAATTCAATCATAATCTACTCAACAAGCATTAGTGCCCTAGGGTCAAGCAATATATTATAGATGAACACACATATGATCGAATTAGTTTTACCTCCTATTTTACAAACACCTAGGGATGGAAACAATTTCTTTATAGCTTCTTATTTAAAATAAGCATTTGACACTGACATGATACTACTATCCCTCAACCTCCATACGTATTCTACTACCACCGCACTTATTAATGCTGAAGTTACTTTACTTCCCAACTCCTATGTTATTCTAACCATAATCATTTGTTTGCTACTAGGAAAGTTGAGACATCCATCAATAAGCCTGGGTAATTCATGAACTTATAGTTGGACTAAAATAAGTTCACCTGAATTTGTTAGCTTTACATTCACTCCCTATTTCATCAACCAATTGGCAATAGAACATAACCACATGTAGGCATCAAGCATAACTTACTCAATCAATTACATTTTTACTAGACGAACTCATGTCTACCTTAATTAATCTATTTCTATCAACCAAATACCCTGCCTATAGCCCTTTCATGAAATCTACCATTAATACATATCATGTTCATTAGCCAACGTCTATAACTACTCAATTAAACCTAGCCTACTTAGGCACCAAGATGTTGTTATGGAGGTATGGATATTTCATTTCTTGACTCACTCTCAGATTTTTTGGTGTGAATTCATGAGGAAATATTTATGATTTTCCCTCTCAAAGTGTCCCCCTTCACTCCCATTATTTACAGGTCTAGGGGACAACCCTAGGATGTTTCTAGGAGAAGGGACATTATAATATTTTTAAAATACCAATGCCTATGCCCCTCAGATATAGTGATTATAGCAATGATAGATTAACTCATTACATTAGATATCAATTTACTTATTATTCATCCCTAAATGACAATGGTAGGGAAGAATACCAAGTCGCTGTACTTCTAGGGCCCTTAATTATCTACATATCAATATAGGAAGTTGTGGGGTCTTAACTTCACTAACTACTTTACAATTGAGTTATCTGAGATTATATATATACCTTCCCACCACGAGTACTCTCAAAACATATACCATAGTCAAAAAATATAAAAATACCATATTTATATAAGAGCATATAAGCACCCAAGGTAATCGAGGCCTCGCCCATATACCTAAACCTTAAGATGAATGCAAAAAGGAAATTAAAAATTCCATTCCCTTCCACTGCCTGACATCCGCTATCATGAGACCCCTGCTGCTATAGAGGTTCCGCTATATTGGGAAGTGGGATGCTATAACATTCCCTTAGCATTTTAATAATGAAAGAAATAGATTTGATTCCTATTTCTTCTTTTTTTTCAAAGACTAGAACTTCCTCCCACGTACTCTAATTGACCCCTCTCTTCAAGCATTAAATTTCAGGTAATTCTCGTTCTAACCCCATCTCTTTACTTTAAATTGCTTATTTGTAATGAATTTGGGCTAAGCTTTTGTATGATTTAAGGAGTTTGGTTTAGTTGAAGAATAATTTAATTTTTCCCAATTTAGGGCAAATTTTTAAAACATGCTTGCTTCTCTTGCATTTCTAATGCTCTTCCATCATTCTGGGCATAAGATCCACTGAGCTTATGAAAGATTAAGGCTTGAATAAGGGTAGAAGATTAAAAATTACTTTTCATAATTTATTAGCCATTGGTACTTTAATTGTGGTTCATACACTAAGATTTTGAAATAAAGAAGTCATACATTACTTTACCAACCATGATCTAAGTTAAGAAGTCAAATGATGCCATTGATGCATTAGAGGTGGTTAGGGAAGATAAAGGCCCCTATAGCAGCTTGTCTCCTACTATAGCAGTTCTTCTATAGCGGCATGCTCACACTATAGTGTCATATTTACGGTAGGATACTCCCGCTATTATGGTTCCAAGCAGTAGCTCCCCCTAGAATTTAAGCTTTTCCATTTTGAAACATTGCAACCTATTGAGTATTCCAATAACTTCTAACTTGATTTTTTCTTGATTTTATAAGACTACTACATTATGGATGACCAAAACCAAGGTGGAGCTTGTCCTTGGTATATATATTTTACTTATTGGCCTATAAAGTAAAGTTTCACTGATTATTTGCAGAGGGTTTTTTTCCACAAAAGAGGCTTCATGATGAGGGATGCCAAAAATATGGCACCAGAATTCTTTGCTAAATGACATGTTCAAATGTGTGATCTATATGAGAAGCTCACCAAGATAAAGATAGAAAATGTGTAGGAGTTCTCTTTTTTTAGGAAGATAGACGAGGAGGGTTCTGATGCTTCAAGCCTCGAAGATGATTGGGCATTTAACTAGATCCTTGGGCATGCATACTATCCTAATTCCCCTTTCTATTGCTATTAATTTTGAGTTGCCCCTATTTGGGGCTTGACACAATTTCTTTTTCATTTTTGTGTATCATTGAATACTTTACTTTTATATAATAGGAAATTAATGCACCAATATTGTATCGACTCACAAATTGTAAACTAACTTGACTATATTGTAGCAGATTATGAATGTTTTCAAAATGGTTATGGATAAGTGCACAAATAGGGGAATCTAGGGCATGGTTACTGTCTAAGTTTCCGCTATAGTAGCATCCTTCTCACTATAGGGGGAATGTTTGGCTGTAGTGGGGTTATGGTAGCAGGATACTTGCTGCTATGGCAGTGACCCTATAGTTTAGTTTCCTATATTTCTTTTTCCCATTCTCACACAATTCTACCCTATAGCGTTTGGGTCTTAGCGTACTTAGGTAAAACTATATAACAGAAGGTCAAAACATAGAATACCTTTATAATCATCAATTTTATTTACTACCTCTACATATTTAATATGTATCTATTAATACCATAGTGTCAAGAATTCATCTAAATCGCCTATCACGCATATTCATAATAAAAAAATATCCAACCACTTAGCAAATAATTCAGTTATTTAACAACCATTTCATCTTAGCCACATGCATTGGAAACAATCAATTATGTATTCAACATACACAAAATTCGAATTACATAATTTCCTTAGACAGTCAACTCAACCCATCCCTTTCTTTTCTAAAGAACACAGTTAAATACTACATTCTTAGCAATAAGTAGTTGATCATTTACATATCAACACCACATTTATGGCCAGATACCAATTGAAACCTTTCAAGTTCCAATCCAATTGTTTGAGTTACTAAATTTGAGTCAAACAGTCCTATTTGGGTTGATCGAGATACCAACTGGAATAAAAAGATACCAGTTAGACTCAACCCAATCAAACAATCATGGGAAACAATTAGGACAACCTATCTGTAGAATGACTTATATTTTCTTAAGGATTTGATATGGACGTCTACACACCAATCCACAAAACTCTACTCGACATTTGCTCTTACACTTATGAGACCGGTAACCTAGGATCTGATACCAAATTTCATGACCCAACTAATTAGATCATGCAACCACCTATTCTAATCTACCTTAATCGGAGAACTCTTACCGCTCATTTAGAAGAAATATTGATGTTATAAAATAATTTCATTAAGATATTCATAATTATATGAAACATATGACTATCTCTATTAAGTAAAAGAAAAGAGGACCTAGTCTAAACATATACAAGAGCAACTAAAGTAAACGAATAGATAATATAAGACCAAGCTTCTACCATGGAATGAAAATATAGAAGTTGATGGATATTGCTAACCATATCATGTAAGAAATATCAACTACTCCTATAACCAGACTATACTCTAAAAAGAGTAAATCAAGAGTAGTATCAGTACAACCAGATATACTTGTACACATCATTGTCCAACCAAGTTTAAAATCACCTAAACATATATAAACATATAAATTCATAAAATCACATAAACATATATAAACATATAAAGTCAAATCATGAACATATAAAATTCCAATTTAATTACTTAATCAAATAGTTGTAATCTCCACTCTGCCATGTTCTCACTACAAGGTCTTATTCAATTCATATCACTTCTTACTAATGACACTAAATTTAAGATATGAGACTTATATAGGCAATTGATTACTTTCTCACAATCAGTTTCCATCACAAACTACCCATCATCCAGTTATTACACTAATAACACTAACACAGATATTTATAAGCAAGTTATAGACATATCAATTAAATAATGAATTACGATTGACATGTCAATTAAATAACAAATTAAATTTGACTACTTTATGAATTTCCCCTTTATATATCATCAAATCAAGAAGATAAACAAGTTTACACTTGAGAACATTAATATTCAATGCAATGAAAACTCACAATAAGAACTCGTAAATCTATCACGATTAACACAACCTGTTAGTCATATTCTAATCTTATAGTTTTCAAGTAATAGCTCACTTCAGGAAGAATTTGGACATTTATACAATTCAATCATTTCACTTAAGAAACTTAAGAAATATCAATAAACAATGGGCCATACAAGGAAACCCATATGCATATAATCAAATTTGACTTAGTTCACCCAAGGAACTATTTAACTCTTTAACATCATGGTGTACACACATGCTATAGGTCTTATGGCCGCCCACTAGCCATGACCTATAGGGGACAAGCTCAGTCCATGTCTCAAATATTCCAGACAACTAGTACTTTGCCACCCTTATTCAAAAGCAAGTGTTATGCGACCCTTATTCTAAAATTCCCACCTTTATACTCCTTTAAATCTTCCAATTCAATCATAATTATCCTTTATTGATTCAACTCACAATAATAAAAATGTACTACTTGTAAGTACAATCACACGGGTGAGTTTAACTCAACTACACTTCCATAAAAAGAAGTTCCTTTTATCAATAATGTTACAAGTTATCCATTTAAACACTTATATTCAAGATTCAAGAAGTATACTATTCACTAGCTTGAGTTGTAACTAAATAAAAAATAATAAGTTAAACATGCACATTTATAATAAATTTGAGTATTCAACTCTAATTAATCACAATAGGCACAACAGACATTAGTGTTAGGAGATCAAATAACATATAATAGATGAGAATACAGATGATTAATTTAGGTTGACCTATTATTTTATAAACACCCAGGGATGCACATAATTTATTGCTAGCTTTTTCTTTAAAATAAGTATTCAAACCTGACCAAATACTACTATCCCTCAACCTCCATACATACACTGCGAACCCATTCTACTTTCTAATTCTAATTTTATTCTTATCATAATCATTTGTTTACTACCCTACTTCCCATCATTTCCTTTTTAACCGAAAGGCTAGTACTTAGAATTCCCGAGTTATCCTAGAGAGCATGACATATGAGATAACTATTGATAAGCATGGGTAATTCAAACCTTATATATGGACTACTACAAGTTGACCTTAATCGATTATCTTTAATTTTGATACCTATTTCATCACCCAATTAGTAAGAGAACATAACCACATGCATACGTCAATCACAACTTAATCAATTACACTTACATTAAAATAACTCATGTCTACCTTAATTAATCTATTTTTATCCAATAAATTCCCTATACATAGTCCTAAATATGAATATTCAATTAATCTATATCAGGTACATGCTTTTTAACCAAAGTCTGGAACTACTCTATTAAACCTAGCCTAGTTGAGCACCTGCTGTTACAAAGGCACGAAAATTTCATTTCTTCACCTGCTCTAGCAATTTTTGGTGCAAATTCATGAGGAAATCTTCATAGTTTATCCCCCAAATTGTCCCCCTTTACTCCTATCATTTTTAGGTCTGGGCACCTAGGGTGTTCGTAGGAGAAGGAGGAAAAATCATAAATTAAGCTGGGTTGGGGTAGGGAAAGGATTTTAAACATTTCACAATGACTTACAAAAGTCCTATTGTAGAAGCTTATATGCTACTATAGTGGTACTTCTATATCAGGAAAAATTTCTATTATAATAAGGTCGACTTTCTAAAATTTTTTACTTTTTTGTCTACCTTTAAATTTTAAATTTTAATGATCACTTAGAATATATTAAAATTATAATACCACACACCCCTCAAACCCATTGATTATAGTTACAATGGTTTGGGTCATGCATTTTCTTTGATAACACTCTAATTTATATAAGAACCTTAGAGTATAATATATGGTAGATGAAATCTATTTTCTTAGAGGGGGAGGCATCAATTGCTTTAAGCAAATCAAGTTCTTCTTTTGAGAAAATATGATTGAGTATTTGGCATATTTCATTTATGAAGAGGGTGTCTCCACTAACCCACAAAAGATATAAGTTGTAAGAAATTAGATCACTCCCACTACTTTGAAATAGTTGAGAGGGTTTATTGGGTTTTCAAGGTATTATAAGAGGTTCATCTAAGGCTTCGGTATAACTTTGTAAACCTATAATTTAACTTTTAAGGAAATATAGTTTCAAATGGGCCATATGGATACAACAGATTTTTAAAAACTCAAAAACACTGCAACTCAAGCACCTGTATTACTCTAGCCGATACCACCAGAGCTCTTTTTAGTGTTGATAAATATCATTAAGTATGGTATGGATGTTGTTATGATATAATAAGGACACTTTATTATTTGTGTTGTAAAGACTTCTCTCATATACATGGATCAAATATTTGTCTATCACAAAAAACTTCAATCTATTGTGCATACAGTCCCTAAGTTATCTCAATATCTACTTGGTTAGAAGTTCATTATTAGAACATATCAGAAGGATCTAAAGTTCTTGATGGAGAAACATCTTCCTGCTGGGTTGTTATTGAATAGAGGATATGTTAACTTGTTATTTACCTTTATTTTGAACAAACTGTGTTTTTGTGAGTTTAACTTACCATGATGGGTTGAGATAGGTGCCATCATAATTTATGAGATTCTAGATCATTAAACGTATCAAAAATTAAAATTTCTATGAGGGTTGTTACATCCTGTACCACCAAATCACACATTCGTCCTCAAATGTAAGAATAAGGTAGGTACATAAACTATTACAAAAACTAGGGACATCTCTCCACATGTTAGACTCTATCTTCCAAATAGCCTCCTCAATCGGATAATTCTTACAATAAACCTTTATTAAATTGATAATCTTAGACCTCAACTTCATAGTTTGTCTATCTAAAATAGATATGGACTCTTCCTCAAATATGCAATTATGATCCAAATAAATCGAATCCCACTGAGTTACATAAGAACCATTAAAATGATACTATTTAAACATTGAGCATGGAAAAATGGGAGCACAACTGAAAGAAGAGAAGGCAAAGCTAAATCATAGGCCACATCTGCTGACCCGACCTGACCTAGAGCCTTGTCGTAAAGGGCACCCCATATCTAACTAGGATTGGCGACCGCCCCATGTTACCTAACCCAACCACCTATATCCATCCTTAGATGGGCTGAATTTCAAGCATATAACAAAATAGCATAAATGCTCTCATAAAGACTCTGGGATAGGGTCACAACCATGACCGACCCAATCGAGTCCACCCATACCAAATAACCCGTCCAACCATACCAACCAAATAATAGGCCATAAACCAATCCATAGCCAAAGATAATACAAAAACATAATATGATAATCAATCCTAAAATGTAATGCGATGGAACAGCTAACAATATCATCTAAGGTTATAAGCCCTAACACCAATACCAGTGTTAAGGCAAACACCAATACTGATTCTTCCCATACCAACCCCCAGAAATACCACAAAGCCTCTATCCAAAAGAGTAAATAAAGCTGACTAGGACATGTCTCTAACTATGGCCAAAACCAATATCCAAAATAAAGTCACAATGTCTAACAATATCATAACATGAAATGATGCCCTCCAAAAGGATGGAAGCTTACCACTTCAGTCCAAATGTCATCCCCGAGTCAATCACTATATAGGATGAGTCGAATAACTGGTTCCTACATAGGGTGGGTATACAATCGCCAGTAGATGATTTAGTGAGTAGCCGCTAACATGAATGTCAGGATAAGGATAAAATAATGCCAGTAATAAAATCAAGTAAAAACATCCAATGCACACAACCATATATATCTGTATATATTTATTTAACCATGCTTGGAAAAGAGATCGTGTATAGCATGCCTTTTAAACCTTTACTTGGGTTGTGTAGCTTGGTCATCCTAAACCACCTACGGGCTATATGGGTTTAGCTCCCCCTGCTGAAAGGGCCCAGTGCATGTAGCCGCATGACCAATGGAGTATCTCATGGGATGATTAGTACATCCCCCAATAGTGTGACATCATGCACACGATCCACTAAGACCAATCCTCATATTGGCAAATATGAGTTTCTAGTTCTTGTCCCCTCCGGACTGCCACCTTCCACGACTTTGCTACATAGCCCGCCATTAATGTCCAATTAAAACCATTTCCAAATAACCTACCAATCCATTTACCATTTATTAACAAAGGCCAATTTAGTGGTATCGCCATACCACCTCTTACTTGTAAGCATTATCCATAGCCAAACCATTTAGGTTAAGGGACTTTCAAGCTTCTTTCTATATAGCATATTAAACCAGTCAGGGGACTTCTATGTTCCCCACAAGAATAACTATTTAGCCTTTTCAAACCATTTAATGCTTTATTACATAAGCCTAAAACAAGCAAGAGTTTTATTAAACGAAGTTAATGTAATGAATATACCATTACAAATATTTTATCAAACACATTGGGGGTATAATATAACTAAAACCACTTCCAAAAACTATTAAACCATTAACATGCAAACCAATAGTCTAAAACCACCATTAATGCATCTAAAAGCATAATTAAAACCACATGAAACTATAACCAAGCATTTAATATCAAAACCCCCAAATAATAGTTGAAAACCATAATCATAAAATAGTAAAACCATGAAATCAATCATATAAACCATTCTTTTAGTTGAAATGAGGGAATATAATCATGCCTTAAACCAAAGAATTGATAGAAAGAAATCACCAAAGCAAGCCCCAATTGGTCCTCAAGATGAAACCCTAGCTTTCTTGCCCCAAACCTTTTGAGAGGATTTTAGATTTTTTAGGAGTAGTTTCTAAGTGCTAAAGAGAGAAATAATAAAGTAAATAGGCTCCAAACTACGCTAGAAGTCGTGGGATCCTATTAGGGTAAGTAGGAAAATATCCAGATTGCCCTCACTTAAGTCCCTTAAAAACTCGTCATAGAGATATGACTGACCCATACGAGTCGTACCCTCCCAATACGATTGGTACCCACCACTCGTATCCAAGCCTTACCCTTGGATCAGACACTATCTAGTATATGAATTATCAAACCAATTTGTAACCCCATCATATGATCTATACCCATGACTCGTATCCCTGACAGAATGAAATACTAGGAGGACCAAATAGTACCCAACAACGAGTCCCTGATATGACTCATACCAATCCCTACGACTCACACCCCTAAGTCTTACCCATTCCAAAAACCAAAACCATCCCACTAACTAACATTGTTCAGCATACAATAGGATCATACCACTCGTACCTATAACACCCTGTACTTTCAAGCACGAATTTAGACTGTCGTTCCTAAGCATATAAACCCAAACTAGATGATTCCTTGTGAATATATGTGTGGTGACCAATCCTATAGTTTGGGAATACCTTTGAATATGTATTAAGGTCTCAAAAAATCCCCTAAGTCTAAGACGAGTATAAAATATTTCCAGCAATTAAGTTTTAGTGGTTATTTCAATTGGGGTCAACTTCCATCGACCATAAAACTTTGTATATAACAAATTAGATGGCCTACTATATATCAAATGAAATTTCTTCAAAATATCTTTCCAACAATACTAATTTACATTAATCCAACACCCAAGACAAAAGTTATACTCATTTTTGTGAGAGGTAGTAAGGGTGTGCAATTGGTTAGGTGCCGCCCAACCAAACTTAGGCTTTAGCAAGATTTCAGCCACCCTGGATTGTACGATAGACTGGACAACTCCTAAGTCATTTCCAAGTGCAAAAAACACTCCATTTTGACTTATATCAAGGGTTTTGAAGTCATTTCACACCCCTAAACCATCCCTAATCACTCCAAATCATTAAAAGAGATTTTTAAACACATTATTTACAATCTCTAAGCCCTAAATCTCCAAGTTATGATCCAAAACCTGCTTCCATTCCCAAGAACAAGATTCAAGTTCTTTTCACATGAAATCAAGGAATTCAAGCTTAAAGGTCCAATCTTTTTGCAATTTCGTCGTCACTAAGGTACGTGGAGTTTTTCTAAAACTACATAGGCATAGTAAACTTTTCTTAATTATGTAAAAGGTTTAGAAATCATAAACTTACAAAAAGGGGTTTTTGATTTACAACTCGAATCATGTTTTTGAAGCCCTTGATAATATTATTTTGGCCTGTAGGCCTTCCCTTGAAAGTGATTTGACTAGTATATATGCATGTATGTGTTGAAGTTGGAAATATAAATTGAGAGCATGAATTATTGAATCTTTTCCCCTTCCCATTGTGTTACTACTTGTTTTGCAAGTTATGGGTTTCTTAAATTGCATGATTTAAAGAATTGATCAAGAGTCTTATTATTTTATATGAATTTTATGATGATTGAGAATTGGAGAGGGAGATATAATCATAATTTAGATGCCAAATGTAATAATCGAAGGAATTTTAGGAATGTTTTGAGAAATTGACCATCACTTGTTGGAATTATTGAAAAAATGAGAATCTTTGCATGGTTTTGACTTATGTTTTAAACATGAATTTTCTTATACTATTTAAATTATATGGTGGTCTGAATTTTATGTTTTGAAAGAAGAAACTAAGATATGATACTTATGGATCAGAAGCATGACTTGTAAGTCTTGGTATGACGATGCCAAATCAGACAATGCCATAACAAACATTGATTAGTATAAAAATCAAATTTTTACTCAGACTTATAGATTTTGCATTAAAAAAGATGCATGTTTAGAAAAGGAAAAAATTGGTCATAAAAAGACGTTAGGTGGTTCCCCAAAGAAGGAATGAGTTCAGATAACTCATTGCCTGAAACTGTGTTATTCCGATACGGGTTATTTTGTCTCCTAGAGGGATCTTATGTTGTCCTAGTGCCCTAGGGCATATCAGACTCAAACACTACAACCCTTGCAGCAAACTTGGGTTGGAGGCTTCCCTGCCGAGTTAATGGCAGATTCCACATAGCCCGTGAAATATCCAGCTTGTAGGGTAGTGCCACCTAACTCAAAAGTAATATAAAGATTAGAACTGCATTGACAAAAATGTTTTACGATTATTAAAGAATTTCCTATGTGTTTTAAACTATATCATGCATGATGTTTCATGACTTGCTCTCATCTATTATATATATATATATAAATGTATTATTTTAGATTTCTCTATGTACCAGTACAATTGTATTGACCCCCTACCTTTCAGGGTCTGAGGCTCAATCTAAGGTCTTTTTAAGTCGTATAATTTTTAGACAGAAGTGAAGTGTACAATAGCGAGCCTTCTTTATTTGGAAAGCCTATGTTTTTCAGACTTTGTCATTTATTTTGGTTTAGGTCCACTGGGGGCCTTGTCCTTGTTTTTAGATAGCTTTGTTTCATATGTAGTAGAGATTTCATAGACTGAGTCAGATATTAGCTAGATGTTATTGAATTGTAGTCTTCTTTATTATTTTTGAACTCAGAGTATGACCATGGTTTTGTATTTATTTACATTTTATGCATCTTCTATTATTAAATGAATATTGTGCGTAATTACCATATAGAGAAGGGCATCCAGGCCTTCATGATTTGGGATGTTCGTCACGGCTAGGGTCCCGGCTTGGGTCATGACAAACTTGATATCATAGCACAGTTCATGGACCCAGGGTTTCTGTGAAATTACATTGGGTATAGTCTTATTTATAGGTGTGTAGAGCGCCATACTTATAAGAAGGAGGCTACAATGCATTTAGGAATATCTCACTTTCTTCAAGTTCTATTTCATGCTATGAGGTGAGAATATCCCTCTTTCATACTCTAGTTTGTGCTATGGTGTCACCCATACGATAGTAAAGTTATCCCAAATCCTACTCTGATGTTCTCAGATATGTCTCATTATTGAGGTGATTTAAGTGCAGGAGTCTAGAATCTAAATAGTATGGTCCATTATGATTGAGTCATGAAATATTATGAAATTGCAGAAGGACTTGAGGGAAGTCCATGAGTGCTATTAAGTGTATTGATTCAAGCTTATACCTTTATCTACATTAATCGTGTGTTTGAGCCTGAGGTGTTAAGTGTATTCAGTCCCTTTCAAGATTCTTATTACAGATGTCATGCATAAGGGGAATGATGTTTAGTAGAATATTGGAACTATATTTCCACCTGAGTAGTAGTATATGTTAAAGTGTCATGACCCATTAGTAATGAGATTGGACCAAGATATTGGTGATACAAATTCAAAAGGTTAGAAGTCAGAGTGAGGGTGACTTTTGTGTTTATAAATATTTTTTTTATTGTATAACCATTGATTAAGGGATTTTTGGCCATTTTATATTGATAGGCTAATGTGGTAGTAATATTTGTAGATTGCGAAGTATGTGATAGAGGAAGCGTTTGGCTGTGATTATTATCTATTCAAGAATAGGGAAAGAGTCCAGAGTAGATAGTTATGGTGGTTACAGAAATCCCTTATAGGCAATGAATGAATACGATTAGATTAGCTAATAAGTTATGATTATAGACTAATTTTTGTTTGTGGAATTTGAAGGTAGTCTAAATGTATGCTTGGGTAAGTAAGTATTATGTGAGAAAATAGAATATGTGGATAAGATTGTAGTGGATTATAATATAAGATTAAGGTTGATCATGTCTATTATATGACCTTACCCCCTTGACCTTTTTTTCTTTAGTGGTTGTAAACTAGTACTTCATGTGAGAAGGTATGTAGTGGATTTTGAGCAGTAATAGTGATGTCCTCGAGGGATTGTGATTGTAGGGAGTAGTTAAATGAAATGAGCATTTTGAGTTGATTTCCTAATTTGATGGACTAGTATAAGATGTTGCGTGCTTCACCGGTGGTACGTGATTATTGTTATAGGCTTAAACTTTAGATGTAGAACGTGGTGGTAAGAATAGTATCTTATGATTAATGATTTATATTTTGTAGGAATGAATTGGTAGGCTTGATGGGATTTATTAAAGAGCCTAGGTTGATAATTTATAAAAAGTTTGAGTGGTAATTGTGAGGTATATGGGTATATGAGGACTAGTATTAAAATGATGAATTGTGGGAGAGTCATTAAGTAGATAAGGGCGTAAGTATATAAGAATGAGTTACACCCCCTGTTAGTATGGAGTTAGGTAAGATTTTATGATATAATTTATGTGATTAACAACCTAATGTTAGAAGGCTAAGTAGGTGAGAGTGGGGTTTTATGTGATAAGGAGTGAGGTTGTGTATGCTCATGGGACTGCGAGTTGTAAGTTGATATGATGTAGGATAGAAAAAATTAGGAGTAGCGTTCTTGGAAAGCAATGCCTTTAGAGTATACTTAAAAAGGGAAATTTTGGCATTTATGTGTATAAGTGTTTTGTGTACCTATTTTGTGTTCTTGAAATTGTGGTATGGAAGAGTTTAGGGAGTTATTTTATAGCGTTATTTAGAGTTGAATTGAGAAAATATGAGTGGGCAATATGTGCGTTTGGTATAGGTTTACAAATTTTGCTAAGATGCAAGTTACGTGATTAGAGGTATAATGCTAAGTATTCAAAGGAGTTGAAGATGAAGTGTTGTGTGCCTAGAAGCGTGGTTGTCTATGCCCTTGATAATGTTAGCCATAAATAGATGGATTTGGAGTTTGGAGGATATTAGGATTCGTTCACCTGAAGGGGATGTTCTAGAACAAGAATGAATTTACTATCCTTGTAAAAAAATCTATGGAGGGGAGTTTGTGTTCATGTGTATGTTGGTACCCCTTTATGATTAGGTGTATGGGTATTAGGAGGATTAGTACTTCAACTAGTCTCCATGTTCCTCAAATGGTTGGCACATCTTATTAATATGAGTATGGGTTGTAGGGTGATGGCTGCAGAGGCTAGCGGAAGTAAGAATAGAATCTCCAAAAATTAAGACCTACAGAGTATAGGTTATCCGAGAGGGATTAGCGGTAATGTGTATAGTGGTATATCTCTTGTGTTGAGATTTGTGGATATATATTTGACAAGAGGTTATGTCTGCAAGTCCAGGATTATGACTTTGGTCTAAGGGGGAGATGATGAGTTAAAGTAGTTCTCAAATTTTCTTATGGTGTCAAGTTTCAAGTAAGATTCATGATAAATCAATTACAATTCAAGCAAAATCCTCCTACTCAGTCTACGAGGTCACTCTGCTAATGGATTATGTTATGTATCCAAGTCCTACTATGTCTAAGGTTTGAGCACTCTATGTAACTCATGACATGTCCCGATTTCCAAACTAGAAGGAATAATGTCCCTCGATGATCCAGTATTCTAAGTATCCAAGCTCTATGTTATGTTGCTTATGAACAACAAATTTGTGTCCCAAAATCATGATTGGTTCTAAGGAAAAATGTTTTCGTATATTAACGATTCATTTTATGCCAGGATTATCCAAAATGATAAAGTTGTGTGAACTCATGACTATTTCAGTTCTAAAAATGAGAAGTGGTAGCTTCGAGTAGAAGTCCTTGCCTAAATCGTTGACTTCACGAATTCCACACTCATGTTATAAGACCCATGATATAAGCTCTCATGTTTCTCACTGTGGTTGTCCTATGAACTCGTTCTATGTTGATTTTATGCTAGAACGACTCTCCACTTGTGATCGAAACACTTGATATATGAAACACTCTAGGATTGTACCATATCTTTAACTTAAGTCCTACCTTGAGTATGGCAATAAGTAAATGTTATAATCGAATTGTGTTACTCCTTTTTATGATGCTCTTGCTCAGGTCCTTTAATGACCCTCTGTATGCTTGAATGGCGGTGGTTGTGGAAGTGTAGAAGTGTTTTAGGTGGAGGGAGTAGATGTCGTAGATGAAAATTTTGATGAAATTTCTTGAGCTGAGGTTAGAAGAGTAGGAGAAGGAAGGGGATGAATATTCTTTACATGAAATATTTAGAAGGGAAGTATGTGGCCAGAATCTGAGTGAAAATGATTGAATTTGCAGGTCTTAGTGGAGATGCCCATGAAGTGGGGTATAGTAGCAATGGGCTGAAATTTTGTGATTGATCAAAACACAAACCAATGTGAACACACACCAATGTGCCATGCGGTTAGTATTCTTTGAATTAAGACTTGAGGTTGTTGGATTATAGTGATGAGGTAAGATGATTTCTTAATGTGATGTAGAGCACAGGGTCCCATAGTTTAAATTAGCGCCTCTTTCCTCTGAGTTAGGCTTCAACATAGAAGTATTATAAGATGGGACACAAACTCTTTTGGTTAGATATGTTACAGGAGAATTGTAAGTTGGACATGATAAAGTATGTTGATTAATATTGGGGTATAGATAAGTAGTGTTGCTAAGTTTAAGTCTTTTCATTGTAGCTTAGAAGATAGAGAATGCTAATATTCATATATCCCATGAGGAGCTTATCTTATCTCTTGTATCAATCTTTATCAGGCCGAGGACTCTTAGGAAAAGTTATGCCTTACAATATTTTAATCATGTGCCATAAAACACATGCCAAGATTCATGTCCATGTCAAGTTTTACTATCTCGGGTTTCGTGGTTACCCATTTCCCTAGGGGTTATCATAAAGATCGTATGATACCTTTGCATATTTTTTTTGTTGAGGAAAAATGTTCGAATCAATATGACGTTCTTTATTCTAAACTTTTAGACCTTCAAGAAGTCCCTACTCATCATTCGAGGACGAATGATCCCAAGGGGGATATAATGTAACACCCCATACTTTCAGGCTAGAATTTTGACCATCGTTCCTAAGTGTATAGACCCAAACTAGATGATTCCTTGTGAATATATGTATGGTGATCAATCCTATAGTGTGGGAAAACCTTTTAATATGGATTGAGGTCTCAAAAATCCCCTAAGTCTAAGACGAGTATAAAACATTTCCAGCGATTAAGTCTTAGTGGACTTTTCAAATAGGGTCAACTTCTATCGATCATAAATATTTGTATATAAGTAATTAGAGAGCCTAATATATATCAAATGAAAGGTCTTCAAAATATTTTTTCAACGATACCAATTTATCATTAATCCAACACCCGAAAAAAAAGTTATGCTCATTTTGGTTAGAGGCAGTAAGGTGTGCAATTGGTTAGGTGCTGCCCAACAAAAATTAGGCTATTGGCAAGGTGTCGCCCACCCTAGCTTGTACGATAGACTAGGAGCCACTTAAGTCATTGCCAATTGCAAAAAAACACTCTGTTTTGACTTATATCAAGGGTGTTGAAGTCATTTCACACCCCTAAATCGTCCTTAATCGCTCCAAATCATTATAAGGGATTTTTAAACAAATTATTTATAATCCCTAAGCCCTAAATCATCCAAGTCACAATCCAAATCTCTCTTCTATTCCCAAGAACAAGATTAAAGTGTTTTTCACAAGAAATCAAGGAATTCAAGTTTAAAGGTCCAATCTTTTTGCAATTTTGTCATCACTAAGGTACGTGGGGTTTTCCTAAAATTACACGGGCATAGTAAACTCTTCTTAATCATGTTAAAGGTTTAGAAATCATGAACTTACAAAAAGGGGTTTTGGATTTACAACTAGAATCATGTTTTTGAAGCAGGCCTTTCCTTGAAAGTGATTTGACTAGTATTTATGTATGTATGTGTTGAAGTCTGGAAATAGGAATTGAAAGCAAGAACTATTGAATCTTTTTCCCCTCCCATTGTGTTACTACTTCTTTTTAAAGTTATGGGTTTCCTAAATTGCATGATTTAAAGAATTGATCAAGAGTCTTATTATTTTATATGAATTTTATGATGATTGAGAATTGGAGAGGGGGATATAATCATGATTTAAATGCCAAAAGTGATAATCGAAGGAATTTCAGGAATGTTTTGAGAAATTGACCACCACTTGTTGGAATTGTTGAAAAGATTAGAATCTTTGCATGGTTTTGACTTATGTTTTAAACATGAATTTTCTAATACTGTTTGAATGATATGGTGGTCTAAATTTTATGTTTTGAAAGAAATAACTAAGATATGATAATTATGGCTCAGAAGCATGACTTACAAGTCTTGGTATGATGATACCAAATCAGACAATGCCATAACAGACACAGATTAGTATAGAAATCAAATTTTTACTCAGACTTACAGATTTTATATTTGGAAAGATGCATGTTTCAAAAAGGCTAAAATTGGGCATAAAGAGATGTTAGGTGGTTCCCCGAAGAAGGAATGAGTTTAGAAACTCATTTTCTGAAATCGTGTTTTGCCGATACGGGTTATTATGTCTCCTAGAGAGATCTTACATTGGCCTAGTGCCCTATGGCATATCAGACTTATACACTCCAACCCTTGCGGCAGGCTTGGGTTGGGGGCTTCCCCACCGAGTCAATGACAGATTCCTTATATCCCGTAGAATATCAGACTTGTAGGGGGGTGCCACCTAACTCAGAAGTAATACGAAGATCAGAACTGCATTGACAAGAATGTTTTATGGTTATCAAAGAATTTCCCATGTGTTTTAAACTATATAATTCTTGATGTTTCATGACTTTCTCTCATCTATTTTATAAATATATATAAATGCATTATTTTGGATTTCTCTGCATACCAGTACAATTGTATTAACCCCCCACCTTTCAGGGTCTGAGGCTCAATCTAGAGTCCTGCTAAGTTGTAGAGTTTTCAAACAGAATTGAAGTATATAGTGGCGAGACTTCTTTAATCCGACAGGCCTATGTCTCTTAGACTTTGTCATTTATTTTGGTTTAGGTTCACTGGGGGCCTTGTCTCTGTTTTCTAAAAGCTTTGTTTCGTATGTAGTAGATATTTTGCAGACTAAGTCAAATATTATCTAGATGTTGTTGAATTACAGTCTTTTTTATTATTTTTGAACTTAGAGTATGACCATGGTTTTGTATTGATTTACGTTTTCCGTATCTTCTATTATTGTATGAATATTGTGCATGATTACCAGAAAGAGTAGGGCATTTGGGCCTTTATGGTTTGGGATGTTCGCCACGGCTAGGGTTCCATCTCGGGTCGTGACAGTTCCCTAATATACGGCTCGTACCCATGAGTCGTATTGGGTCTGGAGAACAGAAATTCTAGGAAATTTTCCAAGGGTCAAAACCCAGGATATTTCATTCGCAATATGAAAAAGGATATTAAAAAGGACTAACAAACCTTAGGCTATTCTTTCCATTTTTTCTATACCTCATCACACTCTTCATGGATGATAACTTCAACAAACCTGCTCACGAATTACAGATACCTGGTCACAAACTCTTTGATTTGTAAAACTTTTCTATATACTTGGGGCTATCAAGAGCTAGTCTTGTACCAACTTCACTCTTTCCATTGAATCTCATAGTAAATCCATACCTCATGGCCTAACCTCAAAGCAATAAAACCACCTAATAAGACATTTGCACTTTCCCCATACAAAGCCTTGAATGAAGCCATCTGAAACTAAAATGGTAACTATTGTTGTAGGTAAATTTCACCAAGGGAAAGATATAGTTCTAAGAACCACCCAAATCAATTATACAAGCACAAAACATATCCTTTATAACTTGAATAGTCCACTCCAACAAATCATCTGTGTATAGGTGAAAAGTTTTACTCAACTCCAAATAAGTACCCAACTCTCACAATATAGAACTCCAAAAGTGCAAATGAATTAGGTGCATCTATTTTAAATGATGTAAATAGGCATACCATACAACCAAATTATATTTAAAATATAAATCTTTGTTAACTTTTCTGAATTATGGTTTATATCATTTGGATGAAGTGAGTGGAGTCAATCATTAGAATTACCCAAATAGAGTCAAAGTTCTCTAAAGTTTGAGGTAAACCATCCATAAAGTCCATAGTGATGAACTACGACTTCCACTCAACCATAGGCATCCTCTTAATCATACCACCAAATCTATAATGCTCATTTTTCACTTGCTGAAAATTCAAATACTTAGCAACAAGCACCATGATGTCCCTTTTTATCTAACATCACTAATAATACTTCTTTAGGTCATGCTATATCTTGGCCTCACCCATATGAATAGAATATATCAAACTGTGAGCCTCCTCCATAATTAAGATAGTCAAGTCACCAACTCTAGGAACACAGATCTGACCCTTGATACTCAAAACACCCTCCAGATCAAGAATTTCTTCCTTAGACTCACCATTCAACACTTTATCCTAAAAAATTCACAGCTTCCTATCCTTAAATTGCCTATCCCTAATTTGTTACAAAAATAGAGACCATGTCTCAACACAAGAAAAAACCCTACTCAAATTACAAATATCAAGTCTTACAAAGCTATTGGACAAACTATGAACAATCATAGTCAAAGGTTGCTCCTTAGCCACTAATAAAGCAAGACTACCCATAGTCACTGCCTTAGTATTTAAGGCATCCGCCACTATATTAGCCTTATCTTTATAATATTGAATAGTTATGTCATAGTCCTTTAATAACTTCAATACTTATGCTGTCGAAAAATCAAATCCTTCTGGATGAAAATATACTGAAGGCTATGATGATTGGTGAACACTTCACAATGAACCTTATACAAGCAATACTCTCTGAATTTTAAAACAAATACTTACATTGTTAATTTTAGGTCATAAGAAAAGTTGTTACTCTCATGGATATTCAACTGCATCAACGGATAAGCTATAACCTTCTACTTCTACATCAAAACACCACCTAAGTCCAACTACTAAAGTAGTGCACATACAATAAAACCTTCATCCTCTTTAGGTAAGGTCAAGATATATGATGAAATCAACAATGTATTGAGATTTCAAAAGATATCTTCACACTCATTGGACTACTAAAAATCAACATTCTATGTCAGTCTAGTTAGAGGATCCACGGTAGTAGAGAAACCCTTCACAAATTTGTTTGTAGTATCCATCCAACCTAACAAAACTATGAATCTAAATAAAAGAAATAGGTTTAAACTAATCTCAAACTACCTCAACTTTGGATGGATCAACCATAATACCCTCCTTGGTCACCAAATGCCCTAAGAATGTCATAAACTTAAGCTAAAACTCACTCTTTGAGAACTTAGTGTACAACTTCTAACCCCTCAACCTATGAAGTACAATCCTTAAATGCTTCATATGAGATTTCTTACTTTTAGAATTCACAAAAATTATTATTAATGAACACAATTATAAAGTAATCAAGATAAGACTGAAACACTCTATTCATTAACTCCATAACTGACATCATCAAGAACTCATAATAACTATATCGAGTCTGGAAGGCCATCAAGGAATATCCAAAACCCCAATCTTAAACTGATAGTACTCCAACCTTAGATCAATCTTTAAGAACACCAAACAACCCTAAATCTAATTAAACAAATCATCAATAAATAGAAGAGGATACTTGTTTTAGTTGTTCACCTTATTGAACTATCAATATCAATACACATGTATAGAGACGCATCCTTCTTATAAATAAAGTTGATCAAATCATCCCAAGGTGAAACACTAGGCCTAATAAATCCCTTATTCAATAAATCCTACAGCTAGTCCTTTAACTCCTAGTTAATTCACCCTTAGATATTCCATTGGATTTCACCCCTCTTAAGTTTGAATAATTCTTGTGATAAGTTAGGGTTATAATAAATCCTCTATAATCTTGATATATCTTAAATTCTTCATTATAAACATTATGAAACCCTCTACACATGTTTCTACTTTATCATAAACCTAAGATTTATGTCTTTTATGGATTCTTGAATATGTTATTTTCCTATCTTAAGGAGTGTTGTACTCTTACTAAACAAGATTCCATCATTTTTATAATAGATTTGACCTTCGTTTTCACACTCCAAGGAATTTTTCGCACTCCATCGATAGTATGGACTATTGAAAGAGAATCATATTCCATAATTTTGTTTGAAATTTGGTCTTACAAACAAGATTGTAAATTGATTATAGAGCAATAACCTCAACAACCAGATTTATTGAATCAAGAATCTTAATCATTTTTTTATACACTATATCACATTCATGATTCCCTACACAAAAAGCGGTTGAACTTGGGCCTAGATTTCCTCTAAATTCCCTATTAGTATTATATTTCCACCACCCACAAGGTGGAGGGTAGCATTTTATCTATTTAGTTTTGAACCTGGTTATGAAACAATCGACAGTAGCAACTATTTGAGGCTAATTAGATGAAAAATGTTCATACCCAAACTTTTTTCTAATAATATCTTGCACTATGCAGTTGATATCCCAAATTACCTTAGCCATAGATTCTCCATGTACTATTACACACACTCTTTTCTATAAGAACCACAATATAGAGTAGGAATGGCACAAAATATAAACTTTTTTCTAGAATTCCTATTAGATTCCCACCAAATTTTCATGGATTGTTTAATCTAAAATCAAGACCCAATATACCTCTAGTAATAGAAAAACATTTCCAAACAACCTTAACCACTTTTCCTTTTTAAACAAAGTGCTCCATGGTATACTTTTATAAAGCAACATAATAGGAACACAACTGAGACATGTTAGGATTCCAGATAGCTAAAATAGCAGCTATTAGTACCCTATTTATCAAAACTTTCCAGCCAAAGAAAGAATATTTAAAGGGGATATCAACCCCGATAATGATGCTAAAATTTGATACGCCCAAATTACACCTTGAAAATAGTATAGTGTGGTCATTGAATAAAATATGGAAACCATAAAGGTTGGGGTCGAAACCATAGGGAATAGGAAAAAATCC
Organism: Capsicum annuum; assembly: GCF_002878395.1. NCBI lineage: Eukaryota > Viridiplantae > Streptophyta > Magnoliopsida > Solanales > Solanaceae > Capsicum > Capsicum annuum. Next base: position 138,908,166 of record NC_061116.1, on the reverse strand, counting down.
GATCAAGTGTTTGTCTAGGTAATTGGCAAGTAAAAGAGGGAGTTTTGTGAAACAAAAGAGCAATAATAGTAATGAGTGTTGATTTTTTGTATTTTTAATCAATATAAGAAAGGAACTAGGACTGTGTTCCTCAATAACTTTATAACTCCATAGGTTTTCCAAACTTTACTGATTATTTATAATATTAGGCTTGTAGAATTAATAGGTTATGTATCATCTAACCGACTAGATTATGCCCCATATAGATGACTATGCTAAGTACAATGATTCATGTATTATGGGTTTTGGATTACTAACCACTATCTATGTGTAACACCCTCAAAATTTTGGGTATTTTATTTTTTGCCTTCCCATGCTTGAAATATTGATTTTTGACTTAAATTATGTTTGGAGATGTTAAAAGGGAAACCTAAAAGAGTTTTGGAATTTTCAGATGGGGTTTGATGTACTTTTGGGTCATGAAGGTAGTAAGAATCCGTGATAGACCCATGTAACAGAGGATAATCTCCACGATACGGTCCATGTCATGGAGGTTAGTCCTTATGATAAGGTCTATGACACTAACCTGTGTTATTTGTGGTTGTTTTGTTTAATTAAAAATGGAAGAGGAGTAGTGAGGTTCTTTCACCTATAAAGAATTTTTAATCACTATAAGGGCCTATTTCTATCAGTTTTAAAAATACAAAGGTTATTATTCACTCTTAAATATTCTCTCTCAAATTTCCTTTTTCATGTCAAGACTAGGGTTCAAAGAGGTGGTTATCTAGGGTATTAAGGGTGTCAATTTATTCAACTTTCATGGTAATTAAGGCATGTATCTATTTCCCTATACTTGTATTTTATTAATGGCATGAAATTTTTTACTATTTATGGTTTCGATAATGGGTTTTGAACTATGGATTGAGGGTTATAAACGTGATTGGTTAAATGTTTTTCCATGGTTTATTTTGCAATAATTATATTTTATTTATGATTTTGAACATCATGGGATACATGGGAATTGTAATTGAACTAAGAGGTCATGTTTAATCACTAATTTGATGATTTTACCTTGATATATGGTGTTGGAAATAATGTGCCCTCAACCTATTTGTGAAATTGACAATGAATATAATTTGTCTCATAGTTTGACTATTCTTAGAATCCTTACATTGTATAGATGGTTAATAGAACATGAATTGGTTTGGTTTTCAAAATAGTTTTAGAAAGGCCTTGGTGGCCACAGTTTTGGTTTAGTTGAAAACTTTGGAGTCAAATTTGGCTCAATGGTTTTGTATGGTATAAAGGAATAGACTTACAAGCTCTAATTTTGGTATGGTGATACCAATGAGAAATGCCTAATTAAAGATTCCTTGGTTCCTTGGTAAATAATTAGGAATGTGTAAATGGTTTTAATATGGGCTTAAAGGAGGTTTTATAGCAAAGTCATGGAAGGTGGAGATCCTAGAGGGACCGTTACTGGAAACTCGTATTTGCTATTGTACGATTTGGTGATGGTGATCGTGTGCATGAGACATACTTTATTTTTTGGGAATAACATTAGCCTTCTCAGGTTTTCTTTGGTATGTATGGATAACACACACTGGGGACCTTTCAGTAAGGGAGATAAACCCATATATCCAGTCGGTGCCCTTAGGACGGCAAAGCTACATAGTCTGGGTTAAGGCTTTACTCTTATGCTAAACCTTATTCCCTTTTCCCCAACATATGATATATATATATATATATATATATATGTATTGCATATGATGTTATGCATTTAGTTTTACCAGTTTTCATATTATAGGTTTGGGCTTTACTGTACTCCTTTATCCTTGAGTTACATGCTAGCATTCCAACTGCTAACTATCTTTAGATATTATATCCCCATGTAATGCAGGGTCTAAAGGCCATTCTATCTTTCCTACCTAGTGACCAAGTGTTCGTGGTTAGATCGAGAGTTAACTTGAATTGATAAGCTTCCATCCTTAGGAAGATTTTATTTTATGTTTTGGTTTCTCTTGTCTTGGATTTTATTTTAGATTTGTTTTGGCTATAGTCGGGGGCATGTCATGACATTTTACTATTATTCTATTTTGTTAGAGGCTTTGTTAGACTACCGTGGACATAGGCATTATAGGTGAGGTTTGATATTAGTTTTGGTATTATGAATGGTTTTCAGATATTGATCTTATATAGACTTTTGAGCTGGGGTTCTATCGAAAATAGCCTCTCTACTCCTTCGGGGGTAGTGGTATGGACTGCGTACATTTTACCCTCCCCAGACCCCACTATATGGGAATATACTGGGTTTGTTGTTGTTGTTGTTGTTGTTGATCTTATATAGACTTTTGGGTTTATCTTTCCTATTTTTTATATATATTGGTTATGTTGGAATAGGTTAAGAGGGTTATATCTGGTCCTCGATGGACTGGAGATACCTATCATGACCAGGCCCTAGTTCGGGTCATGACAAAGTTGGTATCAGAGCTTAGGTTTGGTGTTATAGGGTGTCCACAAAGTCGTGTCAAGTAGAGTCTCTTCTATAGGTGTGTATCATGCCATACTTATATGAGAGAGGATACGAGTCACTTAGGAATATTTCCCTTTCTTGTTTTTCTTAATTTCAAGCTATAGAGTCTAAGGTCTTGAATTCCTCTAACTTCTATTTATTCTCCTTTCAAATCATGTCTCCCAAATGATCTGAAGCTCATGGAAACTCATCTATCCCGCCTAAAGACAATATTGGTAGATGTCATCCAACTTATGGGGTACAGACCTAGTCTAGGGTCGCTGCTTCTAATTGTCCCTGTAGAGTCCCACCTGCCTCCACTAATCCTTCTCTAAAGAGTGACACTCATGTTTAGTTCCTCGGGGAGATATCACTAATGCTAAGTTTTGTCAATCTATTCATCTGTTAACTCAGTTGGTGGTATCTCAATCACGTCATATGGGTTCTGCTAGTATTACTGGGAGTTTACCTGAGGCCATTAGAGTTGGCCAATTAATGATGTTGAGCCCTTTGAATTTTACCGGTACTAAGGTTGAGGAGGATCCTCAATGTTTTATAGATGAGATGGAGAAGATATTTTAGGTTATGCATGCTACTGAGGTAAAGGGTGTATAATTCACTGCTTATCAATTGAAAGATATGATGTTCAAATAGTACGAGGAGTGGTAGTGGCTTAGGGGTGATGATGCTGAATCTGCTTTGTGGAAGGATTTCTCTAGTGACTTTCTTGACCACTTTTTCCTCAGGAGTTAAGGGAGGAGAATGTTGAGGAATTTATGAATTTGATGCAAAGCAAGATGTCAGTGAATGAGTATACCTTGAAATTCCACTAGTTGTCTCAAAACGGAGGAGTTTATGGATTTGAAGTAAGGCAGGATGTCAATGAAGGAGTATTCCTTGAAATTCCACTAGTTATCTCGATATGATCTCGAGCTAGTGTCTAGCATAAGTGCTAGAGTAAGGAAATTTTCTTCCAATTTGTCTCATAAGTTGATTTTGGAGAGCAAAGATGCCTTATTGAACAAGGATATGGTCATATCTATACTTGTGGTGTATATGCAACTGGTTGAGGAGGAAAATAAGAAGTAAGTGGATATTAGAGAGAGGTTGAGAAAGAAGTTTTGATATTTAGATCAGGGTAGAGGTCAATAGCAGAGTGGTAGAGATGGTGGGAAATGGTCTAAGAAAAGGTAGAGTAACTTGGGTTCATAAGCGGCAGCTAGTGCTCCTTATCCAAAGCCATTAAGAGATCATCATTTTTAGAGTGGTGATGGTTCTAGGGAATATTAAGCCCAATCTTAGCCCAGTGGGGCCCAGTCGTCTTCTTCATATCCTCTTTGTAGACTATGTGATCAGTTGCATTGTGGCTTCAGTAATAATGGGAAAAATTTGTGTTTCAATTGTGGCCAACATGGAATATATAGAGGGATTGCCCTAGGGGCAAGGTTTCTTTGGGGGCTAATAAGGATCCCGTTGCCACATCGTCAACTCCTGCACCAAGGGGTGCCATATCTAGTACCAGCACAGGTTGAAATTACTTGTATGCTCTTACTAACCATCAGAAGTGTAAGGCTTCACCTGATGTCATCAATGGTATGTTATAACTCTTCTCTCGTGATGTGTACTATTTTTGTGACCCGAGTTTACTTTTAATTATGTGACCCCATTTGTGGCTGTGCATTTTGGTTTCAATCTTGAGTGTATTTCAAACCTTTTTTTTGTTTCTACCTTGATGGGTGACTTTGTGGTTGCCAGAAGGGTCTATAGGGGTTGTGTGGTATCTATTTGTGGTAGGGAAACTTTGGTGGATCTATTTGGATTGGACATGTTAGATTTTGATGTTATCTTGGGTATGGATTGGTTGCATTCGTCATATTCCTCTATAGACTGTTGGACCTCTAAGGTCACTTTCAAATTCCTTAATAAGCTAATTATTAAGTGGGAAAGGAATTCCTTAGTGCCTAAAGGGAGGTTCATATCACATCTTAAAGCCCAAAAATTGATTTCCAAGGGGTGTCTTTATCATTTGGTATAGTTTAAGTAATTTAACTCAGAGGGTCCTTCATTACAATCTATTCCCATGGTTAGTGAATTTTCGGAGGTCTACTCTAATGATCATCCTGGTGTCCCTCCATAAAGGGAAATTAATTTTAGGATTGATCTTCTTATGGACACTCATCCTATTTTTATCCCTCCTTATAGAATGGCTTCGACCAAGTTGAAGTAACTTAAAAAGCATTTAAAGGTTCTTCTTGACAAGGGTTTTATCCGCCTTAGTATGTCTCCGTGAGAGGATACTATTTTCTTCATGTATATGAAAGATGGTTCTCTTCGGATATGTATTTATTACCAATAGTTGAATAAGGTAACTGTGAATAATAAGTACCCTCTTTCTAAGATTGATGATATGTTTGACCAACTTCAGGGTACTAAGTGTTTTTCTAATTTGACCTCCGTTTGGGCTATCATTAGTTAAAGATTAGGGAGGAGGATATCCCTAAGATAACCGTTCGTACTTGATATGGACATTTTGAGTTCTTGGTTATATCTTTTGGGTTGACCAATGCCTCAGTGGCATTTATGGATTTCATGAATCTAGTATTCCATCTGTGTTTGGACTAATTCGTGATTGTGTTTATAGCATATTGTAACACCCTGAGTCTGTACCCCGGATGCTACACGGTGCTCATGATCCCAAAGTACCACAAGCTAACCCATGACTGTTATTTGCTATAATACCTGAATAATAATACTGTAGTATGTAGAAATTAAGCGGAAAACATGCCATAAGGTTCAATACTGTAATCAAACTGAATATGGTATGGTAATACTAAAATTGATGCATCTATCTAAAAATACTCTAGTCTAAAAAAGCCTTTAAACTGTCTGAAATATAGAGTTGATGGGACAAGCCCCCAACTAACTCCAACTACTAAAACTGTACAGCTAAACTGAAATACTGAAGAAAATAATCATGTCCTCGAACTTTGAGGACTCACCACTAACTCTAACTGCTGAAAATCTAAACTGCTAAAGGTGTTCGGGAGCCCATGCGTCTGAACCTATGATATACGACATCATAGCGCAAGAGAAAAGTATGCGTCAGTACTTTGAATGTACTAGTGTTCTAAGTGAGGTAGGCTGAAATACATGGTTTCATATGCATGAAAAATACTAGTTTAATGACATGAATAAAACTGAATGAGAGTAGATCATGAATACACATACTATAACTGAGATCGTGATAGTACTAGATATTGAACGTGAATACTAATTAACTGATATTTGAGTTTACTAATACTGTACTACTGATAACTGAATGACTATATTTGACAGTCCTGATTTTATGGAACTATACTGAGTTCTATACTGAGCTGAGTGACCATCTCTGAAAGTCCTGAATCTATAGAACTGAACCAAGTTTTGTACTGAGACTAAATCTAAAACTGAGACTGTAGGAGATAATCATCTAACCGACATGCCCCTTTCTTAATAGATTGAGGTCCAACCTGTAAGCTTAATTTGAAGGGTGTCAGTACTGTGCAACGAGTAAAGATAAGTTATGAGTTAACCCTCTCTGATAGGAAGCTTTTTCATCAACCCTCACTGGCAGAAAAAAGTTGAATGAGATGAATCAACCCTTATAATATCTAGCAGGAAGATATCTCAACCTATGCTGGCTACGTAGTTCTGTAATGCAAGGATTGGTACTAAGGGTCAAACCCTCTATTGGCAGGAATGCCCCCATCCTTGGGTTCGCTCGGTGATGAATCCTACTCACAACTGAATAGACACTGAACTAATTTCCTAGTTTATACTAGACTTGACTGGGCTGCTGCTTATTATACTATCTAACTGAACTGAGTTGAGTTCACTGAGTTTCATTGGCTGATGGAATTCTACTGAATTCTATTAACTAACTAAATTTACTAAGGTCTGAACTGAATACTGAACTGGACTGAGACAGAGTCTACTGAGTTTTCCTGATTCCTGTAACTGACTGAGAGTACTATTGATCATGACATGACTGAGATTATTCTATATCTGACAATGGCTCTAGGTAAATAGCTAAATTATCGGGCATTAAATACCCCCAGGACTAGATAGCATAAAAATAAAGCATCACATGACCTTGCTTAGCATAAAAATGCATACCTTATTCATAATGCATCTATAGAGGCATTTTATCAAGCACTTGAAAGACATAGACTAGCATACATGCTAACATGATATAATCTCACAATTATATTCACATGAACAACTCATCAAACCCCTTGGAAGGCACTGTATATGCATATAGTACTAATAAACACATGAGTATCACAATTTCAACACCAAGTTCACAATTTCAAGACTTCAACATGAATCCACATGATACTACATACATAACAACTATTTTACACATAAATCTTATACTTAGTCATAGATTAGAAATCCAATCAACATTATAATCATGAATACACTAGAATCCAATCATGGAAATCATAAAATCACTTTACTAAAAGTTTTAAAAGTGTTTATTGGACTCTAAGGGTGAAAGGAACTCTTGGATGAACAGCTCACATATATTGGTTTCTAAATTCTTGAAGATTAATGGTGGAATCTTGAGCCTTGAATTTGAAATTCAATCACCTAGGGTTTTTGCTCTTGACCAATTTGTAAACTAATAAGTGTATGTAGCAAATAAAGGGATAAATTTTATGTTTTTTTGGGGCTAAAGAAAGTGGGAAAAGACCCAAATACCCCTAAGGATGCGGCTTTTAATGACTGAAAACTAAACTGTTGATGCACAGACCGATGCACCATGTCAATGGGATCGACACGATGGATGGGGTGCTATATTGAGTCTGCATCAGTTCACTGTAAATTGCACTGAGCTTAGGAAAAAATTATCCGTCGGCATGATGGACAACGCGATGCATTGAGAACGCGTTGACTCACTATTTTTGTCATTCGAACATGGTCTAAACGAGGTCCAAAAAATCTCAAACTTGGCCAGAAATACCTAATGACATTCCTGATCATGGGTCAACCTAAAGATTGATATTTTAAGATCATAAGAGTCATGAAATAGAGTTTCCATCTTACAAAGGCTAAAATAATACTTAGTCTAAATACTTAGCTGAAATTTTCTAAGTCTAGGAGCCCTTAACAAGCTTTTAGGGACTGAGTTAAGCTTAGGATTTTGCAAGGTCTAATAGTATCTTCCTTATGGGAACATTCGTCCTTGAATGAGATTGACTAATCTGAGGATACTAATAGACTGAATTTAGACACTGGACATGTACAACTAAAGTATGACTTCATGACTGAAATTACTGATGTACTAAGTTTGTATACTAAACATGCATATCTGATGCATGAGAACATAGCTGAACAAGATTCATAAATGCATGACTGGGATTACTGATAAGCTGAGTTTATATAATAAACATGCATATCTGATGCTTGAGTAAATGACTGGACTGATTCGTGAATACATGACTAAGTATGTAACGTTAATTAATACCAAGTTGGTAGCTATATCTGAACATGATACTGAGTAAATTCATAGGAAAACTATTACCTTTGCTTGAGTCTGAGCTTGTGGAGAAGAGGTGAGGATACTTGGTCTGCATGATAGTTAATATCTGTACACTTAGTCATACAAACCTGAGCTGACATACTCTAAATACTAAACTGAGACTGTAGGAGCTATCATGTAACTAACATGCCCCAATCTGAGCTAATCGAGCTCCAAACTATAACCCAATTGGAAGGGTGTCAGTACCTTTCCATGGGTACTAACACATGCCTGACGATTTGGATCCACAAGGCTGATATCTTAAAGGACTAGGATGTCAGTCCTCTACTGGTGGGTGACCCCTAAGAGAGTGTCAGTCCTCTACTAGAAGGTGACATCTCATAACCTATGTTGGATACATAGTTTTGGAACTTTGGTACTGCTACTAAAGGTCTTAATCCTTGACTGGCAGGTGACACTTTATCCCTAGGTTCGCTCAATGCTAAATCCTACTCCAACTGAACTGACACTGGTACTAATTTAAGTTAACTGGACTTACAACTGATAATTACTTAACATGAATATGATAATCTGAATATGATGATAAAATCAAGATTTGACTGACTTGAAACTTGAAAATCTGAAACATGTGTAAACATACAAGTATCGGGAGTTCATAACCCTCCAATACTGAATAATAATTTAAATACAATAACATCATTTAAAACACTATAAGGGAACTCATGATTCATAAACCCCAAAACATAGTATATTTCACTAAACTAATGAAATTCATGATTATGAGTACGGGAATATATTAAACTTTTGAGAACAAAATAATCACACGGTTTATTTTATAACTTGAGAAATTTACACGCTTTCAACTGAACATGATGTGGGTGACTGAAATTAAAAAGCATGTAAGAGTATAATTCACATAGGAAAACACACAGTCATAGTTTTTATTCAAAACTATTAAGAGCAATTTGAGTAATTCCATACTTTAACATTGAAATTTCATAAAATAGGGAAAAAAAATTATACTTGAAAAACAAAGGGTTATTGGGACTCAACGGGTGGAAGAAATCCCATTGATGAATATCCCACATTCTTGAGTTGCTTGAAATCTTGAAGAAAAACCTTGAATTGGGACTTTGAACAGTTGAATTCTTAGAAAAGCTTGTAATTTTGCATTCTTGAGAATGAGAGAAGATTGGTTATCATTAACTGATGAAGAATGGGGCAAATAGTTCCCATCTTGGGTTTTAAATTATCAATTGGGAATTAAGGGTGAGGGTAAAAAGACCAAAATGCCCTTTGAACCTTTAATAATAATGCAGGAATTACACAGCCACCGTGGCACAGAGGCTATCGCATAGGCTAGCCTCCATGACATGGCATGTATTGTGGAGACTATCCACCATGACACGCCATGTATCGCAGAGAGCCAATCTCCATGACACGTCTTAATCGTGGAAGCATTCTTCCTCCGTGGTCAAAAAATACCCCAAACTCCTTTCAAAAATTCTGAAACACTCCCGAATGACCCTTTTAACATTCCTAAAAATATTGCAACTCATAAATCAATGTTTTGAACTCGAGAAGGCCAAAAATAAAATGTTTGAAATTTTGGGGTGTCAAAATGACCATGTCACTTGTACTTGGTGTAAATTGAATGGCATTAGGACTTTTAAACTTTGGATGAATAACTAGAAACTTATCTAGAATCTTTTGAGGTATTACAATACCTCTTCCTTGGATCATTCATCCCTAAAAGAAACTTTTTGAGTTGAGATACTAAGAAAACTGAGATCATGCACTGGATACTTATGGGCTGAATCATGATTAAGTAACTGAATCTAAAACATGTTGCATGGGCTGAAAAAATTCATGAATGGATGCTATGAGACGGTGATGGTTGGATAGATGAGATAGAAAATGTGAGAATAAATTTAAGGGAAACCATTACCTCAAGCTGAATCTGAATTCATAGAGAAAAGATGGGGGTTCTTGGCTCGCATATCTACTTCTGCTTCCCAAGTAGCTCCTTCAACGAACTGATTTCTCTATAGAACCTTAACCAAAGGAATTTCTTTATTCCTTATCCTACGAACCTGATGATTAAGGATCTCAATTGGGACTTCTTCGTAGAAAAGACTATCCTTCACACTCACATTATCTAAAGGGACGATAAAAGATGGGTCACTAATGTATTTCTTTAGCAAAGAAACATGAATCATTGGATACACTGATGCCAAATCTGCAAGCAACTCTAACTCATAAGCTACCTTTCCAAAATAGCTCAAGATTTTATATGGGACAACATAGCGAGGACTGAGCTTTCCTTTCTTACTGAATCTCTTCAAAACAACAAATAGGAGATCTACACCTCCTTCCATAGAGACCTCAAATAAAGCTATCTAAATACTAGAGTGATAGTTGTTGTTGTAGGCAAACTCAATTAAAGGTAATTAGTCATCTCAACCACCCTTGAAGTAGATAACATAGGCCGTCAATATATCTTTTAATGTCTGAATCGTCCACTCTGTCTGATCGTTTTTCTGAGGATGGAAAGCTGTACTGAGATAAACTTGGATACCAAGACCTTTTGAAAATCCTTCTAAAAAAAAGGTAAACTGAGTACCTCTATCTAAAATAATGGTCAACGGAACCCCATACAACTTTACCAAATCCCCGAGATAGAGTCTAACATAATCCTCAGTTGAATACAAAGTATGAACTAGTAAGAAATGGGCTGACTTGGTCATTCTATCTATAATGACCCAAATTAAATGATGTTGATGATGTATACGAGGTAAACCTAACATAAAATCCTTGTTCACCGCTGCCCACTTCTATGTGTGGATGTTGAACTCCTAAAGAGTACCACTAGGCCTTTGGTTCTTAACTTTAACCTACTGATAATTCAAACACTTAGCCACAAATTCCATAATATCTTTCTTCATGCCATTTCACCAATAGATTTTTCATAAATCACTGCACATCTTAGTGGCTCCTGGGTGAATAGAATATCATGCACCATGCGCCTCTACTAATATTCTCTGCCTCAAACTATCAACACTCAAAACACATATCCTGCCCTGATAATGAAGTACACTATCTTCCCTTATGGAAAAAACTTTAACCTTTTGATCTAGAACCGCCCCATTCAACTTGACCAAAATAGGATCCCTGTCTTGCTTTTCTTTCACTTTGACCACCAATGGAGATTCTGAACCATTTTAAACCTATATACTACCTTCGACTAAATCATCCAACCAAACACCTAATGTAGCAAGCTGATGAACCTTACAGGCTAACTCTTTCTTATCCTCTTCAACATGCAGAATACTTTCCATAGACATTCTACTAAGAGCATCGGCTACTACATTAGACTTATCCGGGATGTCATATTCTGGCTCTAAGCTAATAATAGCAAGATTTGAGGTCTATCTTAGAGAAATAGCTTTCACCCTTAAGTTAGTCGAACAAGTCATCAATCCAAGGGAGAGGATATTATTCTGGATTGTGACTTTGTTCAACTGTCGATAGTCAATGCACATTCTGAGGGAACCATCATTCTTGCACATGAAGAGAACTAGAGTACCCCATAGAGAAATACTAGGCCTGATAAAACCTATATCTAAGAGGTCTTTCAATTGATATTTCAACTCTTTAAGCTCAGCTGGAGCTATATAAGGAGCTACCTAGATACACAAACAGTTATGGGCAAAGCCTGTGATCTCCTGCCAAAGCCACAACTAGTCTGGATGATCATTAAAATTAATAGTCAGGAGTCTAGAGCACAAGCTCTAAAAACTAATCAATCGACTCTAAAATGTTCCACCAATTAAGGATGAAACCATACTAACCCGAACATGAGAACACTACTGTTGCTGAGTAGACAATCTAAATTATTTTTACAAAAATTAAGAATTAAAGTCAAGAGCAGAAGAAACCATTATAAAGTGCCAATGGGCTATCATCTGAACATCAATTAATGACAATCTATCTGTACTGAAGAAGACCAAATAGACAGATAAAGAGTAGGCTTATCCAACTTTTAAGTAATTATTCAACTAATATTGTTACGACCTGAGACTACCCCCTAGTCGTAACATGATGCTTAAGGACACAGGTGACCCCAACTAACCTATGATCTGGTATCTACTGTGAGCGTTGAATAAAATAATAATAAAACATCATATATGAAAGCTAAACTGATGAGAAACTCTATTAAGATTTAATACTGAACTAATACTCAATATGTCTGAACTACAGTTAAAATTGTAAGCAAGTCTGACTATCTGAATAGCAGCAGATCTGAAAGCCTCTAAAATATAAAGAGTTGATGGGATAAACCTCCAACTAACTCTCAGTAACTAAAATAAAGGAAATACTAGGAATAACTATAAATAAATTTTCCTCTATGAATGAGAACTCACCGCAACTGTTGTTGAGTTGTACTAAACTAACTAAGGGCGATATGGGAATTAAGCATCTGAACCTATGTTATAAGACAACATAATGCAAAAGAGAGTATGCAATCAATACTTTAAATGCACTGGTATATGATATAAGGACTAACTAAAGTGCATGTAGATATTGAGAATGAATGTATGAACATGGAAAATAAATGCAAGACCAAGCATAAACATGTACTAAAATAATTTGAACAACTGAATAACTAATAGCTAAATAACTGTTATCTGTATAACTAAATAACAGATATCTATATGACTAAATAACTGATGTTTATACACTTGGTCATGCAAACCTTAGCTAAAATACTCTAAATATTGAACTGAAATTATGGGAGCTATGTATAATTGTTATGCCTTATTTGAGATAATTGAGGTCTAACTTGTATCCCAGTTAGAAGGGTTTAGTACCTTTCCATGGGTGCTAACACATGTCTGACAATTTGGATCCATAAGGCCGATGTCTTAAAGGATTAGGGTGTCAGTCTTCTACTGGTAGGTGACCCTTAAGAGAGTGTCAGTCCTCTACTGGCAGGTGACATCTCATAACCTATGCTGGATACGTAGTTCTAGAACTTAAGGGCTGCTACTAAAAGTCTCAGTCCTCTACTGGTAGGTGAGACTTCATTCCTATGTTTGCTCGGTGCTAAATCCTACTCCAAATGAACTGACACTGGTACTGATTTAAGTTAACTAGACTTACAACTGATAATTTCTCAACATGAATGTGATAATCTGAATATGATGATAAAATCATAATTTGACTGACTTGAAACTTAAAAATCTTAAACATGTGTAAACATACAGGTATCAAGAGTTCATAACCCTCCAACACTGAATAATACTTTAAATATAATAACATCATTTAAAACACTGTAAGAAAACTCATGATTCTTAAACCCCATAACATAGTATATTTCACTAAACCGATGAAATTCATGATTATGATTATGGGAATATGTTAAAATTTTGAGAACAACATGATCACATGGTTTATTTTATAACTTAAGAAATTTACATGCTTTCAACTGAACATGATATGGGTGACTAAAATTATAAAGCATATAAGAGTGTAATTCACATGGGGAAACACAAAGTCATGGTTTTTATTCAAAACTATTATGAGAAATTTGAGTAATTTCATACTTAACATTAAAATTTCATGAAATAGGGAAAAAGATTTATACTTGAAAAACAAAGGGTTCTTGGGACTCAATGGGTGGAAGAAATCCCATTGATGAATATTCCACATACCTGAGTTGCTAAATCTTGAAGAAAAACTTTGAATTGGGACTTTAAATGGTTGAATTCTTGGAAAAGCTTGTAATTTTGTGTTCTTGAGAATGGAAGGAGATTGGGTATCGTTAACTGATGAAGAATAGGGAAAATAATTCCCTTTTTGGGCTTTATATCATCAATTGGACATTTAGGGTGAGGGAAAAGACCAAAATGCCCCTTAAACCTTTAATAATAATGCAAAAATTACATAGCCTTTGTGGAACGGAGGCTATCACGGAGGCTAGACTTCATGACATGGCATGTATTATGAAGGCTAACCTCCATGACACGCCGAGTATCACAGAGGGCCAGTATTTGTGAATCGTTCAAATCACGGAGGCATTCTGCTTTCGTGGTCCAAAATGCCCCGAACCCCTTTAGAAAATTCTGAAACTCTCTTGAATGACCCTTTGAACCTTCTTAAACATATTTCAACTCATAAATCAATGTTTAAAACTCAGTAAGGCAAAAATAAAATGTTCAAAATCTTGGATAGTCAATATGGCCATGTCACTTGTACTTGGTGTAAATTGAATGGCTTTGGGATTTTTAAACATTGGACGAATAGATAGAAACTTATCTAGAATAGTGTAGGGGTATTACAGACATTAACATGGAAATGGAGGCAACACTCAAGCTCTACGACTCACTACTAAAATCTCAATACCAAGGCTGAACCACTCGATCTCAATAATCCAAACCAATACTGTAGATAAGCATACATCCATACTCTAAAATGTAGCACAACTCCTAAGTTATAATTCACAAGAGTCAAAATTCCAAACTTGAGCAAAAAGTCTAAACCAAAGACAAAAATCCAACTTACCCTCACTATTTAAAAACCAGGCATATCCTCACTGGTTTCTACCAGAGATAGTCTAAATGTAGCTGAGAAAAAAATCACAATAGAGGATAAACCATAGGCTAATAGAATAACCAATCAACTCCATGTCTGTTGGAGGGTATGAATTGCCAAATAATACCTAAGAACTCACAAGTCTTTGAATAATACTAATAGTATCCTAAAACTTAAACAACTTGACGAAATACAATTTTATCTTGAATTCGGTCAACCTTATGCTCAATTTACGACAACAAATATCCATAGTCACATATGACCAAGGAAAAGCACCCCTACAGAGTCACATATGGTTAAACAAGCACCAAAAATTAGAATTTCCGAATCCGCACATGCAGAACAACCTTAACCCAGTTAAATCATGAATCTCATCCCTGAAGAATAGAGCATCAATCTCAACATCTGTCAGTTCAAGATAATATGCCATGGTTTTATGGAACTTTTGAAGCTTAAAGCAAGGAAATTATGCAAGTACTTAGGTATTTTTGTTATAAGTGATGTGTTTTTATGTTGATTTTATAGGAAAATAGAAGTTGGAGCAGAAAAGGAGTAAAAAGTGAAGAAGAGTAGTAGAAAGGTTACCTATGAGCCCTACCTACGAACCGTAGGTTGGGTCCATAAGTTGCAATCCCAAGATTATGAAAGATAAAAAGTTTTTTTGATTCCTATAAAGGCCAACCTATAAGGTGTAGGTGGTACCTATGGCCCCGTAAGTATCTATTATAGGTAGGGTTCTGTAGACCTGAAGACTCCTCCAATTCCTAAGAACCTACCTACGGATCATAGGTACTACCTACGGCCTATAAGTGGGGTCGTAGATTGATGCTAACTCTATGCTTTTAATTATAAATTATTTATGTGTTCTTATGATCATGAGCAACTAAACTCTATAACTAGAGTTGTGGAACCCTGATGGATTAGAAAAATAGAGAAATGCAAAGCCATTCTTGATTGGTTTTCTTGCATGTATTGTTGTTTTCTTTACTTTGATTACATTTTTAATAGTTACAAATATTAATAACCTACATGAATTCGATATTAACTCGAGATAAAGGTTGAGATTAGGAAAATTAGATCACAATAGTGATTTGAAGTTACCAATCTTCATCTAATTAACTTGAGACCGAGAGGAGATAGTGAATTTGGGATCCAGAATAAGGGTTAGTAATATGACACTCTGATATCAAGTGGAGATAAGTGAAATTTACCCAAACCAAAGTCGATAGGTGATTAGGTGATACATAGCTTGTTATATTCTGCATGAAAGACACCGAGATAGTTTGACGAGCATGATAAGTCTACGGAGTTAAGAAGTCAGGGGGAACACAATTCTTGTGATCATATCATACTGATAAAAACCATATTATCCAGTATTGTTACTATTACTACTATTATTTAAAAAACCCATTTAATTTCAACACTTTCCAACTGCATCAATAAGCTCGTGATAGATTTTCATCCTATTTTTTGGGGATTGTAATGACCCTGCGGGTCATTTTCTCTAATTTTGTTTATTTTGACCATTTCTAGTTGTTGCCCCTTGTCATTATAACTTACTGGAACTAATATTTTGGTTATAGGATAGTTCGTTAGTTTTTTTTTAGAGATAATTACTTATTTTGAAGCCTTTAGTGCTTCAAATTAGCTATCGTGTGAAAAATTCAATAAAACTTCCTCGTATGACAATTTTGACAATTATAATAGTTTTAAAATATTGATTTTATGTTAGGTGGACCCTTGGTTTGGGTTTTGAGTCTTCCAGACTCATTTTGTACTATTGGCCAAAAGTTTAAAAAATAGCACATGAGTATGGACCTACTTTTCATCGAAATAACCTCAAATGGAAATTTTGACTGTGCCATTTTGTCCAAAACATCAAATTTAATAGGGTATCATATTTTTTTTATGTATACGAGATTCTAAATAAATCTTGTGGGGTTGGTGGAGACTTGGAAAAATTCTAAGTCTTAGCTAGTGTGGGTGCATCCCCTACGCGACCAACCGGTCGCTTAAGCGACCTGGCATTGGCCCAGTTATATATTTTAAGTGAGGATTCATTTGCATACTAGAAATCCACTTAAGTGATGCAGTATCGCTTACATGACATATGTTGAGCCTACAAATCTGCCAGTGTTATAAAAGCGACACCTAATTGCTTAAACAATTCTCTTTTAAACGACTCAGTGTCCACTTAAGTGACACTAGTGTACCTGGGAAGGGAATAAAAACCCTACTTACCCAAATTTTCCCCACTTTTAATCTATTCTTAAGAATATTGAAACCCTAAAAAGTGAAAAAACTTTGGAGAATCATTTGTGGATGATTTTGGAGCTTTGGTGAAGCTAATTTGCACATCTCTTCTTTGAATTTGGGGTAAGCTTTCATCAATTTCTTGATTTAATTCTCCATATTCTTATAAAATCTAAAAAATCTTGGTGTCTTGATTGTATCACCATTAGAGCTCTAAATTTACCCATTTTTTAGGGTAAATATTCCTTAAGCATAGTAGGACTTGTGTTGGGTTCAAAAAATGTGATTCTGTAAATAGGCCCCACATGTGATTTTTACCTAATTTTGGAACCGAATCATAATATTATAATGTGGGTATCATTGTTCTCATTTTAATGAGTAGATTTTGATTTTGATAGTGTGGCACCTTGCAAAATCTTCTCGAAAAGGGAAAATTGGTGGTTTACCAGTTTCTTTGGGCTTTTCTTCAACAAATAAGTAGGCTAGGTTTACCTTCTCCATAGATTGAGCTAATTCATAGTATAATTATGAAACTATGCTAGATATGGTAGGGGATTTAGGTATTGGAGGGGATTTAGGTATTGGAACCTTGATTGGTGTGATTAGTTTTATTTGGATTGTATAGGCTATCTTGGAACCTAAATTTAGGTTAAATTAACCTAGTTGCTCACATTTTAGGTGGAAACTGACTTGGTTGCTCATGTTTTAGAAGAATTGCTATATTAAGGCTAATTATGATTTATTTAACATCTATAAGTGAATTTAGATACCTTAGCCTAGTCTGAGGTAGAATTTACCTAAAGTTGGTTCGGGGATTATAAGTGGGCCCTTCTGGTTCACCCTAGGCTAGGACTTATGTTAGCTTTTATAGACATATATATGCATGTTATAATTTTATTAGTTAATATTTTGGGTCCTTAATAACATTGAATACTTAATGATTATGCTATCTTGGTATTTGGAGAATGGTGCTAATTTTGGGTAAAACCCAATAATTTATTGATATGGTTATTAGTATGGGTTATTGGTATAGGTTATCGAATGATTTATTGGTCTAGTTCATTGATAATGATGTTAATAATATAAGTTTTGATTTAAGTCCAACAATTGATAAGGTATTGAGAATATAAGTTTCGGTTCAAGTCTTGTAAATGATAATATGAGTTCCAATTCAAGTCCAGCAATCGATAAAGTATTGATAATATGAGTTCCAGTAATAAATGATATTATGATGATTATAATCTTAAGAATGTTATTGTGAGAATGATATGCGTACCGACTCGAGTCCAACATTGAGAGTTGGGTATGATACAATATGGATGGTTTGATGGTTATAGCTGATGTTCGATAAAGTTATGGATCTTTGGTAATTTATTTTCCTCTAAGTGTACCCTTTGGGCTTATGGGGCCCACATTAGGTTATATACTTTTCTGTGCTTATTGGCTTATGGGGCCCTATTTAGTATTTATAATTATGTGTTCTTTATGCGACTTTTCAAAATTTATTTATTTATGCACAATGGTATTGGAGATTATTCCCGGTCTTGCTCTTTTACCATGGATTAACTTATTTTATCTTGTATCTTCTCATATTAATATCATGATTTAGCTTAGGTGACCAATGATGCCTACTGAGTACCTGTGGTTTTGGTACTCATACCACACTTCTGGACCTTTTTGGTGTAGATCAGAGTACTAGTAGCCATCGCTGATGTGACATTCGTGCTGAGTAGATTGGAAAGATAGGGTAGGCTCTCGGAGATGGAGTTTGCCTCTTTTTCCTTATATTATCTATGTCTGGTATTTCATTTCTGATATAGATTGTATTTGATTATTTCAGTACTTATGTTCCATTTGTAGTAGCCCTTGTAGGGTTATCTCTATCTAGGGGCCAGGATAGGGGTCCTTCACCTGACCCAATGCCAGCTCCTGAGCCAGAGATTCTTTCATCCTAGCTAGTGCTGGGAGAGGGACCATCCCATGCTCTACTGGATTCATTTTTTCTTCAGTGTCTAGGGATGTTTTAATTTAGCTTCTAGGATTGGTTGGTGGTGCAACGTCTGATGGTGCATAGTCTATGGATCAGAGTGGTATTGAGGTAGGGGCGCAACTTATATCTACGACTCCCGGTGCTGAGGTCCCTCCTTCATTGTTAGCTGCCATCTCGCAGTCTACCATCCTAATATGTCTGTAAAAGAGCAGGAAATATTTGGTAGGTTCTTGATATTGGCTTCGCCTAAGTTTTTGTAACGCCTTGAAAATGGGTCCTAAGACATCACATTGTGCTCAAGACTACAAATAGCCTTAAGCTAACCTTGTCTGCCTTCTACTAAGTATGAATCTCATAACAGTGGAATATAAGCATAAAAATCATACTATATATGAAAAACTGTTTGAGTTAACTGAAAATATCTGAAAGTCTGAAGCAAACTAGCAGTCTGACAAACCTCTACTACTAATAACTAGAGAGTCACTGGGACAAACCCCCAACTAACTCAGACTGTCTGTAAATACTGAATTATCTAAACTGAAAAGCTAGAAAATAAATTGAATGACTAAGTCCCCAAACTATGAGGACTCACCAACTGTCGGGATGTAGATAGGGATGCTCGAAATCACTCTCGTTGCGGAAACTGAGCACCTAAACCTACATTATAAGACACTGTAGCACATAGACATGTATGTGGATTAATACTTTGAGGGTGTACTGAGTATATGGGGGTGAATTCATAAGTAAAACATAGTATCATTCCTCATCATAGTTTGTAAAATAGTCCATGCTAAATGTAAATGACTCACATAAGCTGGAATATCTGAAAACTAAAATTTGTAATCATGAATAGGAAATCATACTTTGTAAATCTAGTGACTCATAACATTTAGTTCTGAAAGTTGTACTAATGTTTGGTCTATAAATCATACTGTCTAAGTGTAAAAAAGGCTCACTTTTATATTTGAAATCTGGCTGTAGTCTGTAGCTAATATCTTTCTGAAAAAAAACATAATTTGAACAAAGCTGTAAGCCTTTACACTTAGTTTTCTTAAAAACTTTTCTGTTATTCTATTTCGTTAAGGAAGTTACTCAAAAGTTGTTTATTTACTTTTACTAGCAAGGAGGTTCTCTTAACCGACATAAACTATGTGACCTAACATGGAGTCCAACGTCTTATTCCCCTATGGGGAAAACCTCACGATGGGAAGAGGTGTCATACCCTTGCCAAGGAGTATAACCTAATCTAAGTGATCACATCTGTTTCTATCATCCATATTGAAATGGGAATAATCTAAATCTGTACCTGCATTGGCAATGTAGTTCTGTGGAAGTTAGGGAACGCTAAT
>NC_061116.1:138833960-138884965 GCF_002878395.1 Capsicum annuum | reverse complement strand
GTACCTGCATTGGCAATGTAGTTCTGTGGAAGTTAGGGAACGCTAATCCCACACTTCCATCTCGGTGCTAAATACTTCTCCCTATAATCTGTATGCTCATTCTATTGAAAATCCACTTTAAAAACTAGCATAAGGGTTTATTATGAAACAAATTATGCATTCATCTTGTTCAATATGTAAGTAAAGCTAATTTGATTGTAATCTATAATAAATCTATAAAGTGGATTCCAAATCTTATCTAAGGATCAAGAGATCAAAGCTTTATAGAAAATCTGTAAATAATCTGATCATAAGATGCTTAAGGCATCATCATTCTTGAAATATCAACATATAAACTTGGGCTTAGTAATCCATGCATCAAGTTTATGTCAAAACATCATAAAGTTCATGCTTGATATTGAGAATAATGATAATTCAATTCAAAATCTGAAATTTACTGCAATAGGCATGTAAACATGAAAATAGTTATGCAATTCAACTTCTAGAACACTTGAAATCTCATAATCTTGGAAATAGCAACATTGGGTATGAAACCTAATATAAAACTCATGTATATTCATATAAAATCATGTAAATTTGTAGTTAAAAGCTAGTTTTGGGAACAAGGATGAAAGAGGATCCTTGTTCATAAACCTCACATACCTTGTTGATGAATTTGAATGTAAAAGTTTGATTCTTGACTCTCTAACGGTGTTCTTGAAGCTTCCTCTTGAAGTTATTGAACCCGGAACTTTGGATTATAAGATTTCTTAGAGTAGGAGTTATGAAATTTGTTCTTGATTATTAGAGCTAGGGTTTTGTTATTAGAGATGAAAAAGATGAATAATGCGGTATCTTTGCTATTTGAGGTTAAAATTGTGTGTTTTGGGTGGAATAAGAGTGGGGAAATTGACTCAATTACCCCTTTGGATGTGAATTTTTAATTACTGAAAAACATACCTAGCGATGCACGGACCGACACGCTGCGTCGATGGGGTCGACGCGATGGCCGATGCGATGCATTGATATCGCATCAGCTCACAAGAATTTGCACTAAATTCTGGGAAAATATATCCGTCGACGTGATAAGCGATGTGACGCGTCGACTCACTATTTTGAACATCCAAACAAGCTTCTAACAAGGTTTGAAAAATTCAAAACTCGCCTGAGAACACCCATTGACCTCCCTAATTATGATTCGACTTAAAAATGACACTTTAAGGTTATAATGGTCGTAAATAAAATAATGGAAATATCGAGGTCCTTAAATGAGACTAAGTGTCATTACTTAGCTGTATTTTTTTCCTAGGTCTGGGACCTCTTTTCATGCTCTAAAGGACTGATTTAAGCTAGGAGTTTTGTGGGGTCTTAATATATCTCCCCCTTGGGAACATTCATCCTCGAATGAGGCTGACTAAGATGAGAATACTCATGGACTGAGTATACACACTGAACATGCACAACTGAAACCAAAATTGTAGTCTAAATCTAAACATAATGAGCTACTGAACTAATATGCAAGTGCATGAATTTTACATTAAGACAACTATATAGATGAATCTGGACTGGAAAAGAACTAAATTAAGAAATACTATTACCTTCGGTTGAATCTGAGTTCATGAAGAAGAGATGAGGATACTTGGTACGCATGTCTGCTTCTGCTTCCCAAGTAGTACCCTCAACATACTGATTTTTTCATAGAACTTTGACCGATGGAACTTCTTTGTTCCTTAGTCTACGGATCTGACGATCAAGAATCTCTACTAGGACATCTTTATATGAAAGGCTATTCTGAATATATGTACTTTCTAGAGGAACTATAACGGCTAGATCGTCCATGCACTTCTTCAACAAGGACATATGGAATACTGGATGAACTAAGGATAAATCTACGGGTAGCTCAATCTCATACGCCACCTTGCTAACATGACTCAAAATTTGGAAGGGACCTACATATCAGGGACTAAGTTTCCCTTTTTTGTCAAATCTCTTCACCCCTTTCATGGGTTAAACTTTCAAATACACAAGGTCATCAACCTCGAACTCAAGATCTCTTCTTCTCACATCCGGATAAGATTTTTGACGACTTTGAGATGCTTTCAATATCTCTCTAATTAACTGAAATTTCTCCATGGCTTTAAACACCATGAATGGCCCAGTCAAATTAGCATCACCCACTTTGAACTAACCAACTGGCAATCTATATCTCTGCCCATAGAGAGATTCGAACGGGGCCATCTAAACACTAGCATGATAACTATTATTATAAGCAAACTCAATCAATGAAAAATGGTCATCCCAACTTACTTTGAAATCAAGAATACTTACCCTCAACATGTCCTCTAGAGTCTGAAATGTCCTTTCTACCTGCCCATCTGTCTGTGGATGAAAAGTTGAACTAAGATGAACTTGGGTGTCAAGACCCTTCTGAAAGGCTCTCCAAAACTGAGAGGTAAACTGAGTACCCCTATCAGAGATGATAGACAAAGGAACTCCATGCAATCTGACTAACTCTCTGATATATATAACTTAGCATAATCTTCAACTATGTAAGACGTGTGAACTTGTAAGAAATGCATTGACTTAGTCAATCTATCTACAATAACCTGAATCAAATCATGCTGATGATGCGAATGGCGTAATCCAGTCATAAAGTTCATATTCACCTCTTCCCACTTCCAAGTGGGGATACCAAACTCTTGCAATGTACCACCAGGTCTTTGGTGCTTTACCTTAACTTGTTGACAAGTTGCACACTTGGATACAAATTTATCTATATCTCTCTTTATACCACTCCACCAACAGATTTCCCGCAAGTCGCAGTACATCTTGGTGGCTCCTGGATAAATGGAATAACGCACACCATGCGCTTTTACCATAATCCGCCACCTCAAATCCTCAACACATGGCACACACAATCTATTATGGTACCTTAACACACCATCTCCCCCTTGGAAGAAAACCTCTATCTTTTGGTCTTTAACTTACTCCTTTAGTTTGACCAAACTAGAATCCTTATCTTGCTTCTCTTTCATTTCCAAAACTAGAGAAGATTTGGAACTATTCTGAACCCAAATATTCCCTTCAGCTGAATCAACCAATCTAGCACCCAATCTCGCTAACATATGAACTTCCTGAACTAACTCTTTCTTATCATTCTCCATATGAGCAACACTACCCATAGACAATCTACTAAGGGCATCTTCTACTACATTGGCCTTGGTCGGATGATACAACACACTCATATCATAATTCTTCAACAATTCTAACCACCATCTCTGAAGAAAATTCAACTCCCTCTGAGTAAACACATACTGTAAGCTTTTATGATCCGTAAACACATCAAGATGTACCCCATAAAGATAGTGCCTCTAAATTTTCAAAGCAAAAACAACAACAGCTAACTCAAGGTCATGGGTAGGATAATTCTTTTTGTGAGGCTTAAGTTGTCTGGAGACATAAGCTATAACTTTGCCTCTCTACATCAGAACACATCCCAGACCAACTTTAGAAGCATCACAATACACGATGAACCCATCTGTACCATTAGATAGTGCTACAACTGGAGCTGAAGTGAGTCGAGTCTTCAACTCCTAAAAACTCTTCTCACATGAATCTGACCACTGGAACTTAACTTTCTTCTGAGTCAATCTAGACATAGGGGATGCAATGGATGAGAAAACCTCAATGAAACACCTATAATAGCTAGCTAAACCTAAGAATCTTCTAACTTTTGATGGAGAGATAGGTCTAGGCTAATTATTTACTGCTTCTGTAATTTAGCGATCAACTCTAATGCCCTCACTAGAAATAATATGACTGAGGAAAGCAACAGACCTTAGCCAAAATTCACATTAGCTGAATTTGGCAAACAATTGGTGGTTTCTAAGGGTTTACAACACAATTCTGAGATGGTCTGCATGATCATCCGCACTATGGTAATAGACAAGGGTATCATCTATAAAGACTACGACAAACATGTCCAAATATTATTTTAACACTTGGTTCATTTAGTCCATAAAGGATGTTGGGGCATTTGTTAGCCCGAAAGACATGACTAGAAACTCAAAATTGCCATAGCGGGTTCTAAAAGATGTCTTTGGAATATCACATTTCCTTACTCTAAGCTAATGATAGCCGGATCTAAGGTCTATCTTTGAGAAGTAACTTGCACCATGGAGTTGGTCAAATAGATTATCAATTTGAGGAAGAGGATATTTGTTTTTGATAGTGACTTTATTCAGCTGACAATAGTCAGTGAACATTTATAAAGATACATCTTTCTTTCACATAAATAGAATGGGAGCGCCCCATGGAGAAACACTAGGCCTTATGAACCCTTTATATAAAAGATCTTTGAGCTGCTCTTTTAACTCCTTAAGCTCGGCTGGAACCATAAGATATAAAGAAATAGAAATAGGTTCAGTATCTGGGAGAAGGTCAATACTGAACTCTATTTCCCTATCGGGAGGCACCCCTAGTAAATCTTTAGGGAAAACATTAGAAAATTTATTGACTACACTGACTGACTGAATTTTTGGAGTTTCAAACTTAATGTATTTGAATCTAACTAGATGATAGATACACCCTTTGGAAATTAATTTTCTAGCTTTAAGATAAGATATGAAATGACTCTTGGGAGACACTGAATTTCCTTTCCACTCAAAGACTAGCTCATCTGAAATCTAAAACTTCACCACTCAGATGCGACAATCTATAGATGCATAATAGGAATAAATCCAATCCATACCAAGAATAAGATCAAAGTCAACCATATTTAACTCTATTAGGTCTGCTAATATGATTTTATAAAGGACGGTGATAGGACACTTTTTATAGACCTGTTTGGCAACAACTGACTCACCTACTAGGGTAGAAACCAAGAAGGTCTCAGGGATATTTTTAGGGCCTATTTCAAAATTCATTGCGACTAATGGGGTCACATGAGAGAAATTTGACCCGTGATCTAACAATACATAAATATCAAAATGAAAGACACGAAGAATACCAATGACAACATCTGGTGAATCTTTTTGATCCTGATGGTATGGTAAAGAATAAAACCAATTTTGGCATTAACCGCCACTGATACTGGATGATGAACCTTGAGGAGGGCTGGGCGACCTAGAGGATCTGGTGCACTAGTGGCCTGAGTCTAGGGACGAACATATCTGTTTCTCTGCTTAGCATGCAGACACTCTCTGATTGCATGAACCAACTTACCACAACCATAACAACACTTTTGGCCCAATATACACTCACTAGGATAACTCTTACCACACTTAGTATATGGAGAAAAATTGGGTCTTCCATACACTATTCTGAGATATGGACATAGAAGACTTACCCCACTTCTTCTGCCTAGCCCTAGGAGTGGGAGAACTAGTTGAAGATGGTGCTGGTATAGATGAATAATTCTAAAACTCCGAATGATTCCCCCTCCTTCTCTGAGACCAAGCCTGGCCATACTCAAACTGCCCTATTCTAGCCTTCTTATTACTTCTCTCTCTTCCCTTCAACTTATCTGCATCAATCTACTGAGCATGAATCATCAATCTAGCAAGATCCATGTCTCTAATAATCATGGAAGTCCTACCTCCTTGACTACCAAACTAAATACTCCAGCAACAAACTTACTCATACTTGCCCTAGGATTAACCATCGTATCATGGGCATACTTAAACAACTGATTGAACTTAAGGTAGTACTCCTTCATTGTCATTAAGCCCTGCCTCAGGTTTACTAACTCCTTTATCTTAGCCTCTCTAATTTCACCTGGAAAGAACCTGTCTAGAAATATATTCTGAAATACTTGCTAACACATAGGAGCTGTATTCTCACCTCTACCATTTTTCCTCATAACTACCCAATCATACGCTATATCCTTAAACCTATAGGATGCCAAATCTATAACCTCCCCCTCAGAAATATGCATAATTTAGGTGATCTTCTTTACCTCATCTAAATAAAGCTGTGGGTCCTCACCTGTATTTGACCCAAAGAACTCTGGCAGATTAATTCTCATGAAATCTCTAATTTTGGCTGCTGCTAAATCACCATTTTGCTAAAGTGGGACTACAGCCTGATGGTTGCCCTAAACAGTGGCAGTCACTACCTGGGCCAACGCCTGAAAGGCAGCATGAAACTCAGCATGGGATACGTTCTCATTCAAAGGATTGGCAGGCTGGGGTAGCCGGTTATCATTTCTGCGAGTGTTAGCTTGATGAAAAGGCATATTCAACTATCATGTAAGAGCACGAGTTAAAAGTATATAGAGATACTATAAGAAAGACAGATCATGAAAGAAAGAGATGATTTCCTAAAAACGGCCTATAGCCTCTTGTTCATAAATGTGGCACGCTTCACACCCATGATCAAGACTTTATGTAATACAACTTGTCTGACTCACTAGGATTCTCATAGACCTTAGGCTCTGATACCAATTTTGTAACGCCCTAAAAATGGGTCCCAATATGTCACATGGTGTAAAAGACTATGAGTAGCCTTAAGCTAACCCTGTCTGCGTTCTACTAATTTTAAATCTCATAATAATGGTATATAAGCATAAAAATCATACTATATACGGAAAATTGTCTTAGTTAACTAAAAATATCTAAAAGTTTGAAGCAAACTGGCAATTTGACAAGCCTCTACTACTAATAACTAGAGAGCCACTAGGACAAACCCCAGTTGAATTGAACTGTCTATAAATATTGAATTATCTAAATTGATAAGCTAGAAAATAAACTGAATGACTAAGTCCCCAAATTATGAAGACTCACCAACTATCGAGAATACATAGAGATGCTCGAAATCACTCTCATTGCAGAAACTGAGTACCTGAACCTATATTATAAGATAATGTAGCACATAGACATATATATGGATTAGTACTTTGATGATGTACTGATTATATAGGGGTGAATGCATAAGTAAAACATAATATCAATCATCATCATAGTTTATAAAACAATGCATGCTAAATGTAAATGACTCACATAAGCTGAAATATCTGAAAACTAAAATCTATAATCATAAATAGTAAATCATACTGTGTAAGTCTAGTGAGTCATAATATTTAGTTCTGAAAGTTATACTAATGTTTTGTCTGTAAATCATACTGTCTAAGTGTAAAAAGGGCTCACTTCTGTATCTGAAATCTATAGTCTGTAGCTAATATCTTTCTAAAAAAACATAATCTGAATGAAGTTACTCAAAATTTGTTTATTTAATTTTACTAGCAGGGAGGTTCTCTTAACCGAGATAAACTATGTGAGATAACATGGAGTCCAACGTCTTGTTACCCTATAGGAAAACCTCACGATGGGGAGAGGTGGCATACTCTTGCCAAGGAGGATAACCTAATCTAAGTTATCACATCTGTATCTGCCATCCATATTAAAATAGGAATGATCTAAATCTGTACATATATTGAATACGTAGTTCTATGGAAGTAAGGGAACTCTAATACCACACTTCTATCTCGGTGATAAATACTACTCCCTTTAATCTGTATGCTCATTCTATTGGAAATCCACTTCAAATACTAGCATAAGGATTTATGATGAAACTAATTATGCATTTATCTGGGTTAATCTACAAGTAAAGCTAATCTAACTTTGTAATCTGTAATGAATCTGTAAAGTGGATTCCAAATCTTATCTGAGGATCAAAAGATCAAAGCTTTCTGAAAATCTATAAATAACCTGATCATAAGATGCTTAAAGCATCATCATTCTTGAAATATCAACATATAAACTTGGGATTAATAACCCATACATCAAGTTCATGTAAAAACATCATAAAGTTAATGCTTGATATTCCGAATAATAATAATTCTATTCAAAATCTAAAATTTACTGCAATAGGCATGTAAATATGAAAATATTCATGTAATTCAGCTCCAAAAACACTTGAAATCTCATAATCTTGAAAATATCAACATTGGGTATGAATCCTAATATAAAACTCATGTATATTCATATAAAATCATGTAAATTTATAGTTAAAAGCTAGTTTTGGGTACAAGAATGAAAAAGGATCCTTGTTCATAAACCCCACATACCTTATTGATGAATTTGAATGTAGAAGTTTAATTCTTGACTCTCCAATGGTGTTCTTGGCGCTTCCTCTTGAAGTTCTTGAACTCGAAACTTTGGATTATAAGATTTCTTGGAGTAGGTGTTATTGAATTTGTTCTTGATTCTTAGAGCTAGGGTTTTGTTATTAGAGATGAAAAAGATGATTAATAAGGTATCTTTGTTATTTAGGGTTAAAATTGTGTGTTTTGGGTGGAATAAGAGTTGGGAAATTGACTCAATTACCCCTTTGGACACAGATTTTTAATTACTGAAAAACATATCCAACGATGTGCAGACTGATGTGCTGCATCGATGTTGATGCGATGGCTGATGCGATGCACCAATATCACTTTAGCTCACTGGAATTTACACTGAATTATTGGGGAAAATATCCATCAATGTGATAAGCAATACAACGCATTGACTCACTATTTTCAATATCTAAACGAGCTTCTAACGAGGTCCAAAAAATCTATAACTCACCCGAGAACACCCATTGACCTCCTTGATCATGATTCGACTTAAAAATCAACAATTTAAGGTCATAAGGGTCATAACTAAAATCATAGAAATAATGAGTTCCTAAAATGAGATTAAGTGTCATTACTTTGCTAAAAAAATTTCCTATGTCTGGGACCTCTTTTAATACTCTAAAGGACTGAGTTAAGCTAGGATTTTTACAGGGTCTTATAGTTTTTCTGGTGCATCGAGTGAGGATGCGTATAAGTTCTTAATTGTTTGTGATGATAGGATCCATAATTTACCCATAGTTGAAACTCATAGAGTGAATTACACTACTTTTCAATTGGACTTGGCACCTCGACATTGGTGAAGAGGTCATCTTGATTCCAGGCCTGCTGAATCTTGCCCATTGTCATGGACCCAGTTCTCTAAGATATTCTTAGAGAAGTTTATGCCTAACAATCTTAGAGGTTATTTGAAAGATCAGTTCTCTAGGTTGGAGCAGGGCTCCATAGGCATTGTGGATTATAAGGTTTGATTTCATAAGCTACCTAGACACGTTGCTTCTATTCTAACTATTGAGTATGAGAGGGTTTTTTGCTTTATTCAAGGATTGAGACTTTCTCTTAGCATATCTACATAGAGTTTGGATGTTGCGGGTAGATCTTTTGCTAAGGTTTTTGATTATGCTTGGTTATGGAGAAGATACTTTACAAGGCCCAAGGGAACAGCGATAAGAGGCCAAGATATCAAGGTAGTTTTAGTGGGATCCGTAATGGCTCACAGTTTAGAGGTAGTGGTTCTAATGGTAGGTACCCTCCATGTAAGCCATATCAATATCATGGTTACTCTAGTAGGCTAGTTCAGGTGTACTTTAGATTACCGATTGAGGCCAATCTAGTTTTAGTGATTGTCTTAGCTCGGGTAGTAGTCAATCTTTGAGGGGTTTATTTTCTTATTATTCTAGTCATGGTGGCTATTTCAGGCCAGTTGGATTTTTTGGATTTAGTACAACACCTGGGCATCTTATGGTGTTGGAGATTTTGGTCGTTTCTTAAGAGAGTGCCCCAGTTGTGGTGTAATGGTTCCTTCTGTTTAGAGTGTTCCATTAATTTAGATAGTTTCTCCCCCCAACTAGAGGTGGTATGCATAGTCATAAGGGTGGTCCCCAGGGTGATCTTAGAGGTTCTCATACAGGTAGAATAGGAGTTTGATCAAGATCCCAACCAGGTGGCGATCATGGTCAGTTGTATGCTGTACCTGATATACTTGAGGTTGAGTCTTCGAATGTTACTATCACAGGTACTATCTTGGTGTGCCATCAGTCAACTTTTACTTTATTTGATTTAGGATCCACTTATTCTTATGTGTATGCTTATTATGCCTCATGGTTAGAGTTATCTTGGGATTTATTTTCTATGTCATTATGTGTATCTACTCTCATGGGTGATTCTTTAGTAGTGTATCAGGTTTATAGATTATGTGTTATGACTGTTTGAGAGTTAGATATTCAGGCTGATCTTATTTTATTAGCTATGGTGGATATTGATGTGATTTTGAGTAGGACTAGTTATCCCACTATCATGCCATTTTTGATTTTTTTGCCAAGATCGTTACCTTAGACATGCCCGACGTACCATCGATTGTGTGGTAGAGAGCTGTTAACTGTGAACTAAAGAAGATTATTTTTTATGTTCGAACTAGGAAAATTATTTTGAGGGGCTGTCAGTCTTAGCCACTTATATTCATGATGTTAGTGTAGAGATTCCATCTCTTAACTCTACTCCTAGAGTTCATGAGTTTTTGGATGTTTTCCTTACCGATATACCTAGTCTTTCTCCTAAGCGTGATATAGAGTTTGTTATTGGTCTTGATCTGACAACCCGATCTATTTCTATGTCACCTTACTATATAGATCCTGTCGAGCTTAAGGAGCTAAATTCTCAGCTTAAGGATCTTCTTGGTATGGGTCTTATTAGACTGAGTGTATCTCCTTGGGGAGATCTTATGTTATTTATGATGAATAAAGAAGGTTCCATGCATATGTGTATTGATTATAGGCAACTTAATACAATGACAGTGAAGAACTAGTGTCCTATTCCTTACATTGATGATTTGTTTGACCAGCTCAAGGGAGCAACAGTGTTGTCTACGATTGATTTGAGGTGTTGTTACCATCAGTTAAGGATTCAGGCTGAGGATATCCCAAAGATATCCTTTAGTACCCGGCATGGTCATTATGAGTTTCTAGTGATGTCTTTTGAATTAACGAATGCCCCAACTGCATTCAAGGATTTGATGAACCGTGTATTCATGCTTTATTTGATTTTTTCATGATTTTTTTCATCAACGACCTCCTTGTCTATTTGAGGAGTAGAGAGGATCGTATGCAATATTTGAGGATTGTACTCTAGACTTTGATAGATCATATGTTTTTGCCAAATTCTCTAAGTGTGAGTGTTAGCTTGTGTCAATGACATTCCTTGGCTTGAGTCGATGAATAGTATCACTAAAGCGATATCTAGGTGCATGCACAGGTACCAGTTTAGCGATTCATTGTCGGCTAAGAACCTACCACTTAAGCGGCTACAACTTAAGTGGTAGGGTTTTTGCTACGCAGACCTCCACTGGGCTGAACCAGTCGCGGCCCCCTCGGTTAAGCGGTGCACCAGAGCCAGCTGAGACTTGAAATTTTTTTAAGTCTCTGGGAACCCCTCGGGATTCATCCGAAATCTCATACATGCAAACGAACTATGCTACCCTATAAAATTTGATGTTCTAGACTCAATATCACTGTTGAAATTTTCATCTGAGGTTGTTTCAATGAAAAGTGGGTCTCGCACCATGTGTCATTTTTCTTAACTTTTGGCCATTAGCCTAAAATAAGTTTATGAGCATCGATACCCGAACAAAGGGTCCAACTAAACTAAAATTGATGTTCCAGAGTTGTTGGAACTATCAGAATAGATATATGAGGTAGTTTAAATGATGTTATTATCTGATAGCTAATTTGAAATAGAAAAGAGTTAAAAATAAGAAATTGGTTATAAAAACAAAATAAATTGTTCGGTAATCAATTATCAGTTCTAACAAGTCATAATGACTTGGGAGAGGTTTAGGAAAGTTCTAAATAATGAAGATGAGATAAAATATAGAAAATAACCTAGAGGGTCATTACAAGTCCTTAGCTAACTTGATGGTGCGACTTGATATTTCAGAACCTAGGAAGATTCTTGCTACTGTTGAGGTAAGGTCTTCACTATTGTAATACCCCAAACTTTCTTTAAGTCAAATCTAGTCTCCAGAAGAGTTAGTGATGACTTTTTAAGTGATTAATGTTTAAATCAGATAGAATTTCCCCAATTTCAACTTTTTATCATGTGGAAAATTGAATTAGCTTTCCAACGATACCAATTTCTTCCAAATTCGGTATCAGAGTAAGAAGTTATGGATATTTTATAGAGAACTGTCGGAAATACCCAGAAGCGACGGTCAGGCCAACGGACCGTCGAGCTAGCGATGGACCGTCACCCAAGCCATTGCAACTAAGGCAGTGAAATCATCTTCTGGACAAGTGCGACGCTCAGGACCGATGGACCATCGAGATAGCGATGAACCATGGTCTAAACCATCGTAGACGGGGCAGAAAGTTCAGGTTCTGGCCAAGTACAACGGGATGGACCGACGGACCATCGAGCCAGTAATGGATCGTCGCCCAAACCGTCGCCACATCCGATCAGCGATTTTAAGCCATTTTTAAAAAGGGTATTTTGGTATTTTTTCCATCCATTTTGACCCCTAATTATAACAAACCAGAGCTCATAACTTCATTATTCATCCACAACATCAAATTAGGGGTTCTCTCAAAGATCAATCCCCAAGAATAAGAAACCCTTGGTGTCTAATGCCAAGTCAATAATTCAAGCTTTTCTCCACCAATCTTCAAGAAATCATCCACCCAGGTATGTCAAGTGTTGATTCATGGGTTCCTTTCACCCATAAAGCTCAAGAAACCCTATTTGAAATATAAACTTTGGATTCCATGGTATGAATTGAATTATTCCATGTTTATGTTGTTTGATTTCCAAGTTGAAGTTTTTAATGACTATCATGAAAATATGTTAGCGTGTGGTTGAAGTTCTTGCATTGGAACTGTAAAATGTTACCATGATGTATTATTTCAATATTCGTGACTAAGCCTAAAGATATGCAAGCAAGGTATTTGATAAAATGCCTAAGAGAATAGGAATTATGCCTTATGACTCATTTGTGACTAAAATTGATGAATCCATGTTTCTCCCTTATGTTCGATATGACTCCCACGTTGTTGTTATACTTTGTAATGGATTGAAGTAATGCTCATGAGATTAGGCTTATGAAATTATGATATGTTTACATGCATTCCTATTCATGTGTAAGCTTATAGTTTGTGAATACTTCATGAAAATCCCCAATGATAGTACTATGAATTGTTGACAATGGTTATGTGTCAAAAAGTGTCATGTCTTGTTAGTTTCATGCTTTTGAGTCCTGGGGGTACTTGTTCTCGACAATTTAGCTATGTGCCTAAAGCCAGTGTCAGTTTTTAAGATACTCTCAGTCAAGCCATGTTCAGTAGAATTCAACCAGTCTTATGGCTCAGGAAATCTCAATAATCTCAGTAATCTCAGTCAACTATCAGATCTTAGTAATATTTCGTCAGTCAACGGAACTCAGTAAACTCAGTCTAGTCAGTTCAGTTAATTATATTGAGTGTCTATTCAGATGGGAGCAGGATTCAGCATCGAGTGAGCCCAAGGATGAGAACTCACTTGTTATTAGAGGGTCTGATTATTAGAAGTAATCTTTGTGCTCCTAAACTACGTAGCTAGCATAGGCTGAGACATCAAACCAGCTAGTTGAGGGTAGATGAGGTGGTTTAACCTGTTATATGAGAGTCCCACCATTCTCCTTGGAGTACTTATTAGATGAAGGATTACTCACAGCTTGTCCTTTCCAGTAGCGCGGTATTCACACCTTTCTAATTGGGGTTTCAAATTAGATCCCAACTCAATTGTATTATCTTATTTGAGGCATGTCGATTAGATGACTACTTCCCATAGTTACAGTCTCAGTCTCAGTAATAGAACTCAGACAATTTTATAGAATTCAGTACTATCAGATACAATCACCTAGTTCAGCAGGGAACTCAGCTAGTTCCGCAGGGAACTCAACTAGTTCCATAAAAAATGGGACTATCAGACATAGTCATTTAGATAATAATATATCAGTTATATGAAACTTATGTTATCAGTATTCAGATTCAGTGATGTCGTGATCTCAGTTATAGTTCACATATTCATGCATGTATTCTCACGTTCATGTTATTCATTCAATTAGTATTGTTCATGTATATAAACCCCTTGCATTTAGCCTACCTCACTTGCATACCAGTATATTTAATTTTACTAACGCATTTGTGTTATGGTGTTTTATACCATAGGTTCAGAAGTGCAAGCTCCAGAGCATCCGTAGTAGATCAGACGTTTAGCAGCCAGACTAGCAGTGAGTCCTCATCATTTGAGGATAGCATGATTATTTTATTACTTTATTATTTTAGTAGTCTAGATTTAGTTGGGGACATATCACATCAACTCCATAGTTTTTAGATAGTTTAGAGGCTTTCAGACTATAGCATGTTCAGATAGTTATTTTAGTTTTGTTTTGGTAATGATATATCATATTTCTAGATGTTATGTTTTATCAAATATTTGATCCTTATGGACTTTCAACCTTTTTTCTCATTTATACAGCATATTATGCAGTGCCTATTTACAGATATTAGACGTGGGTTAGATTTTGGTCTTTCAGGGTCATGAGCACCGTGTAGCATTCCAGGTACCAGATTTAGGGCGTTACAACTATTTGAGCAGATTTGGATTTGTTATTTTGAGGATATGATACTTTGTATCATCCATGATGAAGTGGTGAGTGGTGAGACCAAGGGGGCTACAATAGATTCTAAGGGTGTTTTGAGATTTGATAGGTATATTTGTGTTTTGAGGGTTGGCAACTTGATTCAATCAATTTTGCATAAGGTTCACAACTCCAGATATTCTATTCATAAGGTAAAACTAACATAAATAGATCGTTAAAGTAGTATTATTGGTGGAGTGGTATGAAGAGAGATATGGAAGACTTTATAGCTCGTTACCTATGTTGATAGTAGGTGAAAACTAAGCATCAGAGACCTGGTGACTTAATTCAGAGATTTCCTATTCTTGAGTGGAAATGGGAGTGTATTACCATGGACTTTGTAAGTTTTTTTCCTCATGTTTCTCATGGTTTCGATGATATTTAGATCATTGTGGATCGATTGACTAAATTGGCACATTTCATTACTATTCAGATATCCTTCACTGATGATAGGTTAACCAGTATCTATGTTAGTTGGATAGTCCATTTTCATGGTGTTCCTATATCTATCATTTTAGATAGGGGTTCAGTGTTTACTTCTAGCTTTTGAAAGGCATTGGGTACTCAAGTGGATCTTAGTACATCCTTCCATCCTCAGATCGATGGTCAATCAGAGTGGACTATTCAGGTTCTGAGAATATGTTCTGAGCCTGGGTTATGGATTTTGAAGGTTAGCAGGAGCAATAGTTAACTTTAGCAGATTTTACGTATAACAATAGCTACCCTTCAAGTATTGAGATGACGCCTTTTGAGGCTTTGTATGGTAGTTGTTCCATTATTAGATGGTTTGAGACCTCTTGAGATTAGACCCCATGGTACTAACTTGCTTCAAGAGTTGTTGGATAGAGTTTAGGTGATTCAAGATAGGTTGGGGGTAGCTCAGAGTAGGTAGAAAGCTTATGCCGATCACAGACTTTGTGCACTGAGACTTTATGTTGATGACTGGGTATTCTTTTGAGTATCACATTAAGGGTGATATGAGGTTCGAGAGAAAAGTCAAGCTTAGCCCTAGATATATTAGACCCTTTGATATTCTTCTCATAGTTGGTGAGGTGGCTTATGAGTAAGGCTTACCATAAAATTTTGATGTTGTTCATCTAGTTTTCCATGTTTCTATGTTGTGGTGATACATTTTTGACCTATCTCATGTGCTTAGATGGGACTCAGTTCGGTTGGATGAGCATTTGACCTTCGTGGAGGAGCCTGTGCTCATATTGGCAAGTGATTTCACGTGGTTGTGCACTAGAGAGATTCTAGTAGTTAATATTCAGTGAATGAACCACCTATCGAGGATGCTACTCAGGAGATCGAGAGAAAGTTGCAGACCTAGTATCCTCACCTATTCGAGGCTTCAAGTGTATCCTAATCCTTTACTTTTGTGGATGAAAGTTCTTTTAGTAGTGGATAATGTAATGACCCTCCAAGTTTTTTCTATATTTCCAATTAATTTTTCCATTTATACCTTTCCTACAGCTGCCCCAAGTTATTTATAACTTACTGGATATTGGGTAGTTCGTATGATTTGTAGGACCAATTCCCTATTTTGAAATCTTCACTGGTTCAAATTGGCAACCACGGAAAAACTGTAGTAAAACAACCTCATATGCAACTTCTGGTAGTTCTAACAACTCCAGAACGTCAATTTTAGGCTAGGTGAACTCTTGGTTCAGGTTTCGAGGCTTCTGGACTAATTTTAAGCTATTGGCTAAAAGTTAACAAATATGGGACATGGGTTTGGAACCCACTTTTCATCGATATGATCTTGGATGGAAATTTTAACTATGCCATTGAGTCCAAAACATTAGTTTTATAGGATAGCACAGTTCATTGTGTATATGGGATTCTGAATAAATCCCGAGGGGTTGGAAAAAAGTTCTAAGTCTTAATTGGTCCTAGTCCATTGCATATGTGACCAGCCAGTCGCTTCAGTGACCTGGCATTAGCCCACTGGTATTACTTAACCGATGCTTCGATCACATATGTGAGAGCACCTTAAGTGATGGCAGTGTCTCTTATGCAACATATGCTGAGGCTGCCAGTGTCACAAAAGCGATACCTAGTTGTTTAAGCGACCCGATGTCCGCTTCAGCGACACCCATGTACCCAAAAAGGGTATAATAACCCCACTTAGCCCAATTTTCCCCATTTTTCATCCATTCTCAAGAATATTAACACCCTAAAAAGTGAGAATACTTATGAGAATCATTTGTGGGTGATTTTGGAGCTTTGGTGAAGTTAATTTACACGTTTCTTCTTCGAATATGTGGTAAGCTTCCATGAATTTCTTGATTTAATTCTCCATATTTTTGTAAAATCACTAAAATCTTGGTGGATTAATTGTACCACCATTATAGCTCAAAATTCACCCATTTTTAGGACAAATATTCCTTGCTCATAGTGGGATATTGTGTTGGTTTTAAAAATGCAATTCCATAAAAGGGCCCCACATGAGATTTTTATGTAATTTTTGACCCAAAGTGCTATCATTGTTCTTGTTTTTATGAGTATATTGTAATTTTGATAGTGTGGCACCTTGCGGAAGCTTCTCAAAAAGGGGAAATCGATGGTTTAGCAAATTTTTTGAGCTTTTTATAGGGTCCAGGTAGGCTAGGTTTACCTCTTCATAGATTGAGAAAATTCATAGTATAATTATGATACTATGCTAGATATGGAATGTGACTTAGGTATTGAAAGCATGATTGGTTTCACATGCCTTTTTTACCAAAAAGATTTTATTTTATCTTTGTACGAGTTTTTATTATTAAATGACAAAAGATAAAGTTTTGTTTCGAAGAGGATTTTTTACATTTAAACTCAGAGTCGCCACTTGACATAAATCTGGTGTGCCAAATCACCTTTGGAAATCTTTTTTCAAAACAAATTTGACTTTTTAAACTGATTTACGAAAAATAATCCTAGTTAAGGAATTCTGTTGATGGAAGGAAAGGTGTTAGACACACCTCGGTCCCGTGGTTCGACCACGATTTCCTCATTGAGTATATCGGCTAATATGACACTATGGAATGTATAAACTAACAAAACACACAAAAAAGAAAACAAACAACCAAATAATTCAAAACTCAAAAAATAGTGTCCAGTCCAGTAAATTACAGACCCAAAAAAAAAGGTACTGAAATATAAACTTACACTAACCTAGACTAATCCTAAACTATGCTCCACTCGAGGTCTCGGGCCTTGATCATAAATCTCTTTCGCAGATATGATACTTTGGGACATTCCCCCATGAATAAATACAATTTTCTCGGGGCATTCCCTAATAACTAAATACAATTCTAATTCCGTGTGGTAATAAATAGAAATGATTCAATAACCATCTGAATATTTAAGAATTCACAAGTCCTGAATTTGCCTACCCCACCTACATTTTTCTGTCAATTTCAAACTATTATGGTACAATCACGTTTAACAACGTTCATGTTTATTTTGAATTATCACCATCAAAAAATCAAAATTAATCCATAATTACTTTTTCAATGTCAATCCTACTCCCAATAGCTGACTTAAATTCTCAATTAGTGATTAACTAATCCTTCGGTTATCAATTCAATTTTTCAATCCAATATCAACCATATACACACAATAAAGATCCAAGCATAGTGAGCACACAAGTTATTCACATCCACAACAATAATTATAATTTAATATAAAAATAAATACCGAGAGGAGAAATGGACCTCAAATTTAAGCTTTCAAAGTGTAATTTCTCCTTCCGACTATAACCATGATTAAATTCTTGGATTGAACCTTAGAAAAATGAACAAATCCACCATCGAACTAACCCTCTTTGTTATATTTTTTTCTAAACCAAACTAAAATCTTGAAAAAATAAGAGACTGGTACATGTATTCGTACACAAATTGGTCTGTCTCATCCACTTCAGGTGGATTTTTCTAGAAACTAGAGTGGGGTCAAGTTTTGAATGATTTGGTCACTAATT
The DNA here is from genome assembly GCF_002878395.1 of Capsicum annuum. Classification (NCBI taxonomy): domain Eukaryota; kingdom Viridiplantae; phylum Streptophyta; class Magnoliopsida; order Solanales; family Solanaceae; genus Capsicum; species Capsicum annuum. Next base: position 138,866,530 of record NC_061116.1, on the reverse strand, counting down.
TTGGGTCTGATGAGAGGTTTTGACGGAGTGTTTTGGTCAAAAATAGGAACTGGTGGCATGTGGGTCAGAAATCAGAGCTGGTGGTTTTTCTGACGGATCTTCGTCGAAAGATCTCCTTTTTTTCCACTCCTTTCTCTCTCGTGTTTCACTCTCTTTTTCTCCTATTTTCTCTCACTGTTCACGCCTCTCTTAATTTTTCTTTCACTCTCTTGATTCGCTTCTCACGTTTTCTCTTTTGCTTCTTTTTCTTGATCTCTCTTAATCTCTCCACTATTTTCTCTCCGATCTTGCACTGTATGCATATGCATGTGTTTTTTTGGTGAGGGTATGTGAATATATGAGTATCTGTATATTTTCTCCCTGTCTAGTATTGTATGAATGGAGATAGAGTCTGTTTAAGTGTGTGTTTGTGTGGTCTATAGTAGAAGATTGTGTGTGAATAATAAAATAATATGGGTGTTCGTGGAATTATGTAGTGCAGTGGTTAGGATTAGGTGGGGGTAGGGGATAGGTGGGGTAAGGGAGGGCACGTGGTTTAGGTAGTTAAATTGTTGAAAATTTGTTATTTTTTGTTTTTTTATGGAAAAGTATTAAAATAGGGTGGAGCATATGGTAAGGTAGGGTAAATGTGTAACATTGATTATTGGGAGGAATAAAATTACGTGTCTATATCATGCCCCCATTTTGATGTAAACACAAAGTATTTTCAGACAAAGAAGTAGACAATGAGACAAAATTTTGATATGACCATTATTCAAGAGGAACGAACATATAGACGAAGTGCAATCGAGTATTGATTTTAAAATTCTACCTATCCCAGGTTATTCGAGAATCCAGTCACATAACATTTCAGGGATGAACTGGGAAGACGGACTATACCGAGTTGGACAATCGAGGGAGGATCTATTGAGGTTTTGGTTCATGACTCTGTCATTACATCAAAAATGAAAATTACAAGTTAAAAAGATAATTAAAATTACAAAATTCTATCTATGCAACTTCTCTTAACTCTTGACTTGAGCCTTTAATGATTTCAAAAGTGATAAATGGTCTGATCTTCTTTGGGTTAAACTTTGAGAATAGATAATTTCTCCATTAGATGCATTCTCCATACAAAATTTAGTGTTGGAAATGAACTCAAAGATTGACTATGTTCTTTTGGCTTCTGAATTTGAAAATCTTCACCCTATTCTTCAGGCAGGCTCCTGACTTACAATTTCTTCACCTTGTTGCTTGACTTTTAATTTCTTTACCCTATTCTCTAGGTGGAATCCTGGCGTGTAATTTCATTACCCTGTTATTTAGGTAGGCTCCAGACTTGCAATTTTATCACCCTGTTCCCTGAGTGGACTACCGACTTACGATTTCATCACCCTGTTCTCCGGGCGAGCTCCCAACTTACAATTTCATCACCCTAGTCTTTAGGCGGTCTCTTGAATTTCAATTTCATCACTCTGTTCTCTAGGCGAGCTCCTACCTTGTAATTTCATCATCCTATTCTCCAAGCGGGCTCCCGACTTAAAATTTTATTACCCTATTCTTTAGGCAAGCTCCTGGCTTTCAATTTTATCACTCTGTTCTTTGGGTGAGCTACCGACTTGTAATTTCTTCACCCTATTCTCCAAAGGGCTTTCGACTTACAAATTTACTACCCTATTCTTCAAAAGGGCTCCTAACTTTAGATTTTATCACTATGTTCTATGGGTGAGCTCCCAACTCATTATTTCATCATCCTATTCTCTGGGCAGGCTCCTGACTTGTAATTTCATCACCCTGTTCTTCAGGCGGACTCTTGACTTTCAATTTCATCACTCTATTCTCTGGGAGAGCTCTAAACTTGCAATTTCATCACCCGATTCTCTGGGTGGGCTCCCGACTTACAATTTTATCACTCTATTCTCTGGGTTATCTCCTGACTTGCAATTTCATGACCCTATTCTCCGAGGGGCCTCCCAACTTGCAATTTCATCACCCTATTCTTTGAGCGGGCTCCTAACTTTCAATTTCACCTCTATGTTCTCCGAGCGAGCTCTCGACTTATAATTTTATCACCCTGTTCTCTAAGCAGTCTCTCGACTTACAATTTCATCATCCTATTCTTCAGGTGGGATCCTGACTTTCAATTTCAGTACTCTATTCACCGGGCGAGCTCCCGACTTGCAATTTCATCACCCTGTTTGTAGGGTGGGCTGCCGACTTTCAATATTATCACCATGTTTTCTAGGAGGGCTCCTAACTTACTATTTCATCACTCTATTCTTCAGTCGGGTTCCTGACTTTCAATTTCATCACCCTGTTCTTCAGGCGGACTCCTGAAATCAAAATTGAAATTAAAACAAAAATTATCCTAAACAAAGATTATGATAAAGAATGATTCCATTTTTCAGAAAAATAAAGTTTCATTTTCCAGGAGGGTCCTAAAGTCAAGTTTCAAATAACAGGAATCAAATTTTCTTTTTGCCCCAGTTATCATCAAAAAGCTTTTGCGGGTGTCAAACCCAATCACAACTACTTGTAAAACTTCATAATGCTAAGATAAATCAAGATTCTGATCAACAAAGGCACCTCTTGAGGATAAAACTGAATGACCAAGACCAACAAATCCATCTCTTAAGATAAAAAGTAAGAGATTCTAGCTAAAAAGTGCATCTTTTGGGATTAACAACTCAAATTAGGAAGTGTACCTCCTAGCCATAAGACATGAAAAACCCAAAGTGGAGAGTGTGTCTCCTAGGGGTACAACATGATGAGTTTTACCATAATTGTGATTACCAAACTTATACAACAATACTGCCTCTTACATTTGCAGAAATGAGGAATTGCATCTCTGGATATTTATGCTTTAAAGCCTTTGATTTGAATGTAGCAAGTTTTCCTGTTTCATACAAAGAAAACTTGTGTGTTTAAAACATGGTGGTTGGCTTGTGGCTTTGCCTTTTAAAGCGATTACTCTTGCACTTGTCCCATTTAGTTTTGCTTCCAACTAATAGCATATTTCATTGACTTGTTGCACCATTGACCCAAACTCAGATTATTAATCATAACTCAGAAGCAAACACAGTATCTCCATTTTGCTATGTCTCTCTGATAAATCTTTCAAACCTTGGTATTTCCATGATTCCCCAAACTTATTTTCTGACAAAACTTTCTTCTCGTCTTGTTTCAACTTATAATCATATTTCTTTTATGTGCTAGCCGTTTGTCTTGCTTTGTGCAATTGAAAAAATTGGTAGAAAGTTTTGAATTCCTTTCTTACTTGTTTTTATATGGACTTGACTCAAATACATGAGAACAATAATTTTTGTGGCAGACTGAATAGGACAAAAATAGAAATAAAGAGATGAAAGAAAGACAATGTTTGTCCCTTTTTCGAAAATAAAGAAAAGAAAAATATGTCCGAAAATGACAATCAATTCTAATGATTATTCCATACATTTTGGATCGAGTTTCTGATCTTTTCATCCAAACTTTCCACCAATTATTGTTGAGTTAATGGCCATGAATCTAAGTTTCTTTTTTAGGTCAATTGCACTTGTAGACCTCATTTGGCTTGTCACACCTTAAGGGTCTTCGCCAATAATCCTCTCTCATTTTTCTTTCTCTCAGCTCACTATTGTTGTATGGTGACCCATGAGGGTTTTAACTAATGAGACTTTTATTTTCATTCCTCTCAACTCAGTACCTGTGAGGATTTTCACCAATGAGACTCTCATTTTTATTTCTCTTACTTTACCATTATCATACGGTGTCCATAAGGGTTTTCACTGATAAAACTCTCTTATTTTTATCTTTCAACTTACTATCATCTTACGGTGCCCGTGAGGGTTTTCACCAATAAGACTCTTTCATTTTTATTTCTCTCCTAATTCCTTATACTGAGGAAGACAAGTAATTCCTAAAATGCATCATCACATGCATAGTATGCTTAGCCTTATCATTATCAAAGATTGATCTGAAGGTCTTTCTTTGGTTGTTACTTGGATTTTGGATAGAGTTAGAAAGAAAGGATGACATGAGGCCTAAATGACACTTAAAGTAGGGTGGGACTTACAACTTTTGGAATCAACTCAAATTATGAAGATTAACTCATGCCCCAGTTTATTTTGACTGGGTAATTCTAAATTGTTTATTTGGTTGGACCAAACCTAGAGTAGGGTTGCCTACGTATCTCACCCCGAAAGAGAAGAATCATGTCAAACGTAGTTCCGACAGCTTGTTCCTTGCTTGACTCTGATTTCTTTTCTTTTTTTCTTTTATTGGCTCTTTTTCTCTTTGAAACTTTTTCTGACTCAATTTTCCTTGACACTCATCTCTTTTAATTTTTTTTTGACACATTTTTTTCTCTTTTTTTGGAACTTTTCTGACTCTATTCTTTTTCTCGATGCTTTTTTTTATATATAAACTTTGCTAGCTCTATCTTGATTTCAAAAAAGGGATATGAAAGAAAAATATCACTAAAGCTCAAACGTGGTAGACAAAGGATGACACAATGTTTGAATAGCATAATGGAATGCCTTCTTCATATCAATCCTTAAAAATGCAAGTACATAACATACAATATAAAAGTGAAAGATAAGGATCATTTGTGATATTTTTTACAACACTAATTTTAAGTGAGCCTGCAGTCTCTACTTTTGCACTTGTCCAATATACAACTCCATCTTTGTTATAAATTTCTTACATCAAATGACCTACGCTTCCGTGAAGCTGATTTTCTTTTTGCCCCTCTTGATATAGGATCGCACATCCACTACAACAACAAACCCAGTGTATTCCCACCTAGTGGGGTCTGGGGGGGGTAAGATGTACGCAGTCCATACCTCTACCTCTAAAGAAGTAGAAAGGCTGTTTCCGATAGACCCCCAGCTCAAGACACGAGATACCACACAAACACATAGTAAAGCACAGCACAAGATTACATAACATAAATACGGCACCCATAAGTAATATAAAACAGAGGAAAGCACACAGATTTATAATAAAACATGGAACACGGACTCCTAACAAGAAAAAAAAAACCACCAAGTAATTCCCTACACTAGCGACTCAAAATGGCCCTAGTCCTCTGCCCTAATTCGCGTCCTCCAGACCTTCCTATCTAGGGTCATGTCCTCAGTGAGCTGTAACTGCTCCATGTCCTGCCTAATCACCTCACCCCAGTACTTCTTCGGCCTACCCCTACCCCATCTAAAACCATCCAACGCTAGCCTCTCACACCTACGGACCGGGGCATCCATGCCCCTCCTCTTCACGTGTCCGAACCATCTCAATCGGGCTTCCCGCATCTTGCACTCCACTGGAGTCACACCAACCTTCTCCCGGATGGTCTCATTCTGAACTCTATCCCCTCTAGTCAGCCCACACATCCAGCGCAACATCCGCATTTCTGCCACCCTCATCTTTTGGATGTGCGAGTTCTTAACTGGCCAACACTCCGCTCCATACAACATGGCCAGACGGACTACCGCCCTGTAGAATTTGCCTTTAAGCTTGGGCGGCACCTTCTTATCACACAGCACCCCTGACGCGAGCTTCCACTTCATCCATCCCGCCCCAATACGGTGCGAGACATCCTCGTCAATCTCACCGTTACTCTGGATCACGGACCCGAGATACTTGAAACTCTCCCTCTTACCTACCGCCTGTGATTCCAGCTTCACTACTACCTCATTCTCCCGCCTCACATCATTAAACTTGCATTCCACATACTCTGTCTTGCTTCTGCTCACCCTGAACCCTTTAGACTCAAGGGTTTGCCTCCACACCTCTAATTTGTCACTCACACCCCGTCGAGTCTCATCTATCAGAACTACATCATCTGCAAAAAGCATACACCACGGCACCTCCCCTTGAATACACCGCGTCAACACATCCATCACCAATGCAAACAAAAAGGGACTAAGAGTAGATCCCTGATGCAACCCTAGGATCGCACATCCACTATTTGACCTAATTGAGATATGCCTTTTCATTGATGATCAAGATATTCTTATGATTCTTAAAATAATTGTCTTAATTTTGATAGAAGGCTTCAAAGGTCACTAAATGTCTCCACCCTACCTATTTCCTCATATGCTTCTTTTTTAACCTTAACCCTCTGGTTCAATGTTTCATGATTAAACTGGATTTTAAGATCTAGCTAAAAATTCTGCATACATGCCATATCACTAGAACCACCATAAAATATATTGTGTAAAAAGATAATTAGACAACTTAAAATAAGATAAAATAATAAGGGACACCACATATCATTGAAAGGAAAGATAGAAGGGTTTGAACAAAGACAATAAAGACACAAAACATGATAGATCCTAAACTACAACCCTAAAATAATTCAAATAAAATTAAAAAAACAAGGAAAACTACCGAAACCCCTTCCTAGTAAGGAAAATAGTGTCTTTCCAATTGCTGAGCTTAACATCTTAGCCACTGGTTTGCATAGCAGCATGATTAAAGCTTTCACCACTGTCTAATATATTTCCTTCAACAAATAAGTTTTGGATCCCCATGCTTAACTTATTGTTTCCCACATACTGTGTATTACTGTGTGTTGGTGAAGGATTTTGTGTGACACTCGTAGTGTCAATATTTTGCACTGCGATTAATTTTTCTTGAATCATCCTTTCTATTTCTCTTTTCAAAGCATGACAATCCTCAATATTGTGACCCTAAACATCAGAATGATATGCATATCGCACATGAGGATTAAAATTTCTTGAATGTGGGTCAGGAATATACTCAAGGAAAGGAGTGATCATGCCCAATTGTCTCAATCTATGAAATAAGCTGGCATACGATTCCCCAATTAGTGTAAAATTATCCTTTGACTTCCTCCTCTTTGAAAAATTTAGCCTCAATTAAAATTTAGATTTAGAGGTTCCTTGGTAAATTTATGGGGGTCAAGGACGATGTTGAGGGATAGGAGCATACCATTGTGGATAAAATGATGGATGAGCATACACTTGTGTATTGTTCAAAGGATATCGAGAAAGTGAAATGAAATATCTTGGATTTTGAAAAAAGAAACCCTGTTGCAGGTGATGATGTTGATCTGATGTATAGGCTTGGGGTTGAGGCTGACGGTATTGTTGAGTTGACCCTCTTGAGCTCCGCTTTGGACCTGGCACGACAATAAGTGCATTTTCCTTCTTCTTTTCTTTAGTTTCCCTTAATTAATTGCAATATCGTCCCAAATATTTCACGACATCCTCATGCCTATTATGATTCTCAAATTTTGATATCTCAAAGCTTGGAGGAAGGTTGACACTTGAAGATATGCCCCAGTTTTTATACGAAACATCTTCATAACCCGTAAGTCCTAGGGAACTTTTCATAGCAGTTTCTGCACTCTTTATTTTTTCAACTATTTTCTGTGGCTCTTCTGGCATGCTAGGCTTCTTGGTGAGAAGTTTTGGTGGTCTAGTTAACTTAAATATTGGCTTAGGAGTATAGAAATAATCATCAAGAGTATTGAATGTAGACTCATTAGCAGATTCAGATAGCACCACCATTTGATAGATAGCCATGAAAGCCTCAGTAGAGGGTTGAGCAACAAAATCATAGGTCATATATGGTGTTGTGAATATAGTAGGCTTATACTAAGGTGCTAGAGAAAGGGTAGTGGAAGTATTAGGATGCAATTGATGTAGAATGAATTCTGAGGTATGTTGTAGTGCATCAATAATAGTACGAAACTGACTTTCCAATTGTGATGGAAAACTCAAGATATTAGCAAGGTTAGTAATAGGGAATGGAGGAGGAGGAAGCCCACTGGCCCAAGCTCAATACATTTCCATCACTTGTTGCCTTAGGCTGCATTTGTTTTTATTAAGATTTAGACATCTGGATCTAAATGCATATCTAAATAATTAAGATGTTGTCTTCAGATCTGAAAATTGAATGGTTAAGACTAGTTGTTTTTCAATATCTTAATATGCAAAATTTATTTATTTGCATAGATAATAAAAAACATGATTTAAATAAAAATAATTATATATTAGAAAAATATTTAATTGAATATAATAAAATTATTATTTTATTAGTGATAATGGAGATGGTTTGTAATGATGGTGGTGGCAGTAATGATTACAATTAATAATTAGTGATGTTGGTGGTGATAGTTGTGATTGTATAGATGTTTGGTATTGTAGTAGCTGTTATAATGGTGGCGAATGGTAGTGGAGGTGGTAGTGATGTGAAGTTAGTTTATGTTAGTAGTTAGAGGTGTTGATTGTGATAGCTGAAAAATGAATGCACATGATGGTTGGCGATATATTGGTTGTAGTTTGAGATATTGTTAGCTGTGATGATGGAGATAATTATTAGTAGATATATATTACAGTGATGATTGTGGTTGAAGCGATGATAGAGGTGATGACACTGATGATAATGATGGTGGCAGCCAAAGAATGTATGGATGCAGATGATATATTAGTGGTAGTTAGTGGTGGCGCTAGTTGTGATAGATGAGTTGGTTAGTAGTTGAGATTGGCCGATAGTGGTTGATGATGGTGGTGGTGTTGGTGGTGCTGGCATTGGCGTTGGAATTGACGGTTGTGATAGTGGATGGTGTATTTAAAATAATGAAGGTAGTAGATGTGGTAGCGGATGAAAATAGTGGTTAGTAGAAATTATGATTGTGAATGGTGGTTGTGATGGTGGAGATGATTGGTGGTGGTTGTGGTTGGTGGCTAGGTTATGGTTGACAATGGTGGTGGTTTCAGAGGTTGTTAGTGGTGGTGACTGATGATTATGGATAGAGCAATGGTGAATATTACCCAACACAAGAATGCCTCTTAATGATTAAGACTTAGTTCCTGATCTGAATGATTAAGATCAATTCAGACCTATTAAGAGGCAAAATCTTAATGAAAAATAAATGCACTCAATGGTCTGAAGTCTGAATCATTCAGATTCCGACCTCCATTAAGTGCAAACAAATGATGCCTTAGACTCACAATCTTTTGCTTTGAACTCTCATTTTCCTGACTCTTTGTTTGACCCATGATGTCACTTCTCTATATCCTTGTTGGACACAACTAACCCTTCTTTGGATTTAGAGTGATATGGAGGACCAGTCAAAATGCCACAAACCAACAACCTTAAGCTAACTGAACAAGAGATAACAAATGTTTTAGATTTGAAAACTTTGTCAAAATCTTTTTCTTTTTTTTTCTTTTGAAAAGATCACTGAACCTAAGACAGGCGCCTACGTATCTCACTACCGAGAGACGAGAATCAGGTGTACATAGTATGTGAAGTTGGGCCACAAAATGTCCAATCAACTCTCTTTCTTTTTCTTGAAACTTCGAAGAAAAAAAATAACAAAGTGTCAAAAGAATTGACACAAATCTTTTTGGATTTTTCAGGTTTAACTCCCCTATGTAGAAATGAAACCTGTGATTACCAAGAACAAATCTTTTGTATTTTTCATATGAAGAAATGCCTGACTTAACTAATCTATCACCAAATGAATTCTTTTTTTTTTCAAAATATATTTACACAAATTTTGAATGAAATCTAAAATTATCAAATAAAAATCTTTTTGTATTTTTCAGATGACATGACACGTGCATACAACTAATCTAAAATGAAGAGAAAGTCTTATTTTATTTTTGATTTTATCATTATTTTCAAAAGATACTGATAAAAATCTTTTTGGATTTTTAATTTTGAATTTCATCCCAAAATGAAACCTAAGACTATTAAGAAAAAAATCTCTTTTTGTATTTCCTTTTTAAGCCATTTATGAAACACCTACTCTTAATGAAGAGTGAAAACAATCTTTTTAAATTTTTTAAATAAGATCACCAAACAATCTTTTTGAATCAGGTGTACGTAGTTCGTCCAGATTGAACAATTAAAGATAAAATAACCGACTAAACCCTAACTTAAGAGACATGACCACAAACAGACGATGAAAAATGTCAATAATTTTTTTTTGACTTTTCGATTGACACTTCACATAAAAATGGCACCAACAACTATAAAAGAAAAATCTTTTCGGTATTTTCGTTATATGAAATGTACAAACTTCTACCATCTTATATTTTTTTTGAATTTTTCTTTTATAAAAACCTCCTATTAAAAAAAATCTTTTTAAAATTTTTGAATTATGAATGCTTGCTAAAGGAAACAAAAGAAAAATCTTTTGGATGTTTTTTTTGTTCTTTTTTCGAGAAATGAGTGCAAAAGGTAAAAAAAATCTTTTTGAATTTTTGGATAATGAAAAACAAAAGCAATAAAGAACTCTAAAAAAACCTACGAAACTCTTTTTTTGACTCACTGCTCTTTTCATCTTTTTTTTAAAGTTGCCTGAAAACACTCTTACCCTTAAATCTAGCACATGCTTCCCCCAAATCAGTACGTCTAATGACCCTATTACCCTAAAAAAATACAATAATTAGCACGTAGAGATGATGTAGGGGTGAGTCTCCTACAAAGGACCAAGTGGTCCCACTAGGTCTCAATATGATGAAGATAAGCATGATCTAAAGGTTGACCTAGGCTTGGGTTCACTAATAAGGTTGTTCGTGAGAACGTATGGTCGATAGTGGCTGCGATAGCTTTCCACCCACTCGATACATATAACGTCTCACCCTCCTAAAATAAGAGTGACTCATATAAAGGTCATGTACACGACGTGTACTCTGGGACTCTTTGCAAAATAATTGACTTAGGATAATGCATATGATGCCAGCTATAAAGTGGTAACACATAAGAGAAAAACTGTAAATATATGGAAGATAACTAATCAACAATGATATAAATATAACACATATGACAACACAAACAAAATGTCTATACACCTATAATACCAAACTAAGCCGATACAACTCAAAAAATGAAGCTCGAATTCTAAAGAAGAGCCCCTAGCAGAGTTGTCAGAGATGTCACACCTTTTTTTTACCAAAAAGATTTTATTTTATGTTTGAAAGAGTTTTTATTATTATGTGACAAAAGATGAAATTTTGTTTTGAAAATGATTTTTTACATTTAAACTCAGAGTCACCACTTGGCGTAAATCTGGTGTACCAAGTCACCTTTGGAAATTCTTTTCCAAAATGGTTTTGACTTTTTAAACTAATTTGTGAATAGTGATTTTGGTTTAGGAATTATATTAATTGAGGGGAAGGTGTTAGGCACCCCTCAGTCCTGGGGTTAAACCACGATTGCCTCGTTGAGTATATCAGCTAATATGATACTATGTAATGTATAAACCAACAAAACACACAAAAAACAAATAGCCAAGTAATTCAAAACTCAAAAATAGTATTCAGTCCAGTTTATTATAGACCCAAAATAAAAAGGTACTAAAATATAAACCTACTCTAACAACACTTATCCTAAACTATGTTCCACTCGGTGCCTCGAGCCTTGATCACGAACCTTCTTCGCATATATGATACTTTGAGGTATTTCTCGATGAGTAAATACAATTTTCTTGGGGAATTCCCTGGAAAATAAATACAATTTTAATCTTTCCGGTAACAAATACAAATCATTCAACAACCATCCAAATATTTAACAATTCAGAAGCCCTAAATTTGCCTACCCCACCTACTGTTTTCCTATCAATTTCAACCTATCATGGTACTATCACATTCAACAACGTTCATGTTTATTTCGAATTATATCACCATCAATGTATCCAAATTAATCCATAATCACTTTATCAGTGTCAATCCCACCCTTAGTAGCCAACTTTAATTCTCAATTGTTGATTAACTAATCCTTCGGCTATCAATTCAATTTTTCATAATTCAAATCCAATATCAACCATATACATACAACAAAGATCCAAGATTTGTGAGCACACAAGTTATTCATGTCCACAACAATAATTACAATTCAAGATAAAAATAAAGATCGAGGGGAGAAATAGACCTCAATTTTAAGCTTTCCAAAGTATAATTGCTCTTTTCGACTATAACTGCAATAAAATTCTTGGACCGAACCTCAATGAAACAAATAAATCTAGCCTCAATCTAACACCCTTTATTTTGTTTTTGACCAACCCAAACCAAAATCGCTAAGAAACGAGAGACCCATACCTGAATTCATATATAAAATGGTTTGTCTTATCTATTTTTTGTAGATTTTTCTAAAAAATAGAGTGGGGTCAATTTTGGGATGAATTCATCGCTGATTTCGATTCTGATGAGAGGTTATAATGGAGTGATTTGGTAAAAAATAAGAACTAGGGGCGGGTGGGTCAGAAATTGAAGTTGGTGGCATTTTTTGGTAGAACTTCTCCGAAAGATCTCCTCTCTTTCCACTCCTTTCTCTCTCACATTTCACTCTCTCATCGATTTTCTCTCACTGTTCATGCCTCTCTTGATTTTGCTCTCCCTCTCTGAATTCTCTTCTCACTTTCTCTCTTATTTCTCTCTCAATCTTTCTCTTATCTTTCCACTATTTTCTTGCCAATTTTTTACTGCGTGTGTGTGTTTACGATAAGGGTGTTTGCGTATGTGAGTATCTATGTGTTTTTTCCCTATATAATGTTATGTGAATGAATATAGAGTCTGTTTGAGTGTGTCTATATGGTCTGTGTATAGAGAATTGTGTGTAAATAATAGAGGAATGTGTGTGTTTGGGGAATTATATGGTGTAGTGATTAGTATTAGGTGAGGGTAGGTGATAGGTGAGGTAGGGGAGGGCGTGTGGGTTAGGCAGTTAAATTGTTGAAAATTTGTTATTTTTGTCTTTTTGTGAAAAAATATTAAAAATGGGGTGGACGTATGGTAAGGTGGGGTAAATGAGTAAAATTGACTTTTGGAAGGGACAAAATAATGTGTCTACAATTTGTGTGATTAGTCTTTAGGTTGTATAGGTTATCTTGGAATCGTAATTTAGGTGAAATTGACCTAGTTGCTCATATTTTAGGTGGAAATTGACTTAGTGGCTCATGTTTTAGGAAGAATTTTTATCTTATGGATAATTATGGCTTATTTAACATCTAGAAATGAATTTAGATAACTTAGCCTTCTCCGAGGTAGAATTTACCTAAAAATGGAATTCGGGATTAGAAGTGGGCCTTTCAGGACCACCTTAGTCCAAGACTTGTGTTATCTTTTGTAGACTTACATACACATTTTATACCCTTATTAATGAATATTTTAAGACTTTGAGGAGATTGAATACTTAATGATTATGCTATCTTGGTATTTAGGAGTTGTGCTAATTTTTAGTAAAACCCGATGGTTTATTGATATGGTTATTGGTATGGGTTATTGATAGAGTTTATTGATATGGATTATCAAATGGTCTATTGAATGGTTTATTAGTATGGTTCATTGATGATGATATTGTTAATGTGAGTTCTGGTTTAGGTCCAATAATTGATAAGGTATTGAAAATATGAGTTTTGGTTCAAGTTCAAAAATTGATAAGGTATAGATAATATGAGTTTTGGTTCAAGTCCGACAATCAATAAGGTAATGATAATATGAGTTTTGTTTCAAGTTTGAGAAATGATGTTATGTTGTTGATACTGTTAAGGATATTATGATGAGGATGATATGAGTCCCATTTCGATTCAGGTATTGAGAGTTGGGTATGATATGATACGATAAATATAGTTTGATGGTTATAGCTGATATTTAGTAAAGTTATGGATCTTAGATAATTTATTTTCCTTTAATTATATCCTTCAAACTTATGGAGTTTCGGGTTGGGTTATTTACTTTTCCGCACTTATTGACTTATGGAGATCAATTTAGTAGTTATAATTGTGTGGTCTTTATGCTACTTTATAGATTTATTTATTTATTTATGCACAACAGTGTTGGAGCTTATTCCTTGGTTTGCTATTTTACCATGACTTAATTTATCTTATCTTGTATCTTATCGTATTTATATCATGATTTAGCTTAGTGGGCCAATGATGCCTACTGAGTACTCGTGGTTTTGGTACTCATACTACACTTACGTACCTTTTTGGTGCATATCTGAGTACTAGTAGCCACCGTTGATATGACATTTTTGCTGAGTAGCTTGCTGAGATAGGGTGAGCTGTCAGAGTCAGAGTTGCCCCTTTTTCTTTTATTATATAAGTCTAGTCTTTCATTTCCAAGATAGATTGTATTTGACTATTTCAGTACTTGTGTTCTATTTGTAGTAGCTCTTATACCGACACTACTAGGCTGTGGGATGATTATTGACCTTTTATTTATATATATCAGACTATTATGACTATTTTATTGCTAATTTAAGTATTTATTGTTGATTTCTAGATCTTAGGCCATTTTATACCAAGTTAGCCCATTGCTTATAAATCCAAGCTACGGTTTGGCTTACCTACTAGCAGGATAAAACAGGTGCTATCATGACTCATACATTAAGTTGTGATAGCGATCGATCCCAACCTTGTTGGTTACTATCTTTGACAAGCGACCACGTTATACTATTTAGGAGGTGTAATTTTGGAGACACCAATTTTTGGCACCATTTTAGAGGAATACAGTTACAAATTAATTAATTGAGGTTGTTGGCTTTCTATTTTCCACTATTTTTAGGGTATATGTCGTTGTCTATCCAACACTAGTAGTCAAGGTAATCCCTTTATTCCTTTTGATCCTGAGCTTGAATGGACCTTATGATAGAATTATAAGATAGAAAAGTATGAGAATAGAGCCCTGAATAAAGGGCTTCAGAATAATACAATAACCTTCAACTGGTGTTCATGAAATTGTTGAAAAAACTATTAACCAATTGATAGTTGAGGAGAATGCGAGATTAGAATTAGCCGAACGTTCTAAGAAAAGGGCTATACGGGAGGAAATAAATCGTCGAGCAACACTCGATTGGGACAGACTTAGAAAATATAGGGTTCAACCACTTACTTATCATTACTTTCCAGTTTATGATGATTTGGAAGAAGATTTAGGGTATATTGAACCGATCGAGACAGGAGCTATGATTCCTCTAGAGTTTCCCCAAGTTACAAAATTTGACATTATGAGTCTACCAATTTAATTGCTTAATTCGAAGGGTATGTTGTTGGTTTGCCTACTGATGATGAAAACATGCACATTATGAACTTCGATGGGGTTTGCATTTTGTATAATGTACCGGGGGTGATTCATGAATCCTTATGACTTAGGTTGTTCTCATTCTCTCTTGAAGGTGAAGCAACGTAATAGTTAGGGGAACTAACTCATAGGTCCATTACCACTTGGAATGATTTACATACATAATTCTTAGATAGATTTTTCTCGCCTACTAGAATGCTGCAATTAAAGAATGGGATTTATAATTTTAGACAATTGCATTCAGAGGCACAATATGAGACTTAATTGGGGTTCAATAAAAAGATGATGAATGTGCCCAATCGCAGAATTTCAGGGAGAAATTTGGTCAAGATATTCTATAGAGCCCTAAATACAAACACCAAGGTTATGGTTAACACTATTATTGGTGGAGCTTTCACGAGTCTTCATTAGGAGCAGGCTATGAAAATCTTAGACTGGATCAGTAAAACTAACCAAGGAGAGCATACTCAGGAGATAGATAGGGCAGCCGGTACTTATGCTATTGGTGTTTCTAGTGAGCAGAGAGCCCTATATGAGGCAGTGGCTCAAGAGATACCATAGCTGAGGATGAAGATTGGGTTACTTACCAAGCAGTTGCAACTATAGGAGCAAAAAAGGTGAATGTAGTAGGCACAAGGTAAATTAGGATGACATGACGAGTCAAACTCTGAGAAGGAAGAAAAGTACTTAGACAAAGAGATGGTGGATTTTTTATCCAAAGGCCCTGGTCCAATTAGGATAATTGGAAGTCGAGGAAAGGAAATCAAGGTCAAAATTATTATGGGGATAGGTATAGGGATAAGAGCATTGGAAAAGATAGTGATCGGAGAGAAAGAATGATTATAAGGAGAAAAAAGGTTTGTATATTCCACTGGGGAATCGTGATGTTGACTCTAGGATGGAAGCATTTCTTGCTAAGCTGGTTAAGGGTTCAGAGAGCTAAGAGATTTGCCCTAAGGAGATAAATATAGATATATCAAGGTTGAGATGGATAGTAGAATCGCATGCTACCGCGATTAAGAACCTTGAGTAGTACTTTGTTCAGATGTTGGATACATTGAATCAGTCAATCAAACACTCTTCCAAGAAGTACTAATTAGAATCCAAAGAAAAATAGTCATGCCTCAACAATAGTCACTGCCTCACCATCACCACTCAGAGTGGTAAGGATGCTATTAATCCACCTATGTCTGTAGTTGATGAGTTAAGGAATGATACTATTGATGCCAATGATGCACCGAATATGACACTAAGAAGTTGATGACTAATGGTGAGACATCACAAAAATTGACCGATGTAGAGAAATGAGCGATTAATGATAAAGAAAAGGGTAAGGATGTTTAATCAGTATTGAAGCCTATTCCACGACCTTCTCCACCTTTTTCCCAAAGGTTGAAGTAGAAGGCCGAAGAAGGGAAGTATATGAATCTCATTGATATGCTGAAGGAGTTGAGTGTGAACATCTCTCTTTTTAAAGTATCAGAGCAGATGCTTGGCTATGCTAAATTTATGAAGGATTTGGTCACAAATAAGAGAACTATCACTTATGAGGATGTTGGTGGTTTATGTTATTATAGTTTAATTACATCTCTATATTTTATGCAAAAGTAAGGTGATCCCAAAGCTTTCACTATTTATTATACTATTGGGTCATATAGGTTTGTCAGGGCTTTATGACTTAGGTTCCAGCATTAACTTAATGTCAATGGAAATTTTCAAATAATTGGACTTAAAACCCTCCGAACCCACGACAATACGGTTATTGATGGCAGATCATATAGATAAGATGCCAGTGGGCAAACAATTTTATATTTTCATCCAACCTTGTTATCTTCGATTGTGAGGTTGATTTTGAGATGCCCATAATTTTAGAGAGACCATTTTTAGCCACGAGTAGAGTATTTGTGGATATGGAATAGGTGAGGTTAAGTTCAGGCTGAATAATGAGGAAGTCATGTTCAATATTCTTAGAACTATGAAGCAACCAACTAACATGAGGTTAATTTTGGTAATAAACAGTATTGATGACCCTAGAGGCTAACTATATGGCTACCTTTATGAAGTCTAAGTAATCAAGGTCCCCAGATTATTCTGTGATGTTAAATCAAGCTCTGCTTGGGAGGCAACCCAAGGTGTCTTATTATTTTTACATTTGTGATCATTTATGTTATTTTCGATTGACATTAGATCTATGCACCTAAGGTACCACAGGTATGTTCCTAACTCTCTTGATTTATGGTATCCTAAGGCATTGAGGACAACGTATACTTATTTGATAGGGGTAGGGCTACTTGTGGGTATAGATGTCCTCTTAGGGGTTTTCTTGTTGTGTCTCTTTTCCTCAGAGTGTGTTGTCATAGTAGATCCAACACATTTAGGTATTGTGTTGTGTCGTTATACGTGTTATGTATTGTTTATGTTTAAGTAGAAGAAAAATAAGGAATCTAAGTGCAGTTGACATGTTTTGTTTTGTGTTTTTCAAGGTTTGAAAAAAATATGATACCCCTCCAAAAATTTTTGTGATTTGTGTGTGCAAATATATGTGACCAATATGTGAATCTTGTTATTAGTATTAGGGACAAAATAATTAAAGCTTAGCATTGCATGAACTGTATAGGTAGTAGTTGATAATATAACCATGTACCATGTGTGTGTGTGAGGCATTACCTAGTTCTCTTTATGCATTTAATCCAGAACTTGCCCAGCTAGTCTTGTCTAGGTTGTAGGATAGTTGGTTAGGACATAATCATAAGACATGTTTAAATAAGTCCACACTTAGCCTCAAAGACCAATCAAATGAGAATAAGTATTCCTTGATCCCTGATTTGATCTTAAGTTGACCTATTTTCTTATTTTCACTTTGTCACCTTCTCGTTTAATTATAATGAACTATTTTGGCCCTAGTCCTTCCTTGAACACGGTGTACCTTAACTCAAGCAAATTGCCTAAGTTGAGAGTGGCTAGCATAGGGGTGCGTAGTTGAAAATATATATGAAGAATGGTGTTGAATAAATAAGAAAACAAAAGTAGGGTTGGGTGTGGTAGAAAAATCTAAAAAATGAAAAAAAAAGCGAATAAATAAAAAGAACGAAGAAAACCACACCCAATCCAAATAACCAATAAAGGAGTAAAAGAGAGACCAAAGGAAATATGGTTGAGTAGTGGAGTCAATAATTTAAGTATAGAGTCAATGAGGGTGATAACTATATTCCAAATGTATCATACCTTCCCCAAGCCTACATTACAAGCCTATAAAAGTCTATAGTGATCCTAGTCCAACTATCTGAAAAACTAAGGTATAGAAAATAAGGGCAAGCCTATGGTATTTTATGCACATTGTTGAAACTTTTTTTGATAGCATAAGTTTCATGATATAGTCCCGGCATTAACATGTTTTATTATACCGTGAGAGTTGGGACTTCCTTGCTATGAAGGTACATAGGTTGTATTGTTAACTGTTTATTTGTTCGGGTAGTATAAATTGCATATATGCTTGGTTGTTTGTTGATAATGCAATTCCATCACTTTATTCCTTTGTGTCATACTATTGTGCTACATGGATCCACCCAGTGGTTTTGAAAGATATAAATAAAAGGGGGTAAGAAATTTGAGCTAAAGTGAGTTGACCGCAGTAGGTGCCTTAGGTTTCTGTTAGTTAAGCATCGTGTTTTAATGTTATGTGTTAGTATCCTGTGGACATGCAAATGTTCTAAGTTGAGGGTGTTGATTTGCCATGGTTTCATGGAACTTTCAATTCTTAAAACAAGGAAATTATACAAGTACTTAGGTATTTTTGTTAGATGTGATATGTTTTTATGTGGAGTTCTGAGATACACTTTTGATCTTGGAATTCTTGTTCTTGGTTTTTAGGGTTTGATATAAAGTTGAGATTTTGGTGAGATCATTCATATGCTTTCAATTATGAATTATATGTGTGTTCTTATGATCATGAGAAGCTAAACCCCATAGCTATGGTTGTGGGAACCCTAATGGATTATCAAAGTAGAAGAAGTGCAAAGTCATTGTTGATTAGTGTTCTTGCTTGTATTGTGTTTTTTTTTTGCTTTGATTGTTTTCTTAATAATTAAAAACGTTAGGAACCTGCCTATATTTGATACTTACTCAAGACAGAGGTTGAGATTAGGCAACGGAGATCACAACAATAATTTGAAGCTACCAATATTCATCTAATTATCTTGAGATCGAGAGTAGATAGTTATAATGGGATACAAAACAAGTTATTAATGCGACACTTTGAGACTGAGAGGAGATGAGTGAAATTCACCTAAACCAAGGTCGAGAAATGGTTAAGTGATACACAGCTTTTTAGATTTTGCATGCAAGACACTGAGATAGTTTAATGAGCATGATAAGTCTGCGTAGTTAAGAAGTCAGGGGGAACACAATCCTACTAATCGTCTAATACTGATAACAACCCTATTAGCCATTTTTTTTACTATTACAATTGTTCTTACAAAAAACCCATTTACTTTCTACACTTTCCAACTGCATCAACAAGTTTATGATAAATTTCTGTCCTATTCCCTGTGGAATTGATCCCAACCTTGTTGGGTTCTATATTTGACAAGTGACCGTGTTATACTTTTTAGGAGGTGTAATTTGGGCGACATCACAAAACTAGTACCAAAAAATAAACTCGACAAATCAAGATAATGAATTCCCAATTATCCAACTTAAGAAACAGTCATAGAAAAGATTACCCATCTTCATGATCCTCATCTCCATTCGAACAAAAACCATATCATGGAAAGAATGGAGTATCCAACTCCAGAATAATACCAAGATCAAAACTATCACCAAGAGACAAATCCACCAAACCTGAAAGACAAGCCCAATACTTCTTGATATTAACATTAAAACCACTACCGGGCGATCAGGCCAAAATAACGAATCCCAAACTGGTCAACCTCAGAAATGGGCCGTAGAAAAGGATAGCCAATGCTAAAATATCAACAAACTTAAAAGAAATTCCTATAATTAAAAACTCAAAGATGGGCAATATAACTAAATTGCCAACTCTAGAACCATAACAAAACCATGGAAGGCCAAACTACCTTCACTTACATATCCTACTCAACAATTGATCTAACCTCACCAGTAAAAGAGAAAAATGACCAGCCTCACCTTGCTAAATGAGAGAAAACCATCCAACCAAGCTAGCCAACTAGGCCACAAATAAGAATCGTGAAAAAGAAAATTCTAACTAGATAATGCTAGTCTAGTAATCTAAGCGGGTCCAAACTCTGACTGAGCATCTGAATCACCAACTAGGGATAACTGAAGGTGCCATATATCTGGATGAGCTGAATGACTAATAATCCCACATCATAGACATTCTCTAGACTAATGATCGATCTCTCTACAATCATAACAAAAACCTGAAGTTCTAACTTAGTGAAAAAATGAGATGGCCCTAACTGGATAACAAACTAACGTTGGGGATACCCTCTATTGAAATGATCATCTTTCTCGCAACCTGAACATACCTCGAGAGCTCTAGGCTGGTGAAAAACATATGCTAACTTTTTTTGAACAACTAACTTGTGCTTGGGGCACTCTCTATACCAATAGCTAATCTTACCACAACTAAAATAGGCTCCTGGAATACTTTAAGGTACTCTATCCACTGATCTAAATGACTGCCACGACCTACAAATCCATATTGAATACCCCATAATATTTGATGAGAACTCTATCCATTGTGATAACCACGATTGATCTGAGAGCAATATTGTCTATGACTCTACTTGCATGGGACTGACAGGCTGTAAGTGAAGTTGATCCCTGCTGGGAGTATCCCTACTCCCAAATGAAATAACAATAATACTATATTGAGGACATGATCTCTTACCACCATCTCTATATATGTTAATACATGCTCTCTCTATAACCTTCACGTGAACAATAACCTAAGAGAAAGAAGACTCAACTGCTATCAAATGATCCAATGCCAAATAGAGTGGCAAAGCTAATCCTTAATAAATCCATACATTATCTCATGCTATGAAGGATATAGTATAGGATTATAACTAGCCCACTTAAGAAACCTAATCTCATACACTAAAGCTGACAATGAACCTTGATGAACACCAACAAATGCAATACTGGTCTGAGAACTGCTTGATGTACTGGCTATCATCTCTAGTTATGAGGCATTCGTTAAAAGGCTCAAAATTTTTAATACTAAATCTTTAAAGGTTAAATTAGTCATAGACTCTATCGGAGCCTGGGCTAGCCCCAAATCTTCTAGCCAATGCTGAAGATCTTTGGTGTTAATATTTGACTCCCTAGTTCGACGATAAGCTAAATCTCTATAAACACGTGCAAAAGTCTCATCTAAATCTATTGATAACCTTGTATCATCCATCTGGAACATAATAGAGTCAAATAATATGGTAGAGGTTCATAGAAATATGGACACATGACTAGGGGTCAAAAATAAAATTTCCTAAGAATGCCCAGTAGCCTCCGTAAAACAGGAAATAAATGTCTCCATAATTATATGCAGGACTTTACTAGACACTTAGCTCTTGTACTAACACACTGGTAAACTCAGGCTCTGATACCAATTTGTCACAATCTAATTTCGCAGGTTATGATGGCACCTACTATAACCTTCCAGTAGGTAAGCCAACCTATAGTTCAGAACTGTTAGTAATAGACTATCTAAAAAATAAAGAAAAATAATAGAATAAATATAATAAAGGGGCTAATATATAAAGCAACCCTAAGACATGATGAAGTTAGACAAGAGCTTCTAATACAATAAGAGTACAAAGTGAAATAGTAAAAAAAATATACATGTGCAACCCATCTCTGAATACAACATAGAGTTCACTCTAAAAAAATAAGAATAGTAATACTATGAACGTCAAGAGCTCACCCTAAATCTTTGATCCATATCTGCCTCGCACGATGCACACACCAACGATGAGAACTCTCACTATGATCTATAGGATGCAGAAGTTCAGTATAAGTACCAAACATATGGTACTCGGTAGGAATTAGCCGACAAAGCTCCAAAGAAAATGCAAGCACAAATAACATGTAAAATAGGAATATAAACTACAGAAAACCATCCAAGAAACTAAACATAAATAAGCCAGTAGGGAAATAAGGATAAACTATCCTATCATCATATTAATTAAGACTTGAAATGCCACATTGTATATCACTAGCCAATATACAAATGAGAGGTGAAGAAACATTATAAAATAGTATACAAGGCCAAGAATGCATATACGACATGAATAAACAATGAAGAGAGAGATATATGGTTGCTCCATATATATATAAGGGCTTACTCAAGAGAATATCCTAAGGAACCAACCTAACTTTTCAAGGTATTCTAACCAAGTAGCAAATCTAATGCTAGCATAATTAGGATCCCTAACTGTAATGTCTAACTATGAGGTAACGACCCATAATATAATTTACTATAAAATGTAAAAGGATCAGAATTATACCTCCAACCTCAGTATCAGTCCATAACCAGCCCACGATAAACTAACCATAATAACAATAATAAATTAACCATCTAGTATGGAAAAACAATACCTAGCCTGGTCCTCATAAACCCAAAAGGCTAAATTAACACTTAACAAACATCAATCATAGCCTATACCTATGCAACGCCCTAAAAGGATGATGACTATAAGCACCAATAATATACTGGTGATAGGCAACACATATGAATAAATGGATTCAAATTAATCCTATAGTACCTTATCTAATTAAAGTACCATAACGTACCAATTGTATACACCTCCTCCAGCTTAACAACTTGCAAAGGTAGGACCTATGGTGACCTCACTTCTCCAGCACTGTGGCTTATGAACAAAAGGGCCCCTAGGGGTTTCGAGAATATCCATATCACTTAGATAGTCCCAATCCAGAATTTTCAATCATTATCATCAATATACTTCTCCCAGTACCAGAGAGATGTATATATAATAAGTGCATGAACTGAAACCGTGGTTAAGATAGTGTAATCTATAAATCCATTGCCCGAGATCAACTTCAGAACTAAATTGTATAATAGAGTAGAAAGGGTCAAAGTCTCTCTCAATCAAAATAAATAGTATCGGTAAAAGAATGAATAAATCACAGACCAACATTAATCTCGGTCTAGTGTTCAAAAGATCATCTTTAGTTCCAAAAGATCATAAACCATTAAATAAGGTGGTACAATTCCATTATAAGAGAATCTGCCTTAAAAGTGAAAAGTGGATATAAATACCTTTTTAGAAAGCAGCAGTGAAATCATGGTTTTGGTTTGAATCGTATCATTAAGTGAGCATGAACGTACATAAAAGTATGCATGCCATCATAAATACTCAAGCAATACATCCATAATTGCATAAGCATCCATAACAAGAATTATGCCCTTTCTAAGGGTAGAATGCATACGTGGAGTCCCACTGATATCGTAACCATATCCTCGGGCCTAACAATATATAACAAGCATGATAGTGGTACTATAATTTAGGAAACTATGATCCAATTCACTAAGTCAAATAATAAACCTTATACTAAAGGATCCTTAATATTGAACTACGATTAACATGCTTATAACCTAGGGTGATAGAATTCTATAGCTATAACAAATATTACATCTAAAGGGTTGGGTCATATTTCTATCCCAAATTCTCTAAATAGGCTGATCCATGATACCTAGTCATAAACATATCCTATTATTCTTACCTATCATGCTATCTATACTATACATTATCTTATAAAGAAAAGTAGACCAAAGCCTACCCCGATGTCAAAATTATAAGTCTTGAGTCGTCCATAAATTGCTCGCGTTTGCTCTACAATCTCAAAATACCTCCATGCTATCATAATAATAATATATATGCCAATAGGAGTAAAATGAGACCTATATTGCTATATAAAAGACCGAATCAAAATTAGGGTCAAGAACAGACCTGTTGAGCCCGTAAACAAAATCCAAAATTGAATCCATCATGAGGTCCCTTGAAGGACAAAGAAAGTATGCTCAAAAGTTGACCATAAATAAAGCATAAATTGGGTCCCCAATCAGCCCCTAAGGTCTAAGGATTTTATGACCTAATTTCTAGGAATTTCCAATGATAAAGGATGGAATTTGATAGGGACAATAATGGGAAATAACCAAGGAGTGTTAGGGTAACTTACCTTAGATTCAATGAATGATTTCCTGCACTTTCCCTTTCTTCAAGATCTTATAATGGTGGAAAATAATTGTGAAAATAAGGGGAAAATCGAGTGAAGAAACAGGATTTAACAATCCCAGGTTCCCCTAAAGCGGTCACCTAGTCATTTAAGAGGTTCTTTGACCATTAAAGTTGCTAGGCACGACAATGTGGGCATCTCTAAAGCAGTACCTTGGCTGCTAAAGTGATGTCTATTAAAGAGGAAATCGATCGCTTAACTACAAAAAATAGCATTTAGTGACAAACAAATTTTGTTGCTATTCTATGTAAATTCATCGCTAAATAGAAATTGAGATGAATTAGTGATGAATTACTGTCTATTGATATATTGCTATTTTCTAGCCTCTTAGCGACGAAAAAATAAATTTCATCGTAAAACCTGTGACCACTTCGCGATGAACGATATCGGTTGTTGTTATTATCAATGGACTATCCCATTTTTATATCATTGCTATTTCCAAAATTCATTTCCGTCTTGGCTAAATTTATGATGAAACACTTTGTCGCTGACCTTTACAACAAAGTTTGGTCGATTGATCAACCATCTTTAGCGACTAAATTTATATTTCACAATCCACTGCTAAAGTTTTTCAGTAGCAACGACAAAAATAGTCACTAATTTTTTATCGCTAATAATTTTGTTAGAAAATTATTAAAATATGTAAATTATTGAATGATTAAAATAATCAACATTCATATCAAATAGCATATCGAATTTCAGTTTGGTTAGGTTCTTCCATAATGGTTAGACTAGAATTTCTACAATTCTGGCAAATAAAACTGAGTTATCAGAAAGAGGCAGGCTTTCGACTAGGAGATACTGATTATATCATAGTACACTAAATTAAATAATGCATCATACATCCAATGAACAATTCCTAATATAATAAGGATATGATACACTCTTGTTGTCATTTTTTACCATCTTTCTCTACATCAATAGGGGCATTATCAGTTCTTGGAGCATCTCTTCTTTAGGAAGTTGCAACAACCCTTGTAGGTGAGGTAGCCTTCTTTTGCTCTGGAAGGGTGAACCTGGCATGAACTACTTTCCTATCAATCTGTGCCTGCATTTACACCAACAAAACATATTAGTTATCCCCCATTTCAACAATAAAAATGATTGGATTCAGTTACCGAGTGAATGTATAAATATTAAAACCATACACCATCCATGTATAGTTGGGCCTTCTTAGCATCAGTTCTAGTCTTGAACTCAACATAAGAAGCAAACCTTTTTGGAAGATTAACCTGGAACAAGCATATTTTTATATTAGAAAGAAAAAATGAAAAAAAATCACATAAGTTGTACACCGTCTAAAGATATGGCATTTTCTAACTTACAACTTGATAAATGGCCAACTGCACAAGCAAAATTTCATCAAAATTACCTGCAAAAAAGGAAGAGTTACAGACATTAACCATCAAGAGATGGACAGAGCAATGCTAAATTGTCATACATATGTGTCCAAATCAACTAACCAATGGCACTCAAACACACATTTCTTGTAAACCTGGAAATTCTACTTCCAAAGCATTTCTGTTCCATTCTTTTATCCCCATTCATTTATTTTTACATGGATTGATACATACATTGGAACTAGTGCACCACACAGGTATGTTGATTTGATTGTTTACACTAGCTACTACTGGGAGAACTATATTAATGAGAAAATGACTCAGTTGCCATGACGATAGCAAGTATACCCTGGCTTCCAAAATAATAGTTAAAAAATTTCTCTTCTTTTAACTCATATTAACTTTCATAATAGAATTATAATAGAACGCATGACATATAACTGGTTAGGTAAATAGAATGAATAGCATGTATAAGTAAAAGGTTGGACCTTTATGGATGATAACAACTTCATAATAATGGGTCAAATTAGCGGTGAGTGTTTGGTTTTATGTTCTTTACTACGTACATACCAAATACCATATCGAATTTTAGTTTGTTTAGGTTATTCTTTAATGGTTAGACTAGAATTTCTACAATTCTAGCAAATAAAAATTAAGTTATCAGAAAGAGGTGCTGGACATACCAAATATTTTTTTAAAATGGTTTTCATTAACATTCCTGTTGGGCAGATCCACATGAATCTCACGCAACTCAGGTATAGGAGATAGTTTCTTAGAAAAAAATCTCAAGTGTTACACATAAAAAAAACATCAATTCATCTGTCAAAATTTCTATACACAGTTATATTTTTACATCATAATAAAATATTGGTGTTAGTATCTATTTGTAAAAACTTCATCCAAAATGGATAGGTTCTTTTCCTACCTCTCCAAAAAATAATTTTGCAAAGAGAAAGACTTCAAATGCAAACAAAAGAAGGTCATGCATTTGTTTTCTGATTGAAACATTATTCATCAAACCATGAGATAGAGGCAGAATGGGTGATATATAGCTGAATGTGAGTTCTTAGAATGGAAAGGAACTGGAGAGCATTCCAAAGCATTTATTGAAGGATCCTGGTCAGCTAAAATACATTCTCCCAGCAAGTCTAAATTGAAAATCACTCATAGTTTTCCAACCAACTTGTGTATGTTTATTTTCATTTGGAAGGATAAAAATACAGAACCAATAAAATAAAGGAATTCCCCCCAAAAGCAGAAATTTGGATGTTATTGGAAGAGGTTTGTGTATAGTTATTGCATTAATAAACTGAAGTTGGATCTCAGCTTAAAAAAACACACAACATTACCTTGGAGGTAGAGAAGCTTTCTTAGACTCTGGTGGCGGCGGTAGTGGCAGCGAGCGGCCACGCTTTGACACTCCAGTAGGACTAACAGAACCATAATAACAACCAAACATAGGGTTTAGGATCATTCAACAATAAAAAAAAGAAGCAGAAGGAAAACTAATAGGACAACAACATTACAAGAAATTTTCATTCTAGTTCAATAACAAAATAAATAAAAATATATGATGACAAAAATAAGGCAATCCTCATGATTAACCATAGTATATCTTGTTTCCAATTTCTTTATTTTAGTAGTGTTTACACTAGCTTGCGCCTACCTTGACTATTCCACAAGCATGTACCTGTTAACCCACCAACACATGTATGGGGAAACTATTCCTATTATTGCTGAGACATCTTACTTAGACAGATGAGAGAAATAACCTAGCCTTTTCTGTCTTTATTGAATATAATCTCGATCTCTAAGGTTTTCACCCGCTTCATTGATCGCTATGCCTCATCCTGTGTTGTTTCTAACTCTATTTTACACAGCCTCATAGAGTTAAAATCAGTTTCTAGCTATCTAAATGGAAGGAAAAGCAAGAAAAGAAAACCAATATAACTAATGTTCTAGTTTTGTGCCTTGCATGTTGGGACAACCTAAGAAAAACAGTAGTAAAATCCATAAATTAACAAACTATAATGTTCTTCTAACTAATAATTTCAAATATGTGAAAGCTTAAACCAGCTAAGACATCTAAAGATGCAATAATGAAACACTTTTAATGAATTAGCAACATGATTGAACCTTTTAGCATGCTAAAAAAAATTGTGAGCTAAGCATAGAACCCAGCATGACAACCTTAAAATATTTCAATGTCCTAAATCCTTGGGAGCTAGAAAAAGGATAACTGATTAGAGCAGCATGACAAACATAAGAATCTAACATAGTTCTAGCAGCCATGTGCGTATTAACCAACAACAGAAACTACTGCACCTCTATTCAAAAAAGCAGAGGTTGGTTAATTTAATTATTACTATACATTTATGCCCAGTTCATTCAGTACTCTATAGTTTTTAGCTTAATTCACCAACACTATGTTTCTCCAAGTTTTTTGTTTTTGTCCGAGCAATCTTTAGCGCACCTTGACTAAATGTACAGGATACTTGCCATCTCCCACCAGCAATAAGTAACATATACAAAGAAATATCTGTCCACTAATGCTAGAATAGACGAGATGTTTTTCTAGTTTTTTGTTCTTTTTTTATTACTGTGGTATCCATGCCAAATTTTGCATGCCTTGACTATATCCCCAGGATACTGCCAGCTCCCACCAGCAACCAGCAACAAATACCTGGAAAGTAACTCTGTCCACTAAAGCTAGAACAGATGAGACGTTTCTCCTAGTTAGAGCAGCATAACACCCTTAAGAATCTACTAACATAATTCAAGCATCCATGTGCACATTAACCAACAACAACAACTAATGCACCTCAATTCAAAGAAATTGAGGTTGTCAGTCAACTCCACTAGTGTTCTTCTAGCATTAGAATCTCTAAACAACTAATATACAACGAAAATTAAGTATAAAACATTATAAAAGTGCACGCTATAGTTTTTAGCTTAATTATCCTTGTTATATTAGGAATAGTTCATCGGATGTATGATGCATTGTTTAATCTGGTGTACTTTGATATAATCTGTATCTCCTCGTCGAAAGCCTACCTCTCCACCGCGGAGGTCTTCTATAGGACGAAGAGGATCTCCTATTCGGATGCTATTTGATAAGTTAAAACTCATTCAAGCTAGAATATAAATAATAATTTAAAAAAACTCAAAAAATTAAATAAAACACAAGTTTCTTCGTGAACAAAGTAGAAGTAAATACCTTCAATGCTTCAATTCGTATAGAGAGTGTAAGCTTGACCTTCAATTCATGAAGAAATGCCTTCAAAAGACCTTCAATTCATGCATTTTGTTGTAGAGAGAGAAAGCTCTCTAAAATTGAATGAAAACCTTAGAAGCCGACCCTTTTTACCCTTTATATATTTTATTTTTAATTAAAAATTAAAAAATAATTGTTTCGATGAATTATTCAGTCACTACAATAAATAAATTATTTTAAAAATAAATTTGAAGCTTACCAACGGTTTTTTTGTTGCTAAATTCGTTGCTACAAAATAATTAAAATTGTCACACATTTTTTGTTGCTAAATCTATCACTACATTTAGGCGTCAATTTTTTCCGCCATTATGTAGCGACGGAAATGCTATTCCATCATTGATTCGTTGCTAATAAGATAAACAAAAATGAACTTGCTATTCTTACGACAAAATTGATTGTTCCATTGCTAATCCGTCGCTATATAGTGACGAAATATAATCTGTCGGTAAATTTCATCACTAAATGCTATTTTTTTTAGTGATATATAAGCGGTCCTCAACCAAGAAGCCAAGGCCGTTAAAGTGACCTAATGTCGCTAAAGCGACTATCGCTTAAGAGACCAAAGGTCCCCTTAAGCGGTTGCAGCAGATGGTGCCAGACACCTAATTTCTCTAAGTCCAAATGTACTCCGACCGGGTGCTTGAGACTCGTTCAAAATCCCGTGCATGGAAACAAACTATGCTACCATACTAAATTTGATATTTCAAACTCAATGGAACCCTTAAAACTTTTATCTAAGATGGTTTTGACTAAATATGATCCCACACCTATAGTTCAATTTTTCATATAATCCATCCAATAACTCAAAACAAGTTCAGAAGCCTTGAAACTTGAACCACGGGTCCCTCAATCTAAAATTAATATTTCGAAGCTGATGATGCTGTCAGAATTCTCACCCGAGCTTGTTTACGCAGAGTTTTGGTCTGAGATTAATTCCTTAACAACGAAAGCTCCAAATTAGGAAAAGAGCCTAAAACTCAAACGAGTAGTTCAATAACCAAACCAACAGTTCCTTCAAGTCATAAATAACCTGTAGCTGCCGTGGGGAGGCTCAAAATGCTAAAAATGCACGAAGATAATGGAAATGATCTGGAGGTCATTACCAAATATTAGGCTTAATTATATTATTTCTTCTATGGTGCTTGGTCAATTTTATCTTTGGATGCAATATCTCTTGCATTTTTTCCCTTCTTGATGGTATTTTGTTAAACCTGAAATTTCTATTTAACGATGGAGGAATCTCATTATTCTACTACTTATTTTTTAAATTTTCATGGTGAATAGCAATGTCATCAATATGAAACGCCTTAAATTAATTAAAGAGAGAAAAGAAATATACACCATAAACATCATACGTGAAAGAGATATTAAGTGCGCTAGAACTACGTAATATAACTAAATCACGATTTAATTCAAGTTTGGTTGGTTCTAATTCTTAATAAGATGTATACTTTCATGTTATACTCCTCTTCTATATTTCAAGAGATGTTATTTCTTTTTAGTGGTCAGGAGTGAGTTGGTTAACTTTTTCTTTTCTTTTCAAAGAAGAAATATATTGACTGGATTGTATGTGATGAAATTTAATTTGTAGAAAAAGAGAGAATTCATATGTAGAACTCAACCTATTGCATGTGTAGCATGTAATAATGGAAAAGGGGTGATGGCACCAGATAGAAAAAATTATCTTTTCATTTTTTTGCTTAAATTATTAGTATTTAATTATTTTTATTACTCAATTTAATTTTCGGCCACTTTATAATCAATTTAGGTTCATCTAAGGATTTAAGAAGTAGTATATATTTGGATTTATTTGATTAATTTATTAATTATGACTGACTTATTTGATAAAATTAAATTTAGATATTCTCCAAAATATTATTTAGATGAATAAAGTACAAAAATTACCAAAATATAAAGAATTAAAGCAAATAATAGCTAAAAAACGTAAAGAATTAAAAATAAGGATAGAAAGACTACAATATAATATAATTGCCGGAGTTGGTAAAAACTGGTGCGGATAACTTGTGTGGTGCGGATAACTTGTCTGGTAAAATAGATCTATTATAAGTAGAATGGATTTATATCTATTATAAGTAGAATGGATCTATTTTTATTTGTGCGTGGATATTTCTTAACTTCTCTAAATATTTTTATTTTGAGTTTATTTATGTTAATTTTATCGATATTCATATCTTGGGGGGTGATTATATGGTAATTGGTTAAATGCTTTACTATAGTATTCTTTATTTTTTTCCCTTAGTTTTTGTAATTCTTCTATATTATTTTGAAGGTATTCTAAATATTCTATATCTTTTGTTTCAAAATATCCAATTAGATTATCTTTCATAAGTTTTTCTAATAATATTATTTCTTCCATATTTTATCTCCAATATTTTAAATATTCATAGTCTACCATTTTATCCAGTAGTAATTGCAGAGTTACAAATTTCTGTATAATAATTTATCCTAATTGTACTGTAATGTATATCTAATTCTAGATTTTCAATGCTATTTATTATCTTGTGTTGTTCTTCTCATACCGAGTTTTTTAAATTATATAAACTCTCACATGTACTTTTTCCTAATTTTTCTAGGGTTTCTTCTATCCATATTAATTTTTCTTTTAGATTTTCCATTATTTTTCTAATTCGTTTTCTATAATTAATTTCTTCATTTAGATTATCTTGATTTTATCTAGTTTTTCTAATATATTCTAACATTTCTAAATCTGAATAATATCCATCTGGGTAATTATTTAGGTATAACTGTTCTATCCATTTCATAGTTTCAATTTCATAGTCTAATACATTTTCTAATATTATTCTCTTAATATCTATAATTTCTTTATCTCTAAGTGTATATAAGATTAAAATTTTAAGATTATCTATCATTTAAAATTGGTTAAATACTTTATTATAATATTTTTTAGTTGTTTGTTTTAATCTCATCAGTTCTTCTATATTTTCACTATGAAATTGTATATATTTTATATCTATTTTCCAAGATTCTAAATATACATAATTTATCATAGTTAGTGTGTGGGTTTGACATGTAAGTATTTATAAGAGTAGTTCGGTAGGTGTGGTATATAATTAATTCTAGTCATAAAATATCTATCAAATATTTTTTCCAATATGATTTTTCTTATATCTACTATTTCTATATCCTTAAGTACATATAAAACTAGAATTTTAAATTTATCTACCATTTCGTCAGATAAATAATTATTCATTTTTCATAAAATTGCTATTTTTAAAATATTCCCTTCAGTCATGCACCTAACAAAATATGATCACTTTAGATTGTTATATACTAGATTATTCTTAAATAACATATTTTTCAGTCACTATTAGCATGGTAATCTGGATACTTTTTCCTTAAACAACGCCTCTACTTTGGTTACTCCCTTATCACGGCTTTCTTGCCTCACCGGTTTCACCTTTAGGATTGCATAGTTCTTAGGGATTTTTCTCCTTTTCCACTTTGCTAATAAACTTCTTAAGATGCTATTTTCCGAATAATTCTACTATAAAGCAACTAACATGAACTTATTTTATCATATCATGATTGTTAGAAATTTATGAATTTAGCTATTCATAATAGTAAATGAATATACCTGTTCTGGTAGTTTTGATAATTCTAAGCTTTGTTACTCCATAGATTTTTCCATTGAAATATACCTGT